>NW_006290034.1:3385514-3396217 GCF_000327345.1 Myotis davidii
TGATGGGCAACACACCAAATTAAAAGTTAATTGCTTCAAGCCCTAGCTGGTTTGGCTCAGTGGATAGAGCATTGGCCTAAAGACCAAAGAATCCCGGGTTCGATTCTGGTAAAGGGCACATACCTAGGTAGCAGGCTCCTCCCTGGCCCTAGGCCTAGTCAGGGCACATGCAGGAAGTAACAAATCGATGTGTTTCTCTTACATTGATATTTCTTTCTGTCTTTCCCTCTCTCTCCCACTCTCTCTCAAATCCATGGAAAAATATCCTCGGGTAAGGATTAAAAAAAAATTAATTGCTTCAAGGAATAACTATCATTGTTCACACATCCACGGGTCCTGGGGTATTGGGCTGGCCCTGGCCTGCCTTAGTTTTCCTCTCTTGGTCCTTGTTGGGCTTGGCTGTTCGTCCGTGCTCTGCTGGTCGGTAAGTTAGGAGTTACTAGCCTAGGATGGTCCCATTCACAAGTCTCATGTAATTAGAATGACTGTCAGTTTGGATGGTGTTAACTGACTCTGTCTCCTAGTCTTCCATAGACTACAGGACCCTAAGAATAGCAAGAAGATGAGTAGCAATGGGAGGATTATGTGAGTCTTAGTGGTTTTTTTCCTCTTTAAAAGTTGGAAGACATCACAGAATGTTTATACATTGATTTTACTCCAGATTCCAAGGAGTTCATATATAAGAAAAGTGCAGATATGGAGGAGACAGTAAAGACAGTATACTTAAAGGAAGAGGGCATAAATATGAATATTGTTTAATTTTTACTCGTCAGTGTGGACAGAAGCATTGTGAAGGCTGGAAAAATTATTTTTTATATCACAGATCCTTGCATATAGTAGTCATTCAATAAATACAGTTAAATCTGATTAAATACATGGATGAATAAATGAACGATGACTGGGGTGATGCGAAATGGTTTAATTCTTATGATAAAGACTAATCTGGACTTAGAAAAAAGGGCACAGCCATTGCCAATTATGTACGGGATGGCTGGGGAATTGAGAATTGGTAGAACATGACATATTGGAATATTCTAGAAATGGTGAACATAGTTGAGTGAGGAATAGAGAGTTTTTATAGCAGATGAGGGGATCATTGTAGGAAGACAACGTGACTCAGTCTTGTGAGTCACGTTATTTTGAAAGTAAGGAGCAAATATTTTGAAATGGGCACAAACATGTTAATTTTATCATTTTGGAAGATATGTCTGAAACTTGTTTTTAAAGACATTCAGGTAAACAGTGTTTAAGAGAAATGGAAACTAAGACACCTCAATGTTAGATTATATCGAGATCTATTTGTATAAAAATATTGTCATCCCAAGCAAATACATATATTCTGGGTATAATTTCCAGGAATAGAGTTAGTTTAAACTGTTTAAAGTTTTTGGTGAGATGCAAATGTGATTAAACCTGTATTCAAATTAGTTTCTAGGACTAGACACATGAAACATACTTAAACAGGTGTTACCCAAATATTTGTACTTACTTGGAGTTGCACACACTTAGAAATGATAACAAGTAGTAATAGCTGTGAATACAAAATAATAACTCAAAGATATTTGACGGCATGCGAGACTGTATTTTAATATATTTGCCACTGATCTGAGGTACGATCACTTTTAAAAGAAAAATTTATTCTGCACAACTGATATAGAAAAGTAGCTCCTGGGATAAAAATGATCAAAGTCCCTTTTCTTGTTTCTCTAGCAGATGGAAGGAAGCCACACTGGAGGGGAGTCATTCTTGGTCCTGCACCACCAGCTTGATCTTCCAGGAACCATGGTAACAAGCGCATCGTAAGTAGCTACATTTTGTCTCCCATAGAGAGCGTCTAAGGCACAGTCAGAGATGCTTGGGGACTAGGAAATGGGAAAGTAATAGGTAACTATTTCACTTTTGAATCTCTAAATACTTTTAAACTACACTTGGGTCCTTTAATGGGTAGGACTTAGTATTTATATGGCCTCTCCAAGTCTCTTACCATATACCTTCTAAGGCCAAGTGGATATTTTAATTTATGTTGAGTTTAAGTTTTGTTTCAGAATTTAAGTTTGATTTCAAACTACCTTCTTAGGGGTGTCTTTACTCAATATTGATTTTTAAAATGTTCAAGGAGAAAATTTTAAAGGATAAGGCAATCGAAAATATTACTAATTGTTATCTGAAATCCTATTGCTAGAAATGCCTACAAAATTATTATTTTCTCAATATAAAATAATGAGATATATATATACATATATATATACACACACATATATATATACACACACACATATATATATATGTATTTCAAAAGGATATCATTGATGTATATATTTCCAGTAAATATAGTATGGTATTTTTGAAGTTATAGGTAATTATAATTTTTGAGATATAATTGGTATATAATATTGTGTACGTTTAATGTGTACCAAGTGTTGGTTTGATATCTTTATATATTGCAAATGATCATTTCTAATGTATGGAGAGAACAGGTAAGAACTAGTCTCTTAGAAGTATTTAGTATAGTATTGTCGACTATAATCGCTGTAGTTTGCATTAGATCTCAAAAACTTATTCATCTTCTAGTTGCAAGTTTGTGTACATCTCCCAAATTCCCCCAGCCCCCAGCCCCTGGTAACCACCACTCTACTCTGTTCCTATGAGTTTGGCTTTCTCAGCTAGCAAGTACAAGTGCTATCATACAATATTTGTTTTTCTCTATGCGATTCATCTCACTTTGCATAATGATCCAGAGTCTATCCGTGTTATTGCAAATGGCAGGATTTCTTTCTCATGACCAAAAATATTCCATCACATGGATAAAGAATGTGTTATCTCTCTCTCTCTCTCTCTATCTATCTATCAATCATCTATGTTGTTTCTATCTTAATATCATTGTACATATTTTCTGGTGTTTTTTCACTGGCTAGAAATTTCTCTACAATGTTAATTAGAAGAGATAATCATGACATCTTTGTTTTATACTTTTTAAGGGAACATTACTGCCATTTCTTTTTTCTAAAAAAAATAATAATTTATTGATTTTTAAAGTGAGAGTAAGGGAGAAGAGAGAATCAGCAGTTTTGAGAGAGAATCATTGATCATTTGCCTCCTGCACTCCCCCTACTGGGGATTGAGCCAGAAACCCCTGCGTGTGCCCTGGCCAGGAATTTAACCAGCAGCCTCTCGGTGAGCTGATTGGGATGATGACCAACTAAATGGTCACACCAGCCAGGGCCATTTCTGCCATTTCTACATTAAGAAGAAGAGTTGTTGGATTTGGGGCAGATACAACAGTGACTCCTCATGTTCAGAACTGTGCCTCAGGAAGAGCAAACATTTGCAGCAAAAGACACCGATGAGGCTCTCATTTCTTCTGTAAGATTCATACCTGTCCATGGGCAGGGATAATGTTTAAAAGAACATTAAATACACTTGAATTTACTCTCACAGAATGATTATGATGAGAACGAGACTGCAGTGCTTCTTCATTCTTGCTGTACTTTTGCGTGTATCATAGTATATATACCTGAACACTGGTTATCATTCCTGCACTCAGGGGAGCTCCTCGTGGCCCTGAAGATTATTCAAAGCATGGCCTAAGGTGACTCCACAATTACGGCTCTCTTTTCCCAGAAAGCTTTTTATGTGGGTTGTAACAGCTTAACTAAATGTTAGCAACTTGACAGGCCGCACCTGCAAAAGGAGTATTTTATTTCTAAATGGCCCTTCGGCAGACCCCGTGATATTTCATCTTTTCAAGTGCGATGGTGATTCCGAGTAGATAAAATTGAAATGCGTGTTTTCCAGAAGGCAGGGACAGAAACCTATTAAGGCAGGAAACCTAAACCATTCATTTCCTGTAGCCTGTGGACTGGGGGAGGGGGGAGATGGACTTATGGCTGATGCCTTTCCTCAGAGAGCGCTTCCTGGCTCCGTCTGTGTGTAACGAGATCTAAGGTCAGCTTCCTGGTAAGGAGTATTGCTTCCACGGCAGCAAGTTTTCCTTGTATATCCTATGATTGATGGTTAATCTGTCTCCAAAAATGAATAGTCATGATGTTTTAGGTTGAAATAATGCTTAAGTTGAACTGAATTTTTAAACAAACCAAACAAACTCTACTAGTAGCTCTTATAACTTAAGAATATTAGACTATAAAATAATCTGTAAATAAAGTGCATAAACATGTTTGGTCTGAACTGTATCAATGTTTCTTTGATCACTTTGTTTTTAAAAGTTTAAACTATATAAAAGTCACAATAATAAAAAAATAGATTTTCTTTAGGAAATGATTGGGGAATGGAACTTCATTTGAACAGATTTGTTCAATTAGGAGATGTAAACTAAAAAATAACTAAATACTGATCAGGCTCTTTGAAGGCTCAGTGTGACCTAAGAACACCTCAGGAATGTGAGGAGATGTGTAGGAAAGCAGAACTTTCTGGAACTGTGATTTATATGACATAAATACATTTTTGCTCAAAAATTAAGTAAAGTAATATAACACAATATAAATTAGAAATGTCCACAAATTAACCTGTCAGGAAATGAAGTAAATTCAGGGCATTAAGTTCCCATTGCTGTAAAGAATGAAGTACAGACTGCATGATGTTTTTAGAGGAAAGCCAAGTAGGAAATGTATACATTGCTGGTGAGTGTTGCATATTAAATGTTTAATCCAGATTGTGAAATCTATATCTATCTAAAAGCCTAAGTGTCTGTCTGACAGTCCGACTGGTAGCTATGATACATACTGACCACCAGGGGGCAGATGCTCAACATAGGAGCTGCCGTGATGCGCACTGACCATTTAAAAAGAAATGGCACCGTGGACCTGGCACCGACAAACCAACACTCAGTTTCCCTCAAGTGGGACACAGACCCCGTCACCACCCCGGAGTGACAACCCACCAAACCACAGCCAATGCTGCCAAGACCCATGGCACAAACTGCAGCCCATAGCCCAGCCCAGCCCAGAAATGGTCACTCTGGGCACCAGGTAATGACGTCACGTAGCAACGCCAGGCTTCCTCTCCCATGAAGTAAGAAATGTTGGAACTTGAAAATGACTTCAGGTTTTCTCACTGCACAGAATATAGTCAAACACTGCTGCAGTTAAATATTTTACCCTTTGTTCTCCCTGCATGATCTACAATAATAATCTGCTTCATGTTGATATTCACTGCTGTGCTGCTCACAATTACCTGAAAGAGAAGTTGGGGTGCTTCACTGGACTGGAAAAAGTTTAGCTAAATCAGAAAGCAGGTCTAATTAAGCAAGTTTATTCTAGATCTATAAAAGTCTAAGTTGACTCGCACATGCACAATACATGTTAAGATCTCGCTGGCGCCAGTCGCATGTGTGTGTTTTGATCTGTCATTGTCGATTATGAATTTGGTTGACACTTCTATTATAGAGAATGGGCAAATAGCGATATTAAAATATTTCTTCTAATTAATTTCCTTTCAATGTGCCTGAACCTGTGCATTGGGACACTAGTTTAATAATAATGATGTAAAGCCTGCAGTTATTATATTATTTCCTCCCACATAATTACTCTTCAGTTTTTTTGTGGTTTTTTTTTACAGACAATGAAGGAGGTTACACACCATTTAAATATTTTAACACTACAAACTTAGTTTTGTGGAATATCAATGATTAAATGCTATGTTGATGCCTATCAGTAACATTAATATCGTGAATTCATTGAACTGTTTTAAATGTCTCCAGCATTTAGATCAGACTCCACAGCAGGTCACATACTTCACTGGGTATTAGAACCTCACATCTTAGCCTTGCTGATTTGGCTCAGTTTATGTTCCTCAGACATGAGATTGAAACATCAGTGCTAAGGAGCTTCAAATGCTTCCTAAGTGGAGTGTTTTTGACTGTCTGTTCTCCCTACGCAAAAACACTGCTCTGATTACTCAGTGGGAGACATTTAGTGTAAGATTTTTTTTTATTTTTATGTTTTTGTTGATTTTTAGAGAGAGAGAGAGAGAGAGAGAGAAACACTGATTTGAAAGCAAAAAATTGATCGGCTGCCTCCTGCATGCCCCATACTAGGGATCAAGCCCATAACCCAGGCATGTTCCCTGAACCTGGAATTGAACCTGCAACCTTTTACTTCATGAGACTTTGCCCAGCCAACTGCTGAGACACCAGCCAGGGCAAGACATGTAGTTTTCTACCCGTTCCCCTATACATAATTAATTGACCTCTTTTTTTAACTTGGGTTTTACTTGATGTGTTATTTCTATGATTCATTCAGTTACATATGATTTTGTTCCTAACAAGAGAAATAGATTTCTTTTTATGAAGTTGCCTCTGACATTTCAATGCCAAAATTAAAGATATTGAGCTAGTATAACGTACTAATTTTTTTTAAAAGGAATGAATCTTGGCCACCCTTGTAATCCAAGGACCATCGCTACCCAGCATGACATAATTTCCTGTTCAGCAATCAGAAGCTTGTTAAGCTCATCAGACATAGAAGACGAAAGAATTTATTTTATTTGGCATTGATAGATTGAAATTAAAACATAAACGAATTAGAAGTGTTCTGGATAATTAGTTTTCAAAACTCCACTTAACTTAGGTGTCAGACTTGGAGTGCAAATTTCATATCAAATATTATTTTCTTACTTCCCATGACAAATAGATGGTCCCCACGCAGAGGGAGGGAAAAAGAAACCAACTTTGTAAATTTTTTCAAACAGCATTGAGCCCATTTAAAATATCTTTTAAGCCTCAAACCTAAATAAATGATGGGCCAACATCAATTAATCATTTCTGGCTCCCAAATCATGATGGCCCCACTGTGCCACAGGTGCCGTCATGAACTGGAATTGTGATCCAAATGATCGGATTGCAAACATATTTTAAGTAAAACACTAAAATAATATTGCAGTCATTTACAATGATATGAAATGTGTTTTTTAACTCAGGGAATGCATGCAATGATTCTTCTGCATCGAGATTTCCACAGATCAGCTTTGTGACTTATAGCAACAGGAGGAAAGCAAATGAGATGGTAGCAGACAGGCTCTTCTTCCCTTGAGATCCTGTTAAACTTCCATGAGCATCGAAGTGGGAATGTGTGCAGGTGCTGCCTTTGGAATGTCATTCTGTAATTATACGCTGACAGAACACTGGTCCTCCATTTAATATTTGAAGCTTTAAAAAATAGATGAATGACCACTATCATAAAATTCTGATTCACTTTTCCTAGATTAAAGCTTTTGGGTATATTATTTTTTAAATATATTTTTATTGATTTCAGAGAGGAAGGGAGAGGGAGAGAGAGAAAGAAACATCAATGATGAGAGAGAATCATTGATTGGCTGCCTCCTGCACGCCCCCTACTGGGGATTGAGCCCACAACCCGGGGCATGTGTCCTGGCCCAGAATCAAATCGTGACCTCCTGGTTCATAGGTTAAGGCTCAGCCACTGAGTCATGCCAGTCAAGCTATATTATTTTTTTAATTACAGGTTATTCTAATGAAAATAGAATTGAGAATCACTTTTCTGTTTAATTACATTTAAATATATTCTTTCTTTTCCATTTTGTCTGTCAAACTTAGAGCTAAAAAAAAATTTAATAAATAAACCTTCCTCCAAAATAACCGTTTTAGAAGAAGTGAGATAAAGTTCTTTGGGCAAAAGTAATAATAAATCTTTTTGGGGAAGTTTAAAAAATAATTGAATTTTATTGTGTCTAACTTAAATTGATACATAAAATAAGTTATAGTTGGACACGGTGGGTATTTTTATTTGCATTTATTTTTATTCCTTTCTGAAACCCATACGAATCGCCGTACAGAGAATAAAATGGATGCAATGTCAACATAAATTATGATGTTGGAAATTGGATGAGAATTCTAAATGACTTATGTTTCAGCTTTCTCCATTTGGTTAAATACCCTAAAAGGAGGAACCAACAAAAAGCAATGTAATTTATAATCAGTTTCTCAGAAATATTCTGGAATCGGTGACATCAGTTATCTTTGCAAGCCAAGGTTTTGGTGGAGCTGAAAACAGAATGATTTTAGTGAAACCTAAAAAAATAGGGAGACTCCCTCTTGCCATCCCTCTACCCCCAAGGCCAGCTGGTTACCTCACTTCTTGCGCTTGTGTCTTCAGATATTCCACTTTCCTCCGGGAGGCTGTCCTGTTTGGTATACATGACATCACTGCCTAGTTAATTGTTCAGAGCTAAAGGAGAGGCATCCTAAACCTTACTTGTGCCACTTCATGTGAATTCAGGTTGTTGGGTGAACATTAGGCCAGAGCTCCCTAGTGGTCCATACATGTCTCAAACACACCTTGTTTAATGTGTTCATCCTCCTCCTCCCCAGGGTGATGCTGATCCTCAGGGAACCCTTCCTCCCCGGACCCTCTGATTCTTAGCTTTCAATAGGATTCCTAGACCCCTTGATGTTTGCTTTAGGTTTCTGGTAGATAAATTTCAACTTAAAGATACACAGAGTTCTGTTTTGTGAGATGTTTACCAGTTCATACCAAATTTTATTTTACTTTTCCTGAAACTAATGATGGTCTGATCTATACATATATAAAAGCCTAAGCGACCGAACGACCAGTTACTGTGACGCACACTGACCACCAGGGGGCAGACACTCAACACAGGAGCTGCCCCCTGGAGGTCAGTGTGTCCCCACAGCTGGAATGCCGCTCAGCTGACAGACAGGCGTCAGACGCCAGTCTTAGTGCTGGCGAGCGCAGCAGTGGTGGTGGGAGCCTCTCCCACCTCCTCAGCAGACAGACATCCCCTAAGGAGTCCCAGACTGTAAGAGGGTGCAGGCTGGGCTGAGGGACACCCCCGTCCCCGCCCCTCGTGCACGAATGTCATGCACCAGGCCTCTACTTCTATTTATAAGTCACGGTCGATGAATGCAAGGTCTCTGAATAAACTAGAATATAGAAAGTCTCCTCTTAACACAGTTGTAAGTCCTTTGATGACTAGGTGAGGCTGGACATGTGGAATGGCATACCTAAAATTAATATATTGATGTTCAAGGTTTGCAACTGGGGCTAGCAATGGAGTGTTACCTGTTGGAGGCTCTCTATGATCAAGGTAATGCCAAACATTCTAGGAAAAACTTTTCTGTCCTCTTTTATATTAGGCTGGGTGCCCAAGGACACATTTCTCTGAAGGAAATTCTACATCCTTACTTTTCGTTGTTGTGGTTTCTCTTCATCAGTATCAGTTTCTTATTTTGTTGTTTGTTTACTCTTCATTGAATTGAAAAAGGTCACTGTTGGCCGGATGTTGCCTGATCAAAGGAATGAGTGGATTTTCCTTTGTTCTCATTAATTTTTTCTTGATCATTTTCATTTATCAACTCTAAAATTTATAATGCTCGGCCAATTGCTGTAAATTTACATTAATACCTAAAAGGTACATTGCTATGCCTGGAAAGGAAGTGGTGGGACGGAGTCAGCTCTTTGGTGGATTTCTTAATTCATCCCCCAGCTTCCCATCTCTAGCGATTCAAATGGGGCTGATTCCTCGTAGTAAAATGGCATATTAGTGTGGTGGGGTTTTCCCTTAAAATGTCCCAGACGTTCCCCTCAGCACCCTTGCTTTCTATATTATGTGTATCACTTGACTACTCATGTGGCATTTTTGTCTTTTACTGTCTAGTTACATTACTGCTTCTCAGAAGAGGTAACTATAGATGTAGTACTCATGTCTTCCATCAAACTTATCCTACCTATGTTTTATTTTAACTTTCCCTAATTTTTAGTAATGTTGGGGGGGATGCCATTGTATTTGTAATCCAATTAATTTCCTAGGATATACAAAACAAGAGAGAATGATTAAGCCTCTGTACTTTACAATATTACATGGGAATCTGTAAGATACAAAATCTTTAATTAACTTGCCTCTTGAGAAAACCATGGGATACATTAAATAATTGGCCTACTCAGGTTCTCATGTGCTACCCAATGTATTTTGCAACCTAGAAAGAATGAAACTAACTTAAATTTTCCCACTTGTAAAAATATGTTTGAGACTTCATCAAGATTTTAGGTTTGCTTTCTTATGATTCTAGTCTAATCTAGACATCAGATGTTATCCAGAGAAATAAATGATGTATTTTTTTTGTCCAGAAAAGAATCAGCACATAATTAGGGCCTTTCAAACTTAAAATGATTATAGCATGGGATGTATTAGAAAGATAAACATTACCCATAATCACTTCCCTTTAGATTAGATGATAATTGAAGGATTATTTTGGACAAGGTATCAGTGATTTAAGATAAATATTGATTTTTTTTCTCTCCGATCTATTCTATCTTAAGCTGTCTTAGGTATATCACACATAGGAATATTTTGAGACATAATCATAGAAAACTGTAAGGTACCCTGACCATTACAGCGAGATGATTTTGTGAACAATACAGAATATTGAATGTGGTCTTGTCATTTTAAGTTGCCATTTTAAGAAAAATGCATCTTCAAAAACACAATGGGCCCTGGCTGGTGTGGCTAAGTGGGCAGAGTGCCAACCTGAGGACTGAAAGGTCCCAGGTTTGATTCAAGTCAAGGGCACATGCCCGGGTTGTGGGCTCCATTCCCAATAGGGAACATGCAGGAGGCAGCCGATCAATGATTCTCTCTCATCATTGATGTTTCTATCTTTCTCTCTCCCTCTCCCTTCCTCTCTGAAATCAGTAAAAATATATTTTAAA
>NW_006290034.1:3396326-3413329 GCF_000327345.1 Myotis davidii
CAGTGGAATGCAACTCATAAAAAAGATGTATGTTGTGAATAGACTGAGAAAAATAATAAATACTACAGTCAAGTATCCATAAATGAGAGTAAGCCGCAGCTACATAAAAACAGAGGCTTTTCAACCAAAGGTTGTGTTTTAATTGAATTGCCTGCTGAGCCAAACAAAACCCGAGTCTCTCCCAGAACCCACTCATGCCGGTCAGTTCTGCACTTTAAGCCAAGGCAAGCCAAATGCCTCCCATGCCTCCGGAGAGGGTGATGGCTGTCCCGGGGTTCTAGAAAGCTTCCACCGGGCTTCCTCAGACTGTGTTTCCCCAAGGTCAGAGGAACTGTCTGTCAGAGTGCCCGTCGCATTCCCACAGGTGCTCTCCGCCTGGGCTACGGAGGGCCCTGAGCGCCTCACAGGGGAGCCCCTCTGCCCGAGTCAAACTAATTTTAGACAAACTTCACTGCAGCTTTAGAGTATAGCATGTTTTTAAGTATTGCACCTACTTTTCCAGAACTTTTCCTATTAATGTTTGCTACTTCATAGCATCCTGTATTCTTCCTCTCCAGCACAGTGAAATGTGTGCTCTATATTATAAGTGTGTTATAGTAGACACATCTTATAGCAGATATTGTACACACATACATACAGTAGATAAGTATATATGGAGAGAGACTAAGGTATGTATAGCACTTTTATTTTTTATCAGATTATTATTCTTATATATGTACACATGCATACTTATACATGAATATATTTTATATATTATGTACACATAAATATATCTCAGAATATATTATGTACACATAAATATATTTTGACTGTAGTATTTATTATGTTTCTCAGTCTATTCACAACATGTTAACACAATAATAGCTAAATTCATAGTCCCCAAGCACATACTCACCATCAACTTTACCTTTTAGAAACTTTCTTGATTTCTCCATTTATTAAAAGGGATGTTGTTCTATACCCCACCAATGTGGTGCGCAAATGAAAGAACATCTGTAAAATATCTAGAACAGAGCCTCAAAGGCACATTATAAGCATTAGACTAATGTTCAGTCTGCCATTTTATTATTATTATTATTTTAAATATATTTTTATTGATTTCATAGAGGAAGGGCGAGGGAGAGAGAGATAGAAACATCAATGATGAGAGAGAATCATCGAACAGCTGCCTCTTGCATGCCCCCTAAGAGGGATCAAGCCTGCAACCCAGGCGTGTGCCCTTGACCAGAATTGAACCTGGGACCCTTCAGTCCACAGGCCGATGCTCTATCCACTGAGCCAGACCATCTAGGGCCAGTCTTCCATTTTAATTGATGAGGGAACCGAATTCCAGAAAGGTGAGGTGCTGTGCCCAATTCCATAAGAGTACAAAGAAAAGAGGATGCAGATCAGATCTCCCTCGGAGAGCATGGGCTTCCTTGTGCCACATGTCCCCTGTCGGCCTGTTTATCTTAAGGGACACATTCTACTGCACGGGTTAGTGCCTGCTAAGATGATTAAGAGCAAAACCAAAGTATTCCGAGGGAAAGTCCCTGGCTGAGTCCGCCACATTGTTATCCCTTTAAAAGTGGGGAAAATCCACAAGTGTATGTCTAATAAATTCAAATTATCTATGACTCCTTTTATTTCTAATTTGCTATCTTTACACTACTTAATAGTTTAATTAAAAAAGACATCGCCAGAATTTAATATCTCTTACTGTCTTGCAGCCATGAAAGTAATAGGGCATAAAAATGGAATATTTTAAAATAATTTTCAGATGACTTTGATACATGATGAAATTTATCATTAACTCAGACTTTTTTTTTGCTTCTGAGCAAACATATGTGATATATGGTTCCAAGTCCAATTTGCATTTCAACAGGCCACAACCAATATAGCAATTAAATATGCATGAATATCCTGGGTGTCTGTGAAAGAGCAAATTTGCAGAACAAAATGGACAGTGATGTCAAAATAAAATTATATTACACATTACTCTCAGTTTTAGGGTGTTCATTCTTGGCATGGAATTTTCCTCGATAAATTATTCCAAAAAGATGTGATACATATATGCAATGGAATATTACTCAGCCACAAGAAAAGATGGAGTACAGCCACTTGTGATGTTGGATGGAGCTTGAGAATATTATGCTAAACAAAATAAGTCAGTCAGAAAAAGCTAAGAACCATATGATTTCACCCATATGTGTGGGATATAAAACAGAAACTCATAGACACAGATAACAGTATGTGGTTACCCGAGGGAAGGAAGTGGGAAGGGTAGTTAAAAGTAAAGGGGATCAAGTATATGATGAGGAAAGATGATTTGACTTTGGAAGCGGGGCACACAATGCAATGCATAGGTCATGTATCATAGAAATCTACACTTGAAACCTACATGATCTTATTAACCAATGTCACCTCAATAAATTTAATTTAAAAAGTGCAACTTGAGACTATATGAGCATGATGCGAATGTTGAGTTGGACAGGGCTGTAGGATGTACTGTTTTCTCATCCTTTTGGTTTTCTCGGTGAAAAAGAAAGCAAGGTCAGGAGCTGAGAGACAGAATAGGGAAGATGCTGGGGATTTTCGAGATGAAAGGCTATGAAATTAATGACCAGAAGAGTGAATGGACTAGGGCAATGTTGTGAGAATGGCAGGTAGCATTTGGGGCAACTTCAAGGTTAATGATAATGACTTGAAAGGGAGGCAGTCAGCAGTGCTGTAGGATTCTGCCTAGACCCCTGAAGTTGCAAGGTTGCAGGCATAAAGCGGATAGAAAGTTGGATGTAGCCATCCAGGGTATAATTTAGACTGATTGCCTCTCGGTAATCGCCTATTACTCCCCTGACTCCTCACTGTGTTGTAACTACAGGTTATCTTGCCTGTTCAGCTACAAGTTATCCTGCTGTTCCTTGGTTCAGTGTTGCTGTGACTTTAGGCATTCGTGCTTACTCATTTCTTTCTTGTTCTTCGTATTACCTGAATACTTTGCCAATCAGCAGGTCTTAAGGAAGGTCTTCCTTGCCACTCTCTGTAAATAACTTGTCATCTCCATCACATGGGCCCTATTTCCTTATCTTCTGTATTTCTCTATGTGACATTAATTACTATGTCTTTATTTTAAGATATTGTGTAATTACTTGTATGTTTAACATCTGTCTCACATCTTCACTTTGGAACGTGTGTAAAGGGAATCCAGATTACATAGAGCTTAGAATTATTTTTAAAAAAATATATTTGTATTGATTTCAGAGAGGAAGGGAGAGGGAGAGAGAGAGATAAACATCAGTGATGAGTGAGAATCATTGATCGCTGCCTCCTGCACACCCCCTACTGGGGATCGAGCCTGCAACACGGGCATGTGCCCTGACTGGGAATTGAACCATGACCTCCTGGTTCATAGTTGGATGCTCAACCGCTGAGCCACGCCGGCATGGTGAGCTTAGATTTCTTTATAATGACTTCAGATTTCCTTGTGAATGGTAGGAAGGACCATTAATGATGTTAGGTATGGGTGTGACATTTTCTGACTGAGATGGTTGAAGTTGACACTGAATACAGAAGTAGAGGCACTTCAGTGAGGAGAGGACAGAAGGAATCAGGGACATCAGTTTGGAAGCTATTGAAATATTTTTTATAATAAAGTCTTGGATTAAAGATACAGTAGTATTGATAGGAAGACTTAAAAGTAGGACAAAAAAAAGAACAAACAAACAAAACCCTTGGTTATGAGAAAGACGAGGAAAAGAAAGGAATTAGAGACTTCTAAGTTTGTGGCTTGAGAAATCCAACATATCATAGCCATACTTACTGAAGTGTTACTATTGGTAGATTTTTACATTGTACTGAAAATGAGGTTGAAGATGGGAATCTAAAATTCCTTCTAAATCAGAGATAAACTGAACTTTAAGTTTGAGATTACAAAACATTGACAAAAATGACTTTATATAATTGGTATTTTTGCCACTGTGAATGATGGACACTGTACTATGAACTTAACCTAAATTAACATATGATCCTCATAAAATATCTGAGGTGGGCATAACTATTGCCTGGATCCTATATAATAAAGAGGTGATATGCAAATTGACCATCACACCCTCATACAAGATGGCCACCCCCCATGTGGTCAATGATGGCCACCATAAGATGGCCGGCAGGGGAGGGCAGTTGTGGGCGATCAGGCCTGAGGGGGAGGGCAGTTGGGGGGAACCAGGCCTGAAGGGGAGGGCAGTTGGAGGCGACCGAGCCAGCAGGGGAGGGGAGTTGGGGGCAATTGAGCCGGCAAGGGAGCAGTTAGGCGTCAATTAGGCTGGCAAGGGAGTGGTTAGGGGGTGATCAGGCTGGCAGGCAGAAGCAGTTAGGGCCAATCAGGCAGGCAGGCAGGCGAGCGGTTGGGAGCCAGTAGTCTCAGGTTGGCATGAGTGCAGGATAGGCTGAGGGACAACCTCCCCAATGCATGAATTTTGTGCACTGGGCCTCTAGTTTATAGATAAGAAATTTGAGCAAGGGGAGAATTAAGAAGCTACTTATTTTTAGCATCAAAATAGCATTGACCTTTTAGATACCCATAAAACTCATTAGTTTCAGGTTTTACTTCTCTGTTGAAATGATAAATAAAGTCAACTATATTCTCCATAATTTTGAGAAATGAACCATTCCAAAACTCAGAGGCTTAATGAAACCATTACGTATCTTATGGATCACTGAGTAGGCTTGGTTTCAGCTCGCCCAGGCATGGCTATGAGGCTCTGATTCAGGCCTTAGAGTCTGATGTGGCTTTGATTTTCAGGGCAGCCCCTTGTGACAGAGAGTTAGCCCTGCTTCTTATGTCTGGTACCATCAGGTTAATCCACTGCCAGTTCTGTGGGCAAACAACAAAGATACAAGGGAGTAATGACTAGATTCAAAACTTCTACACCATCACTTTCATCCCATTGCATTGGCCAAAGGCAGACACATAGCCAATCCCAAAGTAAAGAAGTCAAGAGCTTTATTACATTAATAACAACATTATAGGAAGAGTATGGACATGGTAGCTAAAAAATTGGAGACAAACTAGAACCTATCATTAACTCTTCAATAATTAGATTATATATGTCCAGTTTAGTTTTGTCATTTTATTAATGGCCACTTTTAGGCAAAATGTATATGTAAATTTATCAGCACATTATGATGAACCCTCTGCAGGCTTCCTTCATTCTTTAATTAGTGGCATATTTAGGAGGTGGGAATTCTATATTAAACGCTTTGCTGATGTTTAGCCCATTTTAATGTACATATATCGATTCACCAATTTGAATGAGCATGAACAATCTTAATGACACTAGTTTTATCAAGATATTTTTCAGATAAAAGAATTTGGCAATTAATCAAGCCTAAGAATTTTCCCTTTGACCACCCAGCATTTGCATATTTGATTCCCTAAAACCTATAACTCTTGTAATAAAATGGAAATCCATACTAGCTAGTGACTATATGAGATAATTTGCATACATTTTAATATATTAACACTTCAAAACTAACATCTAATTTTCAGAAAGAAGCTTTATAATGTGAAAGTTGCACCATTATTGTGGCAGGTGGAATTAATTAGCTCCTGCACAATTTCCCTAAAGCCTTCTCTCACATCCTTGTGAGGGAAGTTACGCCTTTTTGATTTCAGTTCCATAGGGGTCAGGATAATGATCAACACTTTCTAATCACGTTTCCGATGTTCACATTACCAATAGGTGCTGCATTATGACTTGAATCAATTACAAAGGTGATGAACAGAGAATGGTTAGGGGGATTTTAGAATTTACTCATTTGTGAGGTTTTTTGTTTGTTTTTTAAAAGGCCAGAGGAAGTGTGTGATTAGAAAAAAAGTCATTTAAACTTATCTTGCAATTTGGGAATGGAATATCAATTTTTGATCAACTTATTTGTGATGTATCTCCTTGATTATATTTTAAGATAGGTTATAGAATTGGATTTCTCAAACAGTTGATTTTATTCAGTCATGCCTTCAATGAACTTTTAACCAAAATCTTCAATCCACCAGTATAAGACTATGTGGTTAAGGTTAAGAGCATAATGATGGAGGTGAGCAGTTCAGTTCTAGGAATGTTTAGGAAATAGAATGAATAGACTCAGTATTATATGTGTTAGAAAAAGATTTAAGAATTAAAAAAAAATTGTGGTTCTGCCTTCAGAGTCTCACAAGACCATCATGGAATAGCTTTCAATAAAATAATTGTTTGGATTTTGGAAGACAGCAGGGGCTTCCAAATTGCTCTTTGAAAAGAATTTCAGACCTGATATATAAATCCCAGTAAGACTCTAAATGTCCCTGAAATATTATTTCAGTAAAGTAAGGGCTGATGGCCGAAACCGGTTTGGCTCAGTGGATAGAGCGTCGGCCTGTGGACTGAAAGGTCCCAGGTTCGATTCCGGTCAAGGGCATGTACCTGGGTTGCGGGCACATCCCCAGTGGGAGATGTGCAGGAGGCAGCTGATCGATGTTTCTCTCTCATCGATGTTTCTAACTCTCTATCTCTCTCCCTTCCTCTCTGTAAAACTTAATAAAATATATATATATATAAAAAAGTAAGGGCTGATGACCTTGCACTGCCTATAACTACCAATTAATAAATATTATTAACAAATAAATATTCTTCCTGAATACAGGTAGGATTTTATGTAAACTCAATAAAGTGGAGACTCTGCAATTCATAATTCACATAACTATGGCACTTCGTACAACATAAAGTAAAAATAGTTTATTTGCATGTCAGCTATCTAATAGCACTAAATGCACACGAATGGCTGAGATATGGTGAAATATCAGGGTGTGGGAGAGTATTGGAGCCTGAGGATGGTGAGGTTTATACCAGGAGATAATAAAGAGGTAAATTTGGAGACAGATACTTGGTTTGTACATATTAGATAGAAGAGATTATATATGTAATATAATATCATAACTATGTAATATTTACATATATATGTAAATTCAAGTGTCAGTATTGTAATATGGACATTTCTGCCAAATTTAAGTGATTAGGGATAGGAATTCTTTGGAAAGCAAAGGGTGAAAAATCAATATAAAGTGGCATAAAGACTAATATTTCCCAATATCAAGAAGTCTGTCCAAATTATAGCCATGTAGCCAGTGATGTTGATTCAGCAATTCAACAACGTCTTTGCAAATGACCTCACATTATATTGCCGGTGTTTGCAAGGTGTATATATGTCCAAAGCCCAGACCTCATACAGCCATTTAAGGCAGGAATAAACTATATTCAGAAAAAGTAGTGCCAGCATGTCTGTTTCTTTTACCAGAAAAGCAAACATTTTCAAGATAACCTTCCTTCTAAAAGACTCCATTTAGAACCATGGAAACATGGAAGAGATTTCCAGAGGAAATGGGGGAGTACGGGCTGGAGGAGATTAACCAGAGAATTTATATGCATATATGCAGTGCCCATGGACACAGACAATAAGGTGCTGAAGGACTGGGGTGGGATGGAGGAGGGCAATGGGGGGGGCATTTGTAATACTCTAAACAAAAGACTAAAAATCTATAGATATATAAGCCTAAGCAACTTTTCCACCGTTCGACCAGTAGCTATGGCATGCACTGACCACCGGGGCAGACGCTCAATGCACAGGCATAGAAACATGGAGCAGACTGATGCATGTCAGAGGGAAGGGGGGAATGGGAGGGTAGAAGAGATTAATCAAAGATCTTAAATGCATAGTAGAGGCCTGGTACACAGATCCATGCACGGTGGTGTCCCTCTGCCTGGCCTGCAGAGATGGGGTCGAAACCGGCATCCGACATCCCCTGTGGGGTCCTGGACTGCGAATCCGTGCAGGCCTCTAGTAATGATAATAAAAGACTCCCTTTATATGACATTAGCCAGAACTAGGTCACACGGTTACTCTTATGAGCAAGGAATGAGGAAAAAAGAACATCAGAATTTCTGTTGAGTTAGACCAGTTGTGATCTGTTGTCAAAGTGTGAGCTTGGTGTTGCCCCAACATGTTAAAATTCTATTGGCAAAAAAATCAGGAAGAATGTTAGGAATTATATATCATCAACATCCAGATAATAAACATTGTTTAAAATTGGATACCTCTGCAAATTCCTTTAAAATTGGATAACAAAGGGAAAAATCAAAATACCATCCAATAGGTCACCACTGTTTCCTATACTGTAAAAGCCTCTTTGTCACTTTTGATTTTAATGGCACACACCAAATGGTGCAAGGTTCACTATTTGGAAAGTTTTATCAAAGGCTAGTGGGAGTCAAATTTTGAATCTGAAGTCTTTGTGTAACTTCTTAAACAACAAATGAGCTAAGTTGCTTCTATCATTGTTTTTTCATTAAAATGTTCCTAACGAATCTAAAAACTGGTATCATTAGGAAAGTTTTAGGAGCAACACATCCTAGTTAATATCACTCCATGTTTTTAAGGCATTTACCACCATTTTATGTACATGCATTGACAGTGTGGATAAATTAACATGGATAGGACCTGAAGTAAATATAGCTGCTTATTTTTAACTATGCGGCCATCAGACAGAATCCCATTGTAGAAACCAAGTTATAGTGATTAAGCTCCTATAATTCTCTGGCCCAGCTAGAACAAGTTGGATGAATGAATTAATTGAGACAACTGTGGCATGTGTGTGAGAGTAACATACGCAGTTGCTCATTTGTCAGACACGGATGCATTAATACTTACTACAGATATGCCAGGACCCATAGGACTGGACATAGCTATGCGGAAAACAGGCCCAAAAGATACTGAGCTGAGGTTAACTAAGTTCCATGCAGGCAAATTTTCAACAACGCTCCTAGGTATGAGCTGCCTCAAATTGATTTCCTGTCTGTGTCACTTTTTGTTCTTTCTTTTCTTTTTGGTACTTCAGATCATCTGTCTCTACTGTAGTTACTCTGGTCCACGAAGCTGGATACAGCGTTGTGTTTTTGGTTTGGTTTTGTTTTCTTTCTTTTTTCATTTTTACCACCAAAACTTGGGACTATTACTTCCCCTTCTTTTTCTATTTTTATTAATATCTCTCTCCTCTCTGATCTTCTGTTTCTCATTCATTCTCTCTTTCTCCCCCCCCCCCAATCCCCCCGCCACATACACTTACCTGGTCTTTTTCTGTTTAAAAAAACTAACACAACCTAATCATTTTATTTTTCCTAACATGTAGTTTTAAAATGCTAGAGGCCCCTAAAAAAGTTTCATTCTATTTCTGGTGGAATCTGTGGATTCCTGGTATAAGAATTTGCAAGTTACCAGTTCATGACGCCTACTCTTATGTTAGAACGCTCTGCATGTGCACATGGAGAGCAGAGGTCAACCCACAGAAGTTACTTGAGGGCTTTCTGGGAGTTTTTAAATGATCTTCATAAGCGATTGTGTTAAAATGCTCTTGCAGGGGTAAAGGTGAATTATAACATTCATTTTCCGGTTATTTCCTGCACTTTCAAGCATGACAGTGTGAAATTGTTCAAATAGGATTGGTTTTACATGTGGTCCGGGTTTACGCCATTGGGACATGCTGAATTTAAAATATTAGGTAGTCGAAACAGCCAAGGACTGAATTCCCCTAGTTGGCTGATACGGAGACGAGGCTCTAACTTTGATACGGAGACAAGATGAGAGGCACTTAACCAAATGCGTAGGTAAAGCGGCAGTGGTTCCAGTAGGAGAAAAAAAAAGTTCATTTCTACATCCACATTTAATCAACAAAATATATTAGAACATTTCAATGAATATAATTTGATTATTGAATTCCAGCATGACTTCGTTAGGATACTTGATAAATTTTTTTCCACCTAATCTCTTCACAAGCAGAATTACAGAAGTTTAGGTCCAGGAGAAATATTTGATGGCATCTAGGACAATTATTCATTTTTCAAATGATGACCCTAGCATGAGTGTTTTGAGTTGGTTCTGGAGTTTCTGATACTGACTCTAACCTGAGTAGCTTTGAAAATGCTTAGAAACTTTATTCCAGTAGAAAAGAGATTGACAATCCAGTGGACTGTCGGGTGTAATCTGGCTATAGAGATATACAACATGTCTCCATTGGATACTCCCAGTCAACCACTTACAAGAAGCCAGGAGCGGACAGATCTGTATCTGATACATTTTTAGAAAACTAACATAGATACTGAAGTTGACCGGTTGTCCTCATGTCACTGAAAAAGTGGTATAGGAAAAGAAAGAAATCATACATCTTTCCAAAGAATTATTATAGAACACATAAAGAACTTTTATAATTTAATAATAAGGCACATTTTTTTTAATTTGCCAGTTTTTAACTGAAAATTCACAATGGCAGTTAGACAAATAGAAAATAAGCACATGAAAATATGCTCCACATCATTCATATGATGAAATGCAAATTAAACCATAATGGAATACCACTCCTCCCCCAGTAGAACGGTTACATTTTAAAAGACTGACCATAGCAAATGCTGCCATGAATTTGAAGAAAGTGCTGGTATGAGTCTATATTAATCTAACCATTTTAGGAAACTGGCAGTTTTTCAAAAGATTAAATATATCTCTATCATTTGACCCAACCATTGTACTCATGGTCAGTTATTCAAGGGGAATGAAACCATATGTGCATAACTAGTTAATTAAATTTTATTGTAGCTTTCTTTTTGTAGCAGCCACAATCTGAATAAGACGTGTTCAAGGAATGAAGGACAAGCAAACTGTATACTCACTCTTCTACATGAGAATACCATCACTTCTTAAAAATTTTGTAAGAGTTTATTTGAGCCAAACTGGTGACATAGGC
Source organism: Myotis davidii (assembly GCF_000327345.1). Taxonomy (NCBI): domain Eukaryota; kingdom Metazoa; phylum Chordata; class Mammalia; order Chiroptera; family Vespertilionidae; genus Myotis; species Myotis davidii. Next base: position 3,407,128 of record NW_006290034.1, read on the forward strand.
TGGGGAGCAAGATCACCAATGCTCCCAAGAATGCCATCACTCTTAAAGACACATGGACTACTGATACAACATGGGTGAACCTCAAAATTGTTATGCTTTTTTAAAGAAGCCAGATAATCAATCAGTACTTCAGGCATTGACTTTTATAAATTCTAGAAATACATACCTAATCAATATGGACAAGATGGAGTGGCTGCCTCCCAAAAGGTGATTCAGATGTGGAATGACAAGATCTCTCATGTCTTGACGGTAAGAAAGCCAACTTGAAAGACCATTCTGGAGAAGAGTTTCTTTTAAAATTTCCTAATTTCTTCTCAGTTAGGTGTAAACCTATTATATGACCCAAGAAATGCTCTTCTCAGGTATTTAACCAAGAGAACTAAATACATACCAACTTTTGTTTGTATAAAATCGAGAACACGTACTACCTAGAACTAAACGCTTGAGGAGAAATACTCTTATCTGGTATACAATTTTAAGTATTAAAATGTATATTTAGTGAGGATATTTTTCTCTTCATCAGACTGAATAGGAACAGTTTTCCAGTGGAAGAGAAAATATATTTTTTTAAAAGACCAAATGAAATAAAAGCCAAACATCTAAAGGAGGTAAATACATATTTAAAGTGAAACAGAGCATTGCCATGGAAGGATTCATGTCCGCAGCTTCAATGTCAACAAGAAATATGGGACAGAATGAAGAATACATGAAGCATGAATATAAACCACCTGAAACAAATGTTCGACAAGAGGATAAATGACACATGAAACACCCCGTCCGTAGCCTCAGAGACAGTAATTGCTAAGATTATGCTTTGTGATCCACTGTGATAAATTATATCGACAGGTCCAATAGGATTGGCAGGGAGCAGCAGCAAAACTTCTGCTACTGCCAGGATAATGGAAACTTTAGCTATGGCATTTTAAATTGAACGGCCAATTTAAACCTTAAACCAGCGAGGTACGCTGGAATTTATAGTGGATAAAGCTAAAGGAAATCTGAAGGCATGGTCGAACATAACATCCACTCTACAGGAGGAGGGTTATATGTCTGTTGAGTATGTGGATCAGCAACAGTTTTCTTAAGGAATAATTGATACAGATTTCAATATTGACTGTGACTGACAATTTAATGTTAATGTAACACAATCTTTTAAAGAAGAGAGACTAAAAGAGGAAGTTCTTTGGAAATCATTAATGTTGCAAGAACATATTTTTATTCACCCAACTTACTATTTTTTTAAAATGTGACTGCAAGTTTCATGTAATTGTCACAAGCATAGGGAAGAATTAAAAATTCTACAGGTATTTTGGCTTAAAGGCACACTGATCTATATGGGCCCAGGTGTTAGAATAATTACTGGAGCACATGAAAAAAATACCAAATTCATTTGAAAATGAAATGATTTTAAAAGAATGTATTCTAAGGAAATGTCAAAATTTCCTCATGCTTGAAGACTTTAGTAGATACGTGGTAAATTTAACCTAATTTCAACACACGTTTTAGGAGCAAGAACACAGACATGAACCAAAGTGACGAAGAGAATGCTCATGAGTTCCTCACTTCCCTCATATGACAGTGGAGGAATGGAGAAAACACAAGTTATTTCCATTGGGCACATTCTGTGAGAACAGTAAGATTTTGTTGCCAAGGGAACAAAGGAAGGTAACATATTCTGGACATCATGCAGGAGAGTTATAAAGGGAAGGTCTCGAGGAAGGTCTGGGCTTCAGCGGGGAGTGCACAGTATTCAAGTGGAGGGCGACACTGTGTGGAGGGTGCAAGGGGATTTGCAGAATGATGGAAGCATGACCCACACATTGAGGTGGGTGGTGAGATGACACCAAAGTTTAAAAAGGCCCTACAGTCAAGTTCTTGCTAGTCATGACAAGCAGATTAAAATCTAGACTTTTGCTACTGAAAAAGTGGCAACGCCCATAGAATTTTAGTTGAGAGAAATATAACATAATTTATGCTATAAAAAGATACTCTCATCCGTTCAGCTGGGAATACCTTTCTTACTGAGTTCAAGTTTTTTTCGCCATGTTAGTCTTTCCAGGCATTTGATACATCTTTAATCACTACCTATCAGCTACCTGGAACAATGTAAGTCCTTGGAATCCAGTGGTCAGACAGAAAGGATTTTGGGCCTCAAAAACTATATAGCAATGTATAGAATCTAAAGAACATGCCAAGAGTTCTGTAGCTGAGGGCCTTGGAGAATACAAACTGGTTTCTCTGTTGATGACGCCACCTGTGGAGAGATGCTGTAGAAGGTAGACCTACAGGTGCGTCTACCTGGACATACAAACAAATGCTAGTAGTTGTCTCATGGTCTGTGTTTCTGATGTGCGCTTTCTTTGTGTCTTGGAGGTTAGTCACCTAAAAAAAAAAAAACAACTCAGAATATTAAGTCAAAACATAAAAAAATGACATAAGGTGTTAAGAAATAAGAGGTTTAAACTTTACATAAGTAATTATTTATAAAACACTAACTACGAAGAAAAAGGAGAGTCACACTTATCATCAAAGAATAGATCCAAATGCTAAGTTCACGGTTCAGAGAATCCACAGAAAAAGGAAATGGTACAATGAGAAAAATAGGCAGGACTTATTTTCAGCACTTACACAGTGTCAATACATTTCACCCAAAACACAGTAAGCATGACACCCTGCCGAGTGCCAAGACCAGGCAGGAGGTAAAGTAGTGCTTTTTGCATGAACTAGCTGGACATTATAATAATTCTTTCATAATTCAGTGTCACTGAAATTTGAAAAATAAAAAACATTAAATTATGGTTTGTTGTATTGGTGCCATCAGAACACCAGCTTGGTAACCCATGTGTGATGAATAAACAAACCTATGTAAATTTAGAACTTTCTGGGAAAGAGGGAACATACCTCAACACAATAAAGGCCACATATGACATACGCACAGCCAGCATCATACTCAAGAGGAAAAAACGAAAGTGTTTACCTTAAGATCAGGAACATGGCAAGGATACCCACTTTCACCATGCTTATTCAACATGGTACTATGCTAAGTGAAATAAGCCAGTCAGAGAAAAATAAGTGCCATATGATTTCACTTATATGTGGAATCTAATGAACAAAATTAACTAACAAAATATAAACAGACTCACAGATAGAGAGAACAGACTGACAGCTGTCAGGGGGAAGGGAGTTGGGGACTAGGTGGAAAAGGTGAAGGGATTAAGCAAAGACAAAACAAACTCATAGACCCAGACAACAGTACGGTGATTTCCAGAGGGAAAGGGGGTGGGGGAGGGAGAAGGGAGTAAAAGGGAATAAATGGTGATGGGAGGGAGACTTGACTTGAGGTGGTGAACACACAATGCAATAATATATAGGTGATGTATTATAGAAGTATACACTTGAAAAGTGTATAATTTTATTTATCAATGTCACTCCAATAAAGTAATAAAATGCTTGCAAATTTGCAAATGTTAACATTTTTTCAGGCCTGCACACATTCAACACCAGAAAATGGGCCAGGGGTGGAAATTGTTTGTTTTACTGACTATATTGGAACTTTAATTTGCGTGTGGAGATTTTGCATTGGGGCAATTCGGGCTTAGGTAAGGGAGAAAGGGGAAAAACAAAACTCTGAGCTGGGAACTTGAGTCATTTTAGATAGAGAAAGAAGTTGGAATGGTTCATTACCTGTTGAGCATCCATATGACTTGTCTGTCACTATTCCGGATGACAGAGCTCCATTTCTTCAAGCAATGTTCACTGCACAGGGTCAGCTGTTAACTGCTTGTAATGAGCAAAGGGAAAAGGGCTTCATCAACTTTCATCAGTTCTTTTCATCTAATGATGTTAAGAGTATAGACCCCTGTCTCATTAGATGTGCTATACACAGGATAATCATTTATAGGCAAACTTACTAGCTCTTTGGGGTATTTTTAAAGTTTCTTTTCTGTGTCTCCATTTCAGAGAGTTTACCAAAACAGAACTATCATGATTTTTTTCTTGCCTGTAAATATCCCTTTGTGAGATGGACATGTTTTGGTCGAATGTCACACAGCATTAGCTCACAAGGCACTGAGCTGTTTGCTCTAAGACACTTGGTTAGCTCAGATAGTTGAGATTTGAATGTACTGACTAGTAATTATTTTTATGAAATTCCTGCCTTGTCATATTTTCATTTTAAATTATTATAAATAAGTGGCTTCCTAAGTTCCTTGTGTTGTTATTACTAATCACTCACAAATTATACAAGAACATATTGCTTGGTTCTTAATTTGTACACATAACATTAGACATAATGATGTTTAATGTCGGAATCATCTCGACACAGTGATATGATGTGGCATTAATTCTGTAAATATTCTTAAAAGCCTGTCTAGATTTTTAATTTTACTAAACACCAAAAATCTATTGCTAAAATAAGAAACAGTTCGTGAGAACACATAAATTAATGCCAAGAACTACTTCTGTCCTGGTGATGCAAAGAAGAATGGGACACTCTGTGGTTCTTTGTAGTTCTCATCAAGGTTGTATTGTCTCAATAAGGAAGGCCCTGTTTTAAAAACATGTAAATCATAGTTCAGTGTGTGTGTGTGATAGAGAGACAGGGAAACAGAGAGAGAGAGAGAGATTACATGTATGTTACGGCAGGTGTTTTGTATTTCACTCTCTCTTTGATAAAGACTTCCTTGTCTCACCCTTAATTAGATTAAATGAAGACTTGGACACGTAAAGTGAGTGGAGTGTTCCTATCTATATGTATAAAAGGCTAATATGCTAAGTGTCTGACCATCTGACTGGTTGCTATGATGCACACTGACCACCAGGGGGCAGCTGCTCAATGTAGGACAGTGATGGTGAACCTTTTGAGCTCGGTCTGTCAGCATTTTGAAAAACTAACAACTCTGGTGCTGTGTTATATATAGAAATTTTTTGATATTTGCAACCATAGTAAAACAAAGACTTAGATTTTTTTATATTTGTTTTATATATTTAAATGCCATTTAACAAAGAAAAACCAACCAAAAAAAATGAGTTCGCATGTCACCTCTGACACGCGTGTCATAGGTTCGCTATCACTGATGTAGGAGCTGCCTGATGCGCACTGGCCATTCACAGAGAAAAGGCATCTCAGACTTGGCACCCACAAAGAAACACTCGGCTTCCCCCATGTGGGACACAGGCCCTGGCACCAACCCAGAGCAATACTCCACCAAGTTGCAGCCAATGCTGCGGAGACCCCCATGGTGCAAAATGTGGTCCACAGACCAGCTCAGCCTGGAAACGGTGGTTGAGGGCACTGGGTAATGATGTCATGTAGCAACACCTGGCTTCCTCTCCTTAGCAACTAGCCTCCTTGGAGTTTCTTCAGCCCAGGAACACGACTTGCTTTATAGCCAGGTGCAAACATTTTACACTGTAACCAAATGTCTGTGAAGTGTTTTCCCATGCCTCATCTCATTTGATCCTCACGGAAGTCCTGGAGTAGGTAACGAGGAGACTCAGTGGAATCCTATTTTCTTTTCATTAGCTGGAAAATGGAGAATTAGAAATCTTAGAAACATGACCAGACTGAAAAGAAGAAATGGTGGAACTTGAAAATGACTTCGGGGTTTCTCACTGAATATAGTCAAACACTGCTGCAGTTAAATATTTTACCCTTTGTTCTTCCTGCCTGATACACAGTAATAATATGCTTCATGTTGTTATTTACTGCTGTGTTGCTTGCAATTACCTGAAAGAGAAGTTGGGGTGCTTCACTGGGCTGGAAAAAGTATAGCTAAATCAAAAAGCAGGTCTAATTAAGCAAGTTTATTCTATATCTATTAAAGGCTAAGTTGATTCACGCATGCACTGCACTATAAATACAAAGCTCTTGCTGGCACCAATCACACGTGTGTGTTTTGATCTGTCATTGTGGATCGTGAATTTGGTTGACATTTCTATTATAAAGGACGAATAGTGATATTAAGATATTTCTTCTAATTAATTTCCTTTCAATGTGCATGAATTTCTGCACTGGGCCAATATTCTATCCTGTCTAACAATAGAGAAACATGGTAATTAACCGTAACTTCTCTACCCTTCCCATTGGCTAATCAGCAAGCTATGCAAATTAACTGCCAACCAAGATGGCGGCTGGCAGCCAGGCAGCTGAAGTGAACAGGAGGCTTGCTTGCTTCAGTGACGGAGGAAGCCAACATTCCTG
>NW_006290034.1:3413796-3425156 GCF_000327345.1 Myotis davidii
GGGACCCCCTACCCCCGAGTGCACCAATTTTTGTGCACCAGGCCTCTAATTTTATATATATATATGGCTAATACACTAAGTGTCCCTCCACCCATCTGACCAGTTACTATGACATGCACTGACCTCTAGGTGGTTGACACTCAATGCAGGACCTGCTGAGCTGCAGTGACTTGGCAGCAGCGGTTCTCCGGTGATGCATCCCAAAACCAGCGAGGACGGAGTCCAATTCCTCGTGGGGCTGCATGATTTCACCTTCAGCAGTGAGTTATGTTGTTGCTGGGGCACTGTTGGCCCCAAATCTGGTTTACTGCACACTTGTGTTTGCGTTCCACACACTGTAGGACAACAACTTTGCAGAGTGCCCTCTCGCACTCTGGGACCCCTTGGGGGATGTCAGAGAGCCAATTTCAGCCCGATCCCCACAGGCCAGGCCAAGGGACCCCATCTGCTGGAGGGATCCTGCTCACTCTGCAGGTGCCTTTCAAGCCATGCACCACCTCAGGTAGGGTTGGCCAGGGAGGGACCGCAGGAGGTTGGCTCCAGGGCATGTTCAGTGGTCTCGCCCAGTCCTGCCCTGCCAGCCATCTTATAATTATTTTCCTTTCAATGTGCAGGAATTTGTGCACTGAGTTACTAGTATAGTTATAAGAATAAAAAGGTATTTGAGGACTGCTCACTGAATGGAAGGCAGGTTTCCCACGGAGAATAGATAATTGTTTATGTTATATACAACACAGTTTCTAGGATGGCCTTTGAAATGAATCCTTTACCTTCTGAGTTGTGATTAATATGAGCTGGTGCTGTGGTTTTTAGAGCTCCCTCTAGGGGCCCGTTCTTGAAGGCCTTTGACAGGTAATTTTACTGTTCTCACCTTTACTACTCTGCTTCCGAACAAGTTACATGTGTTTTGCACAGCATCTGAGAAATGGCGTGTGCAGGGGAGAATTGAAGAAGAAGTAGGGAGAATGCAAGAAATCGCCATGAGTAATAGACCAGCCATTCTATTACTTTACCTCCAGAAAAAGAGAAGACACCCAGAGCCTCATACTAGTGACTGTATTCAGTCTTGGCAGAGTTAAGCTACCTCAGGGTCCCTGTCTTCAGCCCATTAACTCTCATCCCGAACTCTCATTTTGTCTGGTGAAATATTGATTTTTCTAAATTGCCATAGTTGGTTGAGCTGCCTACCAGAGCTGCCTCTGAGCCCAGTGTCCTCTGTCTTTAGGCTTCTAAATCATTTGGGCAGCCTAACTGAAGAACTGCCTAGTGGATCCATATATTCTAGATAACTAGGAATTTTCTAGTCTAAATTTCTGGACTCTAACTTTAATTGATTAACAACCTTTAACAGATCATCATTCTATGAAGAAACTGGTATTCTGTAACTGGTGACTTATAGTAACTCTCTCCTATATCAATTTCATCTTCTATGTTGGATATAAAAAGGCTCAATAAGTTATTTAAGTGGGATTTATATCATATTGGACTGACATATGAAAAAAAAGACCCTAATGGCTAATGCATTTTGCATATGGGAAAGAAATATGTTTTCATAGCTTAACTTTTTCCCCTGCACTTTCAATGAATCTGACACAGTGAAAATTTCCCCAGCTTTTCAAAGCTGCAAACATTCAACCTGTTTTGCCAAGTAGCAGCTGAGTAGGAAAGACATGCCACTGCCCGATGTAATAATCACCCTTCTCTTTAGTGGCATCGAAATATTTGGACTGGCAGCTGCAGAAACCCGTTTAGCAATTAGGAAGTGGGTGTTGGTTCCAGGCATGCCATTTTGGAGCAGCACCAGCTCCCAGAAATGGCACTTCTTTAGAAAATAGTGCTGTAACTCGGCAGGTGTGTGAAAAAGGTCTACATCCTCCAACACCTGGGCAGAAACGAGGCAAGCAACAACCTCTCTCTCTGTTCTCTTCCTAATATTTTCTTTTTAAAAAAAAAAATAGATTTGAGAGAGAAACATCAACTTGTTGTTCCACTTATGCATTCATTCATATCTCATTTGATTCTCACGAGCACTGTATACATCAGGTATAGTATTATTGTCTGCACATAAATAGGAACATTGAGGGATTCAAGGAACTGCAGGGGCAACTAGTATACACATAGCGTCAAAGGAAATAGAATCAGAGCACTTTCTTCCAAGCCCATTAGTATTGCACAGAGGTAGAGAAATTCTCATCATTGATGTTTCTATCTCTCTCCTTCTCCCTTTCTCTCTGAAATCAATAAAAATATTTTTAAAAATGCATCATCCCTGATCCGGAGAATGATTCTACATTTTGATCAGAGTGGTTATTACAGAGGCATATACATTTGTCAAAACTCGTCAAATTATACACTTAAAACGGATGCTTTTTACTGTATGTAAATTATACTATTATAAAATCAATGACATATTGCTACCTCTAAAATGATATTACATCTGCAAATTTTTATATTCTGCATCATTAGCACATGTGATAAATAGCTATATGTACACATAATTACTGGCACTTAAATTATGCAACTTTGTGGTGATTTTACAGGATTATTGAATTAAGTAATTAAGCTTTTCAAATCAGCCAATTAGTATGTTGTGTTTTTTTATGTGCTGGTTTGGGTTTTCTTTTATTATTTATGCTTATAAATTCTCCCGTGAGAGGTGTTTTTTTTCTTTAAATACAAGTTCTATTATATGAAAAGTTCTGATAGTGAATTTTGCATTTAGCGAAACATAGCTGCTATTTAAGACAAACAGTGATTTAAATGATCTGCAGATGGCTTACCACATATTTCCAGTTTCCAGAACAGGGTTCTTAAATGAAATGCATAGTTGCTGGTCTTAGAATATTATTTATCCACTCTACTTGGGAGTGAAACATTAACCAACCATAAACTGTACTTTAACTGGGAGAAACAAATTTAGAAATAATGATAATAACCACGATATGGTCTTTATTGCCCTCCCCCAACCCCAGTCGCTCAAGAACACCTGGTCTCGGGGCAGCTATGGCTCACAGGTGTATAAGTAGGACCAGAGGCGGGGGAGGCCGGGAAGAAGCCTGCTGCGCGTGCGCTCCACGTGGGCAGGCGTCTGTGCTCCCTACTCCCTGGGACAGGAGATGCCACTCACGCCCAGAGGACAGCCATTGACAGTGTGTTCAAAGGAGACTGGACACCACGCAATGGGTCAAGGGCATTGCGACTCACCTTGGCCCCACCCTGGACCATCTCATGGGCGTCAGTTAGGCGTTCTCCTCCCAGCTGGTGCCTGCTACTTCAAGCCGGCCCCCAATCCCTCACTGGAACCCTGAGTAGCGGCACCCAGGTACCACCCAGGCCTGCAGCGGGTGGAGGCCGGGAACTGTGGGCTCTTCTGCCCTAAAAGCTGCTGCTGCCCATGGGGCTCTCCAGAACCTGCCCATCACTGCCTGGGGCCTGAACCTGGTGCACTCCACAAGGATCAAATAGGGCATCAACAGTACCTGGGAGCTGGTGAGCTTCGTGGTGAATCTGCAGATAGTGTACAAAAGTCCCTCTGCCTCCTGAATGCTGGTGAGAGATTCAGGTATGGACAGAATTTATGGGGTGTAGGGGAAATATATACTATATAGGTGGTTCTCAACCTGTGGGTCGCGACCCCTTTGGCAGTCGAATAACCCTTCCACAGGGGTCGCCTAAGACCATCCTGCATATCAGATATTTACATTACGATTCATAACAGTAGCAACATTACAGTTATGAAGTAGCAACGAAAATAATTTTATGGTTGGGTCACAACATGAGGAACTGTATTTAAAGGGCCAGAAGGTTGAGAACCACTGACCTAGGGAGAGGGAGGGAGGGATGGTGGGAGAGGGTTTCCTCTCATGGATGGATTGCTTTATAACATGTTAAAACAATCAGTTGACTAAGTTTTGGGGAGTCTATTTCTAGTCTATTCCATCAGTCTAGGAATTGAGCCTTTCACCAGTGCCACACTGTCTCCATTACTGTAGCCTTCAAGTAAATACTGAGATTGAGATGTGTGAATCTTCCAAATTTGTTCTACAGTTTCAAAGTCAATTTTTAAAATTTGTCTTTATTGCTGAAAGTATTATAAATGTCTCCTCTTTTTTTCCTCCATTGACCCCTACCTGGCCTGCACTGCACTATTATCTGTGCCCATGGTAATTTTGAACTTATATACATACATGCATAACTCAAAATCACTTATATCTCTTCGGGTTTCTTTGTCTTTCCATATAAACGTTAGCGTCAGCTTACAGCTATTTACAAAATCCTGCTGGAATTTTAATTAGGGTTGAGCTGAATCTACAGATTAAATTGGAGATAATTTATTTCTTATAAACAATATTGAATCATTCAGTCCAAGGAAGTAGCCTATCTCTTCATTCATTTTGCTGTTTACTTTCATTAGTGTTTTGTAATTTTCAATATATATATCCTGAACATATTTTGTTAGGTTTTTACCTAATAATTCCATTTTATTTAGTGTTATGGTCTATGATAACATATTTTTTAAAATTTCAATTATTCATTGGTCTTAGGTGGAGATAAAATTGATATTATGTTGACAATGTCTTCAGACTTGATGAGCTCATTTATTCTAGAAACATTTTTGAGTTCTTGATATAGAAAGTCATTTCATCTGTGAATAGAAAATTATTTCTACTTTCATGCTTTTAATTTGTTTCACATGATCGTTGCATTGGCTAATAGATATACCACCATTCTGAATATGAGTCAGGAGAGAGTTTTTTGGCCTTGTTCCTGACCACAGGCCTTCACTATTAAGTATGACATTAATGATGGGTTATTGTAGATACCCTTTTTAGGTGGAAGAATTACCTTTTATTCCAGATTTACTGAATTTATTATAAATTTATGTGGTTGGTTTTTTAATGCTTTCTGTATCTATTGATAGAATGTGAGCTGTTGTTAGGTCTGTTAATATAGTGGATCACATTGCTCTTCAGTTGTTGAAACTACCTTGAATTATTAGACTAAATTACATTTTGTTGTGATGTATTATCCTTGTTTATTGCTTGATTCCATTTGCTAATATTTTTGTGGAGGACATTTGAGTTTATGCTTATAATAATTTATATCTTTTTTAAAAAATTCAAATTTAATTTTTTCTATCACCTTTTATTCCCTCTCTGCCATCTACCACTTCTGCCCAGCCCATCCACCCTCACAATCACCACACTGTTGTCAATGTCCATGAGTTCTCTCTCTCTCTTTTTAATCCTTCCAGCCCACCCTCTCCCACCCACACCCAAGCTGCCTGTCTGTTCTCTATTTATGAGTCTGTCTCTATTTTGCCTGGTAGTTCAGTTTGTTCATTACATTTCACCTGAGTGAAATCATATGGTACTTGTCTTTCTATGACTGGCTTATTTCTCTTAGCATAATGTTCTCTGGCCCATCCATGCTGTTGCAAAGGGTAACATTTTTCTTTTTACAGTGGAGTGGTAATCTATGGTGCAAAAGTACCACAGCTTTTTCCACTCGTCTACTGATGGACTTGGGCTGTTTCCACTCATCTACTGATGGACTTGGGCTGTTTCCAGATCTTGCCTATTGTCAAAAATGCTTCAGCGAAGATAGGGGTGTATATATTTTCTTTTGAATTCATGTTTCAGGATTCTTTGGATAAATTCCCAGAAGAGGAATCACTAGGTCATTAGGCAGTGCCATTTTTAATTTTTTGAGGTAGCTCCATACTGCTTTCCACAGGGGCTGTACCAATCTGCATTCCTACCAACAATGCAAGAGGTTCCCTCTTCTCCACATTCTCACTAAAACTTTTGTTGATTTAGTGATAGCAATTCTGACAGGTGTGAGGTGGTATTAATTTGCATTTCTCTGATGATTAATGACATTGAGCATCTTTTCATATGTCTCTTGGCCACCTGGATGTCCTCTTTGGAGAAGTGTCTATTCAGGTCCTTTGCACGTTTTAAAATTAGATTGTTAGGGTTTTTTGGTGTTGAGTTTTAAAAATTCTTTATAAATTTTGTATATTAAACCTCTTATCAGATGTATCATTGGCGACTATGTTCTTCCATTCCATGGTTTGTCTTAATTTTGTTGATGGTTTCCTTTGCTGTGTGAAAAGGAGGCAAAAACATACTTTGGACTAAAGATAGTCTGTTCAATAAATGGCGTTGGAAAAATTGGACAGAGATGTGCCAAAGGGCGAAACTAGACCACTTCTTTACACCACACAAAAGAATAAACTCAAAATGGATTGAAGATTTAAATGTTAGACTCAAAACCATAAAAATCCTAGAAGAAAACATAGGCATTAAAATCTCAGACATTTCTTGTAGCACTATTTTTTCCTGATATATCTCCTCAGGTAAGGGCAACAAAAGTAAAAATAAACAAATGAGACTACATCAAACTGAAGAGTTATTTTTGAAGCTCCCAAACTTCTTCCAGGATAGCCAGGAATGGCCAAAAAAGAAATTCAAGTTGACTTGTGTCTTGCTAGGGAGATGCCTATATTTTTTACCTTTAAAAAATATTTGTCTTGCCCTAGCTGGTTTGGCTCAGTGGATAGAGCAAACATCTGTGACTGAAAGGTTCTGGGTTAGATTCCAGTCAAGGGCACATGCCCCAGTTGCTGGCGCAATCCCCAGGAGGGAGCATGCAGCAGGCAGCCGATCAATGATTCTCTCTCATCTTTGGTATTTCTCTCTCTCTCCCTCTCCCTTTCTCTCTGAAATCAATAAAAATATTTGTCTTGCCTTATTTATTGTCTTTATTTACTGTGACTAGCAACACGAATGGTGATTGGTAAGGATGTTGTTCACTTAAAACCAGTAATAAGAAGAGGCTTTCTGTATAACTGGCTGGCACACTCAGGATTTTTGCACCAGTTTTAAAGAATGACAGCAAAAGCACCTTTATCTGACATTTAGGATGATTAAATTTTGAAAAATCACTTGGCATATTCATCATGACTCCACAGGGTGCTCTAGCTATATAAGGCGATGGATCATGTGAGCTTAACTTATATTTTAGATGTGCTGGCCTGATATTATTGCGTTAGGCAGTATTGCTGAAATGGAAACATAAAATTTTGCTGCCATGAGATCAAGTTTGTGCCTGCCCTACACTATAAATTAGTTTTCCAAAGTTTTAAAATGCAATATTTATGCTGGTTCTAGTCATGTGAAATAGCAAACTGCTTAAATGTATAAAATTAAACCTATTCTGAGTGAAAACAGATTTTTTTCATTCATATATCATTGAAATTTAGGAGTGAAGGTTATTTACCCACCCAGACTGTTTATGTGAAGCTAAAAGAAAGACATTGCTGTACTTGAGAGTTCATTTTTCAAGCAGCATGTCCTTCTGACCCATAATGCCAAATTGTTCGGAGCCTGCCTATGTATTGGCTCCTATAGCAGCATCAGAAGAAATCCGATGAGGTGTGCAGAGGAAGGCATTGTAATAACACAGTATTCATAAAATGTACCACTTATGATATCCTAATTTGAAAAAATACATGTTTAAGCAGAAATATAAAATAAAATGCTACAATGAGCCTAACTCAATTATGAATGTACACAATTGGTCTGTTACATATATGAAAACATTTGAAAAAAATTGACAAATACAGTTTGACAAAATAATAGTTATCAGTGGGAAATAACTTAAAATATGAATGAGCCAAAATATCACTGAAGCAAAGAATAAAAAAAGTATACATAATAATATATAAATTATTTGGTTTTCCTGTTTTGCAAAATTTAAACAGTGAACAAAAGGGTTTATTTTAAACAAAGCATAAGACTGTTTAAAGAGTAGATCATTACTTGCTAAGTATAAAATGATATTGTTAGCTCCTTGTACTATAATATTGAATGCAAAAATTCTTCAAAATTTATAACCATTAAATTTTTGTTTAATAATTACCTATCATGCTATCTATGGAAATATTTTTGATTTGCATGTCTTCAAGCAGTTATCTTATTGCCAATATAGTATAAATTAAGTAAAATTGTAGCTTTAATTTTTTTACCTTAAATATTGTACTATTGTGAAAGGGAAAATGGTAGCAAAATGACCTGTAACCATTTGTAAATAATCATATCTAAGTTATGTGAGTAGATTTCTTTTTAATTATATTTATTGAAACAGATTCATCTACTGAGTAATGCAAAATAAAATAAACTATATAATGGCAATTGTTAGAAAATATCAATTTTACATTTTCCCCATTTTTTCTAAATTAATGTACTGGAGAGATAGAATAGCAGGTATCACATACAAGGAGGGGCAAAAGTAGGTTTACAATGTGAGTACACGAAAGTTTATTTTGGTATTATTATTTATTACCTTATTTTCCAGTATGAACAATTGTAAACCTCCTTTTGCCACACCCCGTTTGATATAAGTAAAGGAAATTTGACATTATTTACTGGTGATCAGGGATGTGTGTGTGTGCAGCACTTGTAGATAAAACAAGAAAATGACGTACGTTCCAGTGTCACCATGGAGCATGATTCCGCAGACTCAGTGAGCAGTTGTCACTTAAGTAGGAAAATGAGCTTGTGTTTGTCTTTGCTGTGTAGTGTGTGGTTCCCACCCAGACATTGTGAAGTGACATGTTAACGGGTGGGTTTCTGCCTAGAAGGATCATTTCAGTGCTCTGTTTGTTAGTGCTTTGAAGGAGTTACTGGTTTCATATCTATTAACTTAGAATTCCTTTCACTGGGTGATCATATAAATCTCCATCCCTCTATTGTTGAACCAGCTTTACCATTTTACTAGGTTTTAACTGATTCATGTTTCAAAGAAACATTTTTGATGTGTCTGCTCTATATTTGAATGAGGGTCATGCTTTTAAGTTTTGAAAATTGTCTTTTGTAATCAACTCTGTATATGGCTATTGCATCCATTTGATAAGACGTTCTGGAAATTTTATTGTGTCACTGATTTTCCCTGGATCGTGGCTCCACACAGAGTGTGACGGCTTTCCCTTGCATGTCTCCTAGGGCTGACTTGGCTATTACCACAAAGCGTTTAATGAAGTTTAAAAAATGAGGTGGGTTTTCTTTCTCGTCATTTCACATATTTGATCCGTTGTAAGGCCCTTCATTTGTGCCCTATTTTCTGCTTTGGAAATAGTTCAGGGAGACCTGAATGGTGCTCTATCTCCACAGCATCAAAGCAGACATTTATACAAAAGCTATCCAAAGCTTAAAAGGGCTTTTCTGCCTTCCCGGAAACAACCTGTTCAAAATACATAACGTTGCCGGGCCGTGCATGAGAGATGCAATAGAAAGGAATTGGCTCGGTGTCCAGGAAATAAGATGCTCAGAGAACACTGGCTCCCGAAATGGGAGACGCATTCATCTCTGAACGATGTGGCCACTGTCGGCAGGGCGTCTCCTCCAATAGATGCTTTCTATCCCGGGGGCTCATTTAAAGACTAAGGTTACAGATCGCAATTTTTAAACAGTTTTCAATTACAGTTTACATTCAACATGATTGTGTATTAGTTTCAGATGTTCAGCAAAGTGGTCAGAAAAGCATGGACTTCACGGAGTGGTCCTGCCTGGCCGCATACACAGTTATGGCAATATTAGTGGTCGTATTCCCTATTCCGTAATCACTTCTCTGGGACTGTTCTGTAACTGCCCACCTGAAGTGCTAAATCCCTTTGCCTTTTTCACCCAGCCCTTAAACAGGCCCTGCCCGCTGGCAGCCATCAGTCTGTCCTCTGAATCTGAGTCTTTTCCTGATGTGTGTGCGTGTGTGCGCTTGTGTGTGTGTGTGTGTGCGTGTGTGCGTGTGTATCATCTGGTGTGAATGCTTTGCTATTCTTTTAAACCATGTATTTCTACCCGGTAGAGATTAGATTAGAAACTTTTCAGAAGATAAACATGGTTCTGTTTAAAATCCTCAAATGCATTATCTGAAGGATTTAGATTTGTCCTGCAAAGTATCACTAATTTGTAAATTTTCAAAAAAAAAAAAAAAGTCCTATCTTCTTTTGGTCAAGCGCCAGAGTTCCTTTTATCACTTTCATAGATAATATGATTACCGGGTAGTTTGGTAATCATATATTTCTGAATGTTAACTAACAAGATATATTTGATTTTAAGTCATTCCGCCATGCTATTTTATCTTCTTTGCTATTTCATTTTTGAGCCTTAATAGACAAAAATGTCCTCCAATAATGTTTAATTCACAGGATTATTAAGGCTGATTATGTCGCTCATGGTGTTAAAATTGATAAATGAGGTTTTTATGCTTCCTCACATCATTTAATTTTAGGATACATGATTAAAAATGAATTTTTCTAAGCTTTTCCCACCAGATAGGATGTTTTTAAAATGTGTTTATTTATTTATTTATTGCTTTAGATTGAATAAAGAGTGGAGAGAGTGCTAATGGGGTTTACAGCTCGAGTTGAATTGTAATTTTTTTGATGTTTATAAAAGTTATTTGTTTGCCACAAATTCTATCAGTTCTAGCTTATATAAATGAGTCAGAAATAAAAATTCTGAGTTTCACATTCTTTCTATCAAGGTAACAGTTGCTACATGTATGGAGAATGAGAAATATCTCTAGGCTTTTCTAACATAATGATACATCGGTATTAATCAGAGTTGCATCTGAACTAAATTGTGCTTTTATAAGGCTGTATACTTTTCACACATACCTGTTTGTTAGTTCAGAGTCTTTCTTTTGCTAAGTGTGCCAAAGAATACTAGTAAAGGCATGTTCTGTATTCATGTAAAACTTAACGGGCTTATTGCTCAATAAGTTTTCATCATATCATAATGAATTATACAGATTATTTAACCATAAATTAACTTTTGTTAATAAAGTGCCTACATTATTTAACAAGTTAGGTAAAGGATTGCAAACTTATCTACTTCTTTAATTATTGAGGACAGTGTCCTCTGCAAAAAATTCAGATTTAATTGTGCTGAATTTTAGCATTAATAATACATAATGCTAAAAAAACACACAAATTATTCTTCTAAGTAAGGAGTCGGCCTCAATATGTGCGATCTGTGGTTTTATGCTGGGAGCTTTTTTGTTTGGTTATTATGTTACTGTTTGATTGTTTCTTCTCCTTATTTAAATATTTAATGAAAGTTTTATCCAGCTTGTGCTCCAAGGCCTTAAAGCAAAGGGCATAATTTAAAAGATCTAATATGTAAATAAATGTCAGAAAGCTGAAAAAATATGGCATATGCAAAATATATTAAAAGCACTGTTTTAATAATAGAATAAGAAGTTCTGTTGTTCTCTTGAGATAATGAAGCATAAGAAATGAGATTCAAAAGCTATGAAATCTTTTCTCGCCTGGTCAGTGTGGCTCAGTGGTTGAG
>NW_006290034.1:3425228-3441251 GCF_000327345.1 Myotis davidii
GTTTTGAAAAACTATGAAATCTTTTTAAAACATGGCTGTGCAATGCTAATTTTTGTTTCTCTCTGCTTAGGTGTCTTACACACTGTAGTTGTTAAAAATGACCAGTGGTAGCCCGGCTGGTGTGACTCACTGGTTAAGCGTGGTCAGTTAGGTGACTGACTGGTAAGAGTGGGTTAAAAACCTATATAATTCTGAAAAGTGGGTAAACCTTTCCCCAGAAATAACGTTAGTGGTGCATTCTGAGAACTTTATGACCTAGCCCTAGTCCAAGAGCTCAATGAAATGGGACACAGGCAGGAGAGATTAGAAGGCGACACCAGTTAAATAGGCTAGAGATGTGTGAGTTGGAAGGGTTTTCAAAAGGAGGGACAGAAGTAGGATCTGGTATAATAACCCATTCATTTACCAGCTCCTAAGGACCAAAGCCAGAATTCGAGAACAGCTGTGTCTTCAAAACTAGCTCATTGACATGTAATCACTGAATTATATAGACTATAGCTTTAAAATATATTAACAAAGAAGTTGTTATACATAGGCCCTGTCTATGGGCAATGTTTATAAAATAACAAGTTATACATGTATCTTCACTAACAGCCCTACCTCACATGTAATGCTTGGCTCATAAACCATCCATCTTGGTGGGAGTTCAGTTCCTCAGGCCCTCAATACATAGTGGTGGTGTGAGAGTTGCCTGTTATAAATGTGTGTAAAGCATGCTTGGTACAGTTCCTAGAAGCACACAGTATGGTAAATATTTTGCAAACGTCATAAGGATATGATGATGAAATCAAGGTGGAGTGCACGTTAGAAATTAGACTATACACAGCTAGGTTTTCATGCCATTGCCATATGACTTATACTACACTGCACACTCAAAACACAAACTTTTTAAATGCGTATAAACCAGTAAATTGCATGGATTGCATTACATAATGTTAAGAAAATAGAAAAACTCAGCTTTTGATTTTCTGAATACACACAAATAATTTTTAAAGTACACCAAGTAAAATGACGCCCTTTATTATACTAATACTATGAATGCTATTTCAATACAAATAAAAATATACCACAATCATAAACTAAATAGATACAGTTAGCATTGTTTTTTATATCCTAAGAGAAATAAGGATGTGATTATAAGATTAAATAAGGACAAAAAGCTATAGGAGTTGACAGAAAATGTTTGCATATGCCTTTGGAATCTATTATTGTCAGCACTTTGGAATCCAGCTATTATTATATTCTGTGAAAAATCAACTTTGCTTTTCTGTATAAACTGATCTTCAAAAGAGATATCCATATATCATGGTATTGTCCCTCTGGAAAAAAAAATCAGGTTAAAAGCCTACCAGCAGCTAAACCAACACTTACGATGTTTATTTTTCTTCACTTACTGCTGTAGATGGGAAAACTCTATAAAAGGCCTATATACTTAGAACCTAACTACCAGGATTAAAAAAATAAAAATGTGGAATCCTTGTTTCCTGCTAATGTTATTACATTATATACAATATCAGAAAAAAATCTTCTTCTTGAAAATGACATCTCTTGTAAGAATGGGGTGTGTGTGGGGGGGGGGCGCGCATGCGCGCATGTATAAATGTGTGTGTCAGTGTTGGCTTTCTATTTGTCATGGGAAAGATTAATAACAGTGCATTGATCTATCGCTGCCCCCTGCACCCTTTCTCCCATGATGTCCTAACATAACTCAGTTATTTCCTGCACGTTGACCTTGATTCCAATCAGTGCTTTTTCACATTTCTTCAGCTCCTGCTGTGAAAAGAACAAGACTACTAGAGCAGGCACTTTAGTAACCAAGTCTGCTAAAGTAGTGCCAGAAAATGCTTTCAAATATTTCCTTCCCACAAAAAATACACAAAAAAAATCCCAGTGGCACCACACTACATATTAACCACTGTTATAACTAAGAAAAAATTTTAATCCTTTTTTTTTTTAAACCCCAGTACCTTTGAGTAAGCCTTGACTAAGGAATCTGAGGAAGTCTTAACACAGCTTGCATTAGTGGAGCATAATAAAACCACGATCACATCCTGTTGGTCTTAGCTTCAGCGTAAGATGTGTCCCAGGACAGAGCACTGTCTTCATCCCTTTGTCTTTACCCAGCCAACTCCAACCTCCTCCTGCTACCAACATGGCTATCGTCCTAGAAAGGCCCTCCTTCCCATGGGATTTGCCACCAGTATTGCCACTCACAATCCCAGATCTAACTAGGAGAAAGCACACATCAAAAATGATCAGAATAGCCCTGGCCAGTGTGGCTCAGTTAGTTGGACATTGTCCCACTCACTGAAAGGTTGCTGGAAGGGTCCCACTCACTGGAAGGGTCGTCCCACTCACTGGTTCAATACCCTGTCAGGGCACATGCTTCGGTTGGGGGTTTGACCCCCAGTAGGGTATGTGCAGAAGGCAGCCTATCCATGGGTCACTCTCACATAGATGTTTCTCTCTCTCACTCTCCCTTCCTCTCCTTCTCAAAATCAATAAAAAAATCTTTAAAATTTATCAGAATATATGTATGCTTGAGTATATGTGTGTGTCACAACTTTCATAAAAACATGAGCTGTGAAGGCATAATGCACTCAATGCTCCTGCTTCCCTTTCTCAGACATGTTTTCCTTCGGGGGATTTCTTTCCTGGGCTCAGTGTGACCTTTTCTCTGACACCACCTCACAGTGACATGCGTGCCTCCCTGTCCCGTATTCCTCGTTGAATCCTCATACCTCACATCACAGTCGGTCAGCGTCACCCACTTGCCCTTTGGCCTCTCACACTCGGAAGTTCTGCTCTTGTACGGCCTTGTCTGAAGCCATCACTAATACCTCAGACTTTTAGGAACATGCGCCAAGACCAAAGATAGGTAATTACCTCTATCCTGGAGAAATAGCCTTTACGGTATTAGGCGCATTAATATTTCATGGGTGTATTTCAATAGGATTTGATCATATTTGTTTAAGCAGTATTAAAAAAGCCAACCAATCTGACCACAGTGGTGGAGAGGTATTTCTTTAGAAAATAATTCTTTTATCTTGCTTCGCTTCTTTGGGGTTAGAAAGTGACGATTAACACGTATTTGTATTGGACTTATTTGTTTAACTCCTCCTATCCTGCTCAAGCCTGGGTATCAGCTACTCTGTTAAAAAATCATTTTATTTGATGCAAAATTACAAAAACAATCACTTCCATTTAAGTATAAAACCTCTCTAATCGGCTCTTCCTGTCTGCTCCAGAGGCATTGCTGAATCTACCCCAGGACTCTGGACCTGGGCACAGCGGGCATTTTCCCAAGTGAGGGCTCTGCAATGCCCCACTGACCTCCAGGTACTGAGCCCCAGGCAAGGGCAGATTGGCTCTCTGCGCCTTAGCCAGCGTCACAGTATCTTGGATTCATGCTGTTGGGTAGGAGGGAGAGAGAGGAAGAGAGAGTGTGTGTGTGTGTTAGCGCTTGGAGGGGGAGATTATTTACAACATGACTAGTATTTGCAGATAGCTAAGTCAGCCAGAGACTCACTGGCTAGTGACATTATTATCATCATTAAAGACGAGGTTGATCTCAGAACATAGTAAACTAGTGGGGGGTAATTATCTGTCTTTTGAAGGCCCTTATATTTTTATCACCTTCAAAGTCCTAACTTTTGGCCTATCTGTTCTCAATCTGTCTATGCTTTCTTTAGTGATCTTTTCACACCATGTCTGTGGGTTAAAAATGTCAAACTGCACTGCTGAAAGCCACATGATGAAAGCTAACTTTCATTAAGTGACCGCTGTATGCTAGGCACAGTCCTAAGAACCTTTCATATATTTTCTTAGTCCTCAGGAAATACATGAGGTAGGTGCTATCATGTTGTCCTGTAGAGAGGGAAATGTGAGCATGTATGATACATATATGTAATCTGTTAAAATTCTCAATGCCTTTTAGCCTACATTTAGTTTGAAATGTTCCAGAGGCGGTGCAGTGAATCAAAGAAATACCTTAAAAGTGTTACAGACACAGCAGAATTCTGACATGGCGTAAGTCTCATTACAAGTTTGTTCCAATGTTTATATCACACGATGACCTCTTACTGTGCAAACATGTTATGTGGACACATGAAACAAAAACAGGGACTTGAAGCCACAAATATTTCCATAGAATTACAGAACTCACATGTATTCCAGGTGTGATTCAGTTGATAAGTGTCATTAGAGAAGCAAAATTAAGATGCTGGTTGTCATCCTCAATTCCTCTTCCCAGAGATAACACTGGTATGAGCCTCCTCTGTGTCTTTTCACTCTATTAACATATGCCCCTGTGTATATATAACATATGCACATATAAATATGTACATTATATTTAATAGCTGCATAGTAGTTAATGGCAGACAGAGTCTGCTATATTCAATTATTTACATTTAGATCTGTATTGTTTAGCTTTTGGTGAATAAGAAATGTACCACCAGCCTGGCTGGCATGGCTCAGTGGTTGAGTATTGACCTATGAACCAGGAGATCACAGTTGGATTCCCAGTCAGGGCACATGCCCGGGTTGTGGGCTCGATCCCCAGTGTGGGGTGTGTCAGGAGGCAGCTGATCAATGATTCTCATCAATGATGCTTCTCTCTCTCCCTCTCTCTCCCTCCCCCTTTCGCTTCCTCTCTGAAATCAATAAAAATATTTTTTTAAAAAAGAAATACACTACCAGTTAGTGGCTGACAGTTATAGCCAGTTATTATTTTACATTGATCTATAAGTCAGTCAGACGGTTCTGCTGAATTGGACCCTGGTTTCCTCACACGGGCCTGTTTGCTCCTGTGTTCGTGGTGACTGGATTGGCTGGCTCTGGACTTGCTGAGCTAGAAGAGCCTTGGGTGGAAAAGCAGTTTGTTCCACGTGGTCTCTGATCATCCAGCAGACTTCCTAAGGTTGTCAAACCACCAGTGACAAATTCTTGCTCTTAGGGTTGCGACAAAGATCCAACAGAGAGAGCTCTCTCAAGCAAGTGCTTGGGGAGGAGGTGGAGGATCTGGAGAGAGAGCAGACCCTTGCAGCTGTTTTCTTGGATCGCTACTTGCATGAAGTTTGCTGCTAACCCTTTGGCTAAAGCAATTCAAAGAGACAGGGACAGACTTAGTGTGTGTGGAAGTGACCTTCCAAAGAGCGTGCAT
This sequence comes from Myotis davidii, assembly GCF_000327345.1. Classification (NCBI taxonomy): domain Eukaryota; kingdom Metazoa; phylum Chordata; class Mammalia; order Chiroptera; family Vespertilionidae; genus Myotis; species Myotis davidii. The sequence continues at coordinate 3,430,390 of NW_006290034.1, forward strand.
GCAGAGAGGCATGACATGGTTCAGATGTTGATGACATCAAGTCACTCAAGATTTCTTGATTACTTCAAGTGTTTTTCCTAAAATACACAGTGCTACAGAGAACGTCCTTCAGCTAATCCTCTTGTATTTAATAGTTTGCCAAAATCATGGTCATTTTAGCTCCGGGGGATGCAGCGCTGAACATTATCATATATTGAGGTTGTCAAACCACCGATGACAAATTCTAACAGCTGTGGGATGGACTCGAAAACGAACAAGAATAACATGATGCTGTTGGCTCTGAACCATGTGAAGAGGTTGAAAAATACTACACACAGGATGTGATTTTTGTTTTTCTTTCCCTGTGGTCACAGCACACAGCTTCGGCAGCATTAAGAATCGATGATGTGTGCAACGTTGGCGTTTTCAGTATTTTGGTTCACACTGTTGCATTATTTTTGGGAGATGACTGCCTTCAGGATAGAATCCCCATCATTTTATGTCAAACTTGAAAAATATTAAGCGTAACAGTAAATATTACCTTTACCAAGAAATACACATCCCCCTACCTAGTCAGTCCTCTCCTGTCGAAATGCGTTTACCCCACCTTACCAAGAAGCCCAAACAGTGGTATGTCCATATTCCATCGGGGGCGTGATAAGAAAAGGAGTTCCTAGAAAATGAATGAGTAAAATGATTCAGATGAAGACACTTCAATTGGATCAAGGTTCTCTCCAAAATGTTAACGACCTTGGCCAATCCCCTGGCACGTTTGAGTGCTATGCCTGTACCTAGCGCTGCAAATTAATTTTCCTTGTAAATATTTTGCCTTTTAATGGTCACAAATGATATATGACAGTTAATTTAATTTGAAACTCCAATTACTAGTGGAGTAGATAATGCATTTGTGGACTTAGTTGATCAATTATTTCTTTATGTATTCAGTAAAACATTTTTTCGGCCCTGCTATTGTGGCTCAGTGGTTGAGTATCAACCTGTGAACCCGGAGGTCACCATTTGATTTCCAGCCAGGGCACATGCCTGGGTTGTGGGCTCAGTCCCCATTAGGGGACCTGTAAGGAGGCAGCCAATTAATGATTCTCTCATCATTGATGTTTCTATCTCTCCCTCTTCCTTCCTCGCTCTGAATAAACACACACACACACACACACACAAAACTTTCATGGGGTTTTCTACCTTTCAGATTGTAGGAGCTTACAGTATAATAGGAATATAAAATCTGGCTGTTATTTTGTTGTAACATTTCTTTTGATTTGGTATATATTAAATTTTCTCAAAATATATAGGTGTATCTAGCATAACTGTTATTTATTTTTAGGTACAAAGATTCTTGATGTTTATTGAATAAACATCTCTTTTGCATAGAGTAGAAATAGTCCTTGTGGCTTTACATTCATTTCCTAGGTAAACATAAATTCGTTTCTCATCTTTATACCCTTTTATGTTAATATTCAAAAGGCTGATGATATCTGTACAAATTAAGTATTCTCACAGGAAACATTTTATACCTCTCTACTTGGTCACATATTGTTTTGTCTTTAAAAATATTATGACTTGGCTCATATAACATCAGTATACCCTTGTTATGTATACTAGTATTCTTATCTCTCTTATAACATTTGTCTCTTTTTCCCATAGAATATCTTTGCATTTCCTTTTGAAACTGATTATGAATTTACTAAGAGAATTATTTTACTATATTTATCATCTTAACTAATTATTTTAATAACTCTGGGCATTTTACAAGGTACCTGTTTCTATATATCATTCATATATCACAATGATTTGTCTCTTCCAATAATTATAATCTCTTCTTATTACATTTAATTATCTTTCTCCAGTAACAGCTTCTGCTATTTCTGATAGGGGGCTGTTTATGTCTTTGGAATTTTGAATGAAATTGTTCCAGCATTTTGTTCTTTAGTATAAAATCCCCTGTTCCTTTGGGGCTAACACTATTTAATATATGTGCATATTTCCTTTTCTGCTCCCACCTTCCACTAGTTTCCCTGCCCTGTTAGATATTCAGCAAGAAGGATCTATAGAGCTCAGTCTGCCAGATTACCATAATTATTAATTAACTTCATACATCTATATGGTGATAGAATTCCTAAGTTTGCAACAGGACTGCTGTGTGAAGTAGCGAAAATCTGCAGCGTCACATTTAGGCCCGGAATGTTCACAGTAGGGAGCAGTAGCAATTGGAAAAGATGCTAAGTGTGTGGGCCAAAAAGCGTTGCGTTTTTCATGAACGGGAATTAAAAGCCCTCCACACACTAAGCAGAAGTAAAGTTTCTTCCACCTAATCCGATGCCCTGTGAGGAGGGTCCTCCTTCCTTCTTCCTCCTGCAGAGCAAAGCAGATTGAATGTTGGAAAGATTCGACATCTTCCTGTTCTTGTTCTTGCTTTCAAATCATTTGCTGAGTAAATGCATTGGTAAAGGTTTTAATTTTACCCACTTTTAATATGGATAATTTCCTTAGTTACTGCATTATTTTATTTGCATACTAAATATGTGTTATATATGTGCACTCACAGAGAAATAGCCTGTTCAGTAAGTGTTTCATAAATGTATATATTTTTTCCTCTCATCTGATCATAAATCAACATAGTACAGATTCTTATATTCCCCTTAAAGTGCTGGGCGTACTTGTCACATCGTGTCAATTCATTTGATTTTTAACCTGACAATAGGTGAGTGTCCCGTGAATAAAGCAAGAAGGAAAAACATGGTGTCTGCCACTAGATATTTTGGTGATTTTTTTTTTATTACAAAAGAGGGTAGCTAAACCATAGGGTTCTCCAGTTGACAGTATGAATTTTCCCTGGTTTGCTTTAACATAGAATATGCCCATGCAAAAGACATTCATTTGCATATATATTCACCAACTTTTAAGTTGCATTTGTACTGTATAAAGGGAAGGTCAATATGGACCTATTTTCAGATTTACTCATTGAGATGACTGCATTGAATAACTGCAAAGTTTTTGTTATTAGAGACAAGAGGAAGAATTGAATGCAGAGTTTTGTCATAAGTTTTGCAGATATTTTAATGAACTGGCCTTGTATGCAAATTTCAAGTTCATTAGGTTCAAGTTGTAGCAGCAAAGTAGGGCATTTATATAATCCCAAACAAGCCAGCAAGGCTGAGTAATGCCACTTTATGTAAGCATTGACCAAAACTTTCCCCCCAGTTACAAGTTTGGTATAGAATGCTATCCCTTGGGACCACTTAGCAACCACCATTAATTTATAGGGTGCTGTCTAGTGTTCTCTTGTACCTGAAATGGGTTCAGCATGCCTCCAAACTGCCTGTTCTCCTAACAGTCTTCCAAAGTTATTTTAAGCTCATATTCCTATGCACATATTGACAAAACAATAACCCTACCCTGATGGTGAATCGTGTTGGAAATTGTTTGTTTTATTTCATTGAGCTTAGAAGGGAGGAGGGTCATAAATTTGGTTCAATAAAAGGAGGATGTTAAGAATGTGAATTCTCATGTCAGGAGGATATAGTAATAAATTTGACAACTAGAATTACTATCATAAAATGAATGCATTTTATTGGTGCTTACTTTATTGACACTTATATTAACATATAAAACATGAATGCCATGAAATATTTTACATTTAATGACATGCATGTAAATTTCCCGAAGCGTGTCATTCTCTACCAGGATCTTGCACTAATTGCTAATTATAAATGTTAATAGACATCTATTGTATTTTAAGATGAACTTTTAATGAAATGACAGTGTTGTGTAGCCTAATCTAAGAATACTCCCAATCTCTGATTCACCCAACATGGCTGGGAAATCCTGGGATTAAAATAACCACAATGAAGATAAAGTTTATTTTTCATCTATAATTAGGTTATTGAGACGTTGACAACTCTCTGGACATTTGTTTTCTCTTTAAAACGTTGACCTTGGAAATGGGTTAGGTCTAGAGATTCGTATCTGCCTTCTGCCTTAGAAAGGTTAGTCTTGGGCTTTTAGGTCAGCTCTGCACACAAAGAGCTTGGAAATAGCCACTCGAGGTCTTCCAACAGGAACAATGTAGACAGGCTCAAAAATCAGTGACTTTTCTTGGACCCCCTCAGAGATCTGAGCCTTCAAGGCAAATTACTTCAGATTAAAATAATAAATACGCCCAATCCGGGGTTTCAAGGGCATCTCCACACATCCATGTGCTTATTCTATAAAAGGGAAAATACTGTTTATTGCATAACTATTGAATAACCACATTTGTTTGCAGAAAATCTTGATGAAATAATGTTCACTGTCTGTTCCAAGAGAAGCAATTGATGGTTCCATCTGCTCTACTCAATATAATTAATAGATATCACACTTAATAACCTGCATTTAAGATCAAGGACAAGGGCAGATTCTCTTTCCTGTTCTAGGACACACATTCCAATATCCAGGGACTGGTGTTATACCTTCTTATATTTATAACTAAATTTAAAGCAAATGTATGTCTCGTTGCTCAAGCCTTGGGATTCAAGCCAGTTGGAGGCTTTTATGACATATGGAGGCAGGAAGCTATGTAATTGTTTTGTCGTTTTTAAAAATGCCCTATAAATACAGCAAAGAAACATCTCAGCTTGCCCAGAAAAGCCTCAATTTCTGCCTGCTGCACGGAGGCCCCATAAGTGTCCTGGTTTGGATGATAAACTAGGAGGTTGTGATCAGCTAGTCGTTATCGGACTGACCTCTATATAGAGCAGAAGAATACGGGAGGCCCGCGATGGTTCTCCTCCACTGCAGCAGTAAAAAATTGAAATATGAAACGGTACCCAAAAAAGAGGGATGTGTGGTCTCTTAAACACCCCATAAGACATTCTTGCAGGAAAATTGCACAGAACAGGTAAACGACACGGACAGGCGCTGGGGTTTACAAATTGCTTCACAAATCGTGGATGGCAATGGCTAACCAGGCTCTCGGCTCACTTTCCAATGCTAATGCCACTTCTCTGATGACTGCAGACAATATTGTCTTTTTTAGTTTATTGCAGGTCTTCAACACTATTATCCCAGAGACGCTGGTTTGTAAACTGGAAGAAAATGAAATTTCAGTGCACGGCAAGTCATGTCCCATTGCTATTCACTTCTCAAAAATTTGCTTATTAGACGCTAACATCCTATGAATAGTGTCTCACTGATTCTTCCAAAAAAGAGTTAACTAATTTCAAGTAGATTGAAAAGATGTTCTCATTCTGACAATATCTTCATTCACTAAAAAGAAACTTGGGGAATAATTTTGTTTAAAATCATATAAAATATTAGTTTTTATGTAACACTTTATCTGAAGAGGAATATTCAATATTTTTATGAATTAGAAGATTAATACAACATATTTTTTATTGAAATAATTTAGACTGGTTAGATCCATCAACTATTTTCTTATTGCTTATTAATACTATTAAACATAATTTCTGGTGTTGCTGCACTGTGTAACACTTTTATTTAGGAATATTTTGATTAACATTAAAACAGGTTTTTAAAATATCTTTGACTTAATTGTTACCATATCACTTGACTTAATTTTCAAAGTACTCATGTTTCAAGGATAGTCTGCTAATTAAAACTGTTCGAAGTTCTAGCAAAATCACAGCTGCAAATTCAGTCATTTTTCATCGTTAACAGAAAATCTATTTCAATAATATTTTATTCCATTCTTACTTTAAATGACATTATTATAATTATTAAGTCTAGAGTCTGCCTTAAATTTTCTTTAAAGGCAAAGAAATTTAATGTACCAGTGCATTTCAGATAATGAAAATTATATTAAAATTAATTGCTCTCAAAAGACTCAAGTATTCTTGGCATTATATTTACAAGTTAATTTTTAAAATGTATTTTTATAGTCAATGCCAGTTTTGCTTTCCTTTTAGGAAATGACACACACTGTGTAATCTTGAACATGAAATTATGAACAGAAAAATTAAAATGCTCTACAGTAGCACCATTCATAAATAACTACTATTAATCTTCTATTCCATGCCTAGAACAAGGTGAAGCACAGAGTAGGTGCTCGGGAAATAACTGTTGATTGATTGAATGAATGAATGAATGAATGCATGCGAGGTTAAGAGGGGATACAATCTGTTGAGAATGATTAAAGGATAAGATGAGACATGCTGGATTTTTTTTCTCCTGCAGTAGTTTCCTCCTCATTGGTTTATTGTTACCAATAAATGAACATGTTGCAATTTCTCTGGTCCTTGAAGAAATACCTCCTTTGGTCACATATTTTTTTTCATCCACTACTCTCATTGCCCTGCAATCTAGCAGAACCCTACAGCTCCTTCTCTCTTTTATCTTTACTCCTCCCCCATCATGCTCAGCCCTACTCTCCGGCATTTACTGCCTTGAAATTGCTCTCTCCAAGCCCCCAACCACTTCCATTTCTAAGTCAAGGGTTAATGGCCACTCACAGATCCTTAACGTATTGTGGATCTCAAAGCATTTGGTATAGTTGGTCCTGTCTCCTTCTTGGTATCCTGGTTGTTTATTTTGTTTTGATACTCTCTTCATTTAGTGATGTCTTTTCCAAAACTTGTCTGTAAGTGATTTCCATGCACTGATTATCATTATGCTGCTCTTTATACTGATAGCTGCTTTGCCACCTGTAAGGAATGTTAGATCATTTTGGTGGACGTTGAAGGAAAGAGAAGATTAATCTTGACCAAAAACCTACTGTAGGAATTTATTGTTAAGTCTAATGAAGCTTTGGGATTGTGGTGGTTGTTCTGTGGACTTCCGTATCACATAGGTATGTTGTCCCCACATATTTTCATTGTAACTTTGCTTCAAGAGAGAATTTTAGAATGTTGGCAGCTCGAGTTCCCACACCAGGTGGCTAGGGGAGAGGACGGTGTCCTGAGATACAGCGTTTCTCTGTTTTGGCTTTTAAAGCTGGAGCACAAAGCTGAACGGGACCCGCGCGTGTTCACTGTAGTCTCTTCGGTGCGATGAAACCGTGGCCTCGGTGTGACTTCAGTGTGCCGCGGAGCAGACCCTCAGCCTCATTCCTACATTCCTCCCACAGGAAAACGTTTTTAAAACTGTTCAAGCGCTGAGGGATTTCTGACCTTGTTACTCTTTTAAGTTATGCTTTGGGATCTCACCAGTGTGTTTTGTGGTGCTAACATTTAAATTGCGATGATTTTGCAAATCCAACAAGAAAATATTAAGATTTCCAGGAGTGTTTTGTTTGGGTGTTTAAAAATTATAAATTGGAGAAGTTGAAATGGCCTAATTCTATGTAATCTCTTCATAAACGAAGGGCCTCTGTATGTGCATTTGTGTACCGATGTATACAGTTTAGGAAAACATTCAACTTAACGTTTCTCTTGCTTTTATCACTTGGTTTTATGTCAGGCAAATAATGGATGTGTATGCATGTGCATATACACACATATTTATGTAAAATCACATGTTACTTACATGTGGTAAGACACAAAAGAATCAAATAAAGAGGCTACAAGTAAAAGCATGTGCAAAATAACAACCTTTCTCTTGTCTAATGGACAATGAGATGATGGTGTATTCAGACTCTTACAGTAGCGAGAAGACATATTAACGATGAGCATCTGAGATGAAAGGAAGGATCTGGGAGGTTTACAGAGTAACTACAGGGAAGTCATCCATGATCTCAGCGCTGTTTTAAGGAGGGGGCAGTAAATCCTCTCTGAAGGGGGGAGCTGGTTCGTTCTGGGAATAGGTGGGAGCAGGGTGGGCCTCTGGAACACAGCAGGGGGAGGCTCTGGAGTAGCAGTTCTCTCCTGGAAGCCCAGGTTGCAGCTAAAGTCCAGCATTGCCACCTGCTTTCCATCTACCGATCTAAAACAATAGGGGGCTACACTGTAAGTTTACTTGATGAATGGATCTAGTTTATGGTACCTAGAAAAGACAGCAACGCTTTACCACAGTCATTTTCTTAGAAATGGTTTCCATGAAGGGATCATGTTTTGGTCTGATCATAATTTATTTACATGACCTTCTATATACATGGGTAAATGGCATTTGGTTACTTTGTGTCTCTTTATTGTCCTTTTAATAAATGAGCCAAAAGAACACATGAGAACCAAATTCTCTCTCTTAAAAGAATTGTTCTTGTTAAAAATAAAAATCTAAAGTTACTTACCATGCAGAGCTCTGTCTGAATTTCCAGTCTTCTCATCAGTCTTTTGTAAATGTAATCTTTATTGTGTGAAACACTGAATATATCTAAAATCAACTAGTTGCACACAAACACTTCATTCTACTCTTTCAAGAATATTATTCCTACAACTTTTTCTGAGTATACAATGGAGTATGCAGGTATTGTGTTATAGACTTGTGCACCTTACACTAATATAATGTTATTAACCTACTAGGAGCCCAATGCACAAAATTCATGCAAGAGTAGGCCTTCCTTCCCCCGGCTGCTGGCACCAGCGTCTCTCTGGCACCCGCACCTGGGCTTCCCTCGCAGCCCCGGCTTCATCCAGAAGGTTGTCCGGAAGGACATCTGGTCTAATAAGCATATTAAGCTTTTATTATTATAGATGTTACCACAATAGTTAATAAAAAATAAATGAAAGTGGAAACACTTAAAAAATAGAACATGTAAATTATAGTAACTATAGTGTAGTCTGACTTTTCTTGATTTAGAGTAAACAACGTAGCTTTATTAATGGACTAAGTCATTGTGAAGGAAAATGTGAATGAATATATTACCAGTGCGAAACAATATCCTTTAAATATCAACCATATCAGGAAATACTTGGTTTGGTTTTAAATTATTAAATTTGTAACCCAAGATGTAGCATGCCTCCGTAGGTATTACATCTCAGAGAAAAAGATGCATCTAACCAGTTTAAGTCTGGTCTTTACTTTTGTTCTTCAAATTAAATCCTTCCAAGGAAAGCTAAATATAAGACTCCCGAGGGTTAATGGAATAACCCAAAACACAAGCCCAAAGGCATAGCACCTTCAAAGCTATTATTTGCTGACATCCTGTACCTGTTGCCATGGAAATTATTCTTATAAAATCCACATGTAGAGATAAAGTAGTAAGACTAAGCAGATAGTGTGGAGTCATGTATTGAAGAAAAATGAAAATTTAATTAGGATATAAAAAGTTACCCAAAGAAAATCTTTTAATTCTAAATATATATGTATTTCTAAATATATATTTATATATTGAAATATATGTATATAGGAATATATATACACATGTATGTATAAACACATATATGTATATGTGTGTGTGTGTGTGTGTGTGTGTATATAGTTACAGAGACTTATGGAAAAAATGTTCAATACATTGTTGACATCTATTTGCAGTTTATTCCAGGGAAGTAGATAAAAGTATTGGTTAATAGACATTTAAGTTGATTTTCAGAAAGTAAAATAAGTATTAAATTTGAATAACCTATACTATTAAGAAATGTTGTATACTATATATTATTTAAGTTCACGGAATGTAACTTACTCCACAGACAGGAAAAAAAATGCTTTTGGTCAAACCCAAGGCTGCAGTGATAAAAAGTAGTTTGCTGAAGAGGTATATACAGCTATACGCAGATTTGTGATTCTTGAACTTGAGCATGCAAACAGTGACATAGGGGGTTGGTTAAAACACTGAAATTTTAGCTGCATAAAAGAGGTCGGACTTCAAAACTGAATGACTGGGTGTGATAATAACTTCATCACAATTGAAAAAGAAAATGAATAGTACAAGTTTATTTTAAAATAGTGTTAAGCAGATGCACAGATAGTGGTGGAAGTTCAATAACAAAACAGCAATGAGAATGCTACCAGCTCCATGGTTCCTGGAAACTCCCCAGAAGGAAATTAAGAGAGTTCACCATGAAAAAACAGAGGTTTACTTGAGCTCTCATGCAGGAGGGAACCAGCGTCCAAGGGGAGAGGGAGAATGCTGCTGCTGCCTGAACAAAAGCTGGGGAACAACAGCTTTAAAGAAGTAGAGGCAGGAAAGATGACGTCAGAGTGTGATGACTATGCGTGTAAAGGGGGGGAGTCTTGGACAGCATAACACAGCTGAGTCCGCAGTGCATTATCTACCAAGAGTATTAAATTGTGATTTGTATTGCTATGAAAAAGTGGAAATGTAAGATGAAATGAAGGCTGGATCAATTGCACATCTTCAGACAATAGGAATTCTAACAACACCAAAACAAATGTCACATAAAATGGCAAAATAGTTAATGGCGAACTCTCCCGCTTCCCATGTAATGGGGAAAAAAAGAAATCTCAGACTCACTTCATTAGGTTTGCAATTTTGAAACCACGATGTGCGTTACAGAAAACATCTGAAATAGCTACCTGATCATAAAGTCCTTCTGTGGGCTAACTGAAAATCAACTCTAGTTATTGGTACAAAAGCCATTGAGAGCCACTGATTTTTTTTTTTTTTTTTAGAAAATTCAATTAGGAAACAATCATTTGCCAAATCCTCTGGTTCCAAGAGTCTCAAACTTAATGCCGTGCGAGGTTTGCATCTCTCGTCTGAACCCCAGTGAACATTTACTCGGAAGGAGCCGATAACAGGCTCAAGGAGAGGACGGAATCTAGAGCGGAGAATAACCGATCGACCGTAGGCCAAGTCTCCTTGTCTGCGTCCGTCCCCGCAGTGACACAGACAGCCACTGAGACTTGGGAATCTCACTGCAAATTTCTAAAGAGCCCCGTGTGTCAGTCCTTTCATTTTGAGGTGACTTGGTCCGCGTCCAGGTTCCAGCCAGTCCTCCGAATTCCTCACAGCGGGCTCCTTGTCCTAATGCCCCGGTGCCTCGGGCGGCATCCCGCTATCAGGTGTCTGCACACCTGGGAGCTAATTGGTGGAACCG
>NW_006290034.1:3441266-3473467 GCF_000327345.1 Myotis davidii
CTCCATAAAAATTCATAAGGGGAACCGTTTCTGAAGTTAATTTCAAAACGGTTTCTCTCGTCATTTTCATCTCAATGTTGCCACTGAAATTCCATGTGAAATCTCTATGTATAAACTGAAACGGTATTGCAAATCATGAACTTTCCTTAGAGAATGAAGATGGCAGCTTGGTTTTACTGAAAGTGGCCAGGAACCCCGCCCCCATCAGAAAAGACACCATGAGAACAGACTCATTTTTTCAAAAACACTTTGTGTCCATGTGTAAGGTTCTATTTTGTGTAAGTGTTTTGGTTTTGAGGGGAAAACCCCACAAATTTAAGAGTGCTGTTTACAACTATGACGACCTCTATTTTCTCACTTTGGTTGTACTGTTAAGGAATTGCATAATCGTATGCTTCTAAGAAAATGATCGCACAAAGAAAGCGTGGAATTTTAGGGGTTCTGAAATTCACTGTAAATCATTTCATTTGAGGAAGAAACTGAAATGAATATATTACCAGTGGGACGACAATATCCTTCAAATATCATCCCCACATGTGAGCTCTTAGAGCATTTACTTAATTTCATGCTGTATTTTTTAATCAACAGAATAAAAATTATATTAACGTTAAAATAGTAGCATTAACAGAACCGTCACAGCTTTCCATCTGCTGGGCCTCTGGCTCGGGAGTTTTCATGAGTCTTATTTAGTATGTGGGCTGCATTTGAGGATTGTTCTTGACATGGCTTTCCTCCATGCAACACAGTCTTCCAATTTACAGAGACTTCCATCTGGGCGGCTAGTGCTCCATCAGAGCAGGGGTTGTTTGATTCTGAATATCAGGTTCCCTTTTGGCTGTGATGTGGGGACTGGATTTTTTGTATGCAGCTCTCGCTGTACGTCAAACCATGTGGCTTGATGTTGGTAGTGAGGCTGGGAGAGGAGTAGGGGGGAACTGTTTCTGTCCTTCAGTTTCAGGCTCAGTCCCAGGCGTGCACCCCATCCATGGCTCCGGCGACATGGCTTTCTTAGCTCTCTTTGCCCTTTGCTGGAAGTTTTAGGCTCAGTGCTTAATCCCACTCCTGGAGTTACCTGTATCCTCATTGCGTCCCTCAGTGAAATGAGTCTTCACTCTCTCGCACACACTGTGTTCTGTAGGGGTGTTTGGGGACAAGGATCCTGTAGGAGTTACTGTCCTTACTGCTGTTCCCCTCTGCTGGATGGCACCGCTGTAGAGAAATATGGGGTGCAAGGGTGAAACTTGCCCTAATTCTGAGCCCCAGGGGTTGCACCATTTCAGCAGCTTCTTGCTGGTGTGTTCTGCCTCAGTGAGATAGAACCGCCTCTTTCTGAAGTCTCTCCAGAGATTGGGGGTCAGTTTACTCTGTGACCACAGCTCTTTCTGACGAGTTCAACAAACTCATGAATTTGAAGTTAGTCTGATTCTTTTTCATTGTAGGAGTTGGTGTTCCTTTTAGTTTCCTACATCCTGGAAAAAAAACTAGAATTACAGTGGTCAATTTTAGTTTAATAAATATTTATTCTGTTCCAGTGAGTCCGTAGTATTATATAGTACATAGACTACAGATTCCATTTGAATTAAGGTCCTAGAGGTATTCACTAAAACCTGTCATGAAATGGTCATCGCTTCCTTTCTATTTGGAAAGATCAAGTCTTAACATGTCATTTATATCAACAATCTATAGTTTGACAAGTAAAATAATTAAAAAATCAGACTTAAAAGTATCTGTGATATTCTAAAATTAATACAAACCACTTATTGATAGAAATTTAGGAAACATCAGTAATTTTCTATAAGCAATTAAATGGGCCCTCTCTGCATTCCAGAGCTATAATGAAGTAATTTGTGAAATGTTCGTTTGATCCAGTATGTGATCAATGTTAATTACTTAGAAATAGCAATGTAAATTTGATCAATAATATTTTAATTTTGAGATTCCACCCCCTTTAATGAGTACAAGTTGGACTGTCATTTGTAAATGAAGTCTTGGTTATACAAATTGTAGGATAATGTTAATTAACTCAAAAAGATTCAAGTATATTGCAGAATAATGATATTTTACTCAAAAAAGGTTCAAATACATTAACCCCAATACTCAAGTTACATTTATGTATGTCAGGTGGGAATAGCAGGCTCCACACAGTCAGAGAGCGTAATATCATCCTGGAAGCTATCTTCCATCGTCTCAATTTGAACATATTTTACTCAATTTCAAAGAGCCCTTATGAGAAACAATGAGCACACACTTGCATTCACTTCATAATAACAATTGTCCATCACACATCTCACGTCACAGCACTGCTTTTGTGTGGACCATCCAATAATTCTAGAACTGATTTATTCCTTTGCAGAAGTGAACCCTCTATTAACTTCAGCCTGCAGTATTAGGCCATGTCACTGGAATGATGAATAATACATTATTCCTGAGATCAGGGAACTAATTAATAAGAGAAATATGGAGGATGAACTAGGATTCAGCGGATTAATGCCACAATGGAGGTATGGCCAGTGTAATTTAGATATACCTAAAGATGATTATTTAACTCTGCCCTGTCATGGTTAGGAGAAAACCAAGGTGGAGAGAGTAAAGGATAGGATTGTACAATGCCCACAGCTTTTATGGCAAATGTCAGAGGATAAGGGAGGTCGTTGACTCTGGGGGTCATATATTGATATCAATGGTTAAGATGATACAGTCACTGATTTGAAACAAATAGCAGTCCAGTCCCATGAGTGTTCTGGGAAGCGTTCCATGTGCAACACAGCGAAACAGTGCCGAGAAGTGAGTGATGCTCGTGACAGCAAAGATGAAGGTCTGTCGTGGAGTCTGTGTTATTCCTCACACACAGTCACCAAGCGGAGCATGTATGTCATCCCATGATTATTGGGCGGCTGCCGTGGAGGCGGAATCATGAGCCCAAGGAGGATGCCTGTTCCCTAATCCCTGGAAACTGAATGTTAAGCTACATGGCAAAGAATTAAGGCAGCAGATGAACTTGACATTCTAACAGGGAGATTGTTCTGGGTCCTCCAGGCAGGGCCAGTGTGAGAGGGAGTGAGACAGAGCATCCGGGGAAGACAGACAGATGGAGAGAGGTTGAGTGACGCATTGCTGGCCTTGAAGATGGAGGGGCTCCCCTGTGCCTGCCATGGGAGAGAACCCCTCTCCAAGTCCATCTTCTAAGCCCCAGCAAGCTCTTGTGAGGCTGCCATTCCTGATGACATCAGTGTGTGACCTAATGAGAGACGTGGAGCCACAGTTGCCCAGGAGAGCAGCTCCTAATCCCGACCTCCAGAAAATGGCGATGAGCCATCACTATTGTGGCTTCACTTCATCAGGTTTTAGAAAAATGGAGAGGTAGCCATCAATAGCTACCGGGCGAGCAATGGAGCCTTCATGGATCTGCTGTGAACGTGTGAATCGGCACAGATGCTCTGGGAAGCACTGCTCTGCGGGGGGCTGGGAGGTGAGACCCCTACACCCTTCCCCCCTTGTTCAAGGGTCAACCATATTTTATTTCACAATGTAAAGGTACTTAATAGGCACACTCTAGTACTTACTGTGTACAACACGATGTTCTAGAAGCTTTACACATATTAACATTTTATTTCCCAAAGCAACAAATAACAATAAAGGAAGGAAGCACTTTCGTAGCCCAGTTTGACAGATTATGAAACCAAGGCATAAGGAATGGAAGTAAACCGTCTGAGGTCTCAGCCCCCATAAGTGGCCCAGGGAGGAGTCAAACTCGGGCCGTTGGGCTCCAGAATTGTGTCCTTCAGCTCAGGCTGTGGTTGTCTTATTTTTTTGTATAATTGTTTCCTTTGTGGGTTTCGTTGCTAGTTTTTTGTTGGTGGTATTTTTTTGTGTGAGCTTTTTCCCCCCATTAGAGTTTACATGCAGTATTATTTTGTTAGTCTCAGGAGTACAGCATAGTGGTTAGACTGTCATGCACTTGGCACATCCTTGCTGGTTTTTGTTGATTGGTTTGGTTTAAACAAAGGCAAGGAGAGGGGTGTTCTCAGCTTTGAGTGAGACTTCACTGTGTCCTTTAATCCTTCTGTGTTCCTCTGGCAAAATGAGGGGTCAGCACTGACTAATTTCACAAGGAGCCTATGGGAACCTTTGTAGGGGGACCAGTAAGATGTGAATGGTGGGAAAACTCAATCCAAAGAGCTGCAGTACTTTTACCTCTTGCACATGGTGCTGCTGGGTAAAATAATCCTCACAGAAATAGGTCAGGACTTTAAAGTATTAGAAAATCCCACCATTCCCCGGTGTTCCTCCTAAATTTGACAGGAAGTGACAGAGGTCACTGCTTCCCAGAGATCTTTTCTAAAATATCCAAGTATGTTGTTTTTGTCACTAAATAAGCTCAGGTGACTCCTGATACAACTGCTGTGCTAATCCCAATATTGCACATTCAGATGCTGACCTTGTCCCTAAAACATGTTTTTAAGGGGCAAGATCTCTATCTTATCACAGAGTAATTTTTGTGCTAAGATGTGACGAGGTATAGAATGCCAGTATACTTTGTAAAAGTTTCAGGTGCTTTGAAAGCCACAAGAAATAAGAGCAGATGTGGGAATATACATTTCTACCGTCTTTGAGAAATATACATTTCTCCATTTCTTTAATTTGGGAAACAATGCCTTATTGTTTAGAACTAACATTTTAATTCACGGGCAGTTCAGGGTAAAGTGAACTTACGACTTGTTAAAAAACAACTCTCAGGCTGAACACAAACTGAGGTCATTGACTGATTTGTGCTTCACCCACATTTAATTGTAGATGAAAAAGTATTCGATCCTAACCCCAGGAAACAAAGAACAAATAAGGAGAGGGGATTCAAGGTAGAACCTCCAACAGCCTGGAGAAAACATCTCCTAGTACAAATGGAAAGTGATACACGGATAAAGTCATGTTGTGGATCAGAAGTGGAGGGAGATGCAGAATCCAGAGATGCTCCCAGGAGTCATAGTCAAAACAAAATGTGACAACTTCCGCAAACCCTCTTATCGCCAAATTTAAACAGGATTCCCCTCCCCCCCCATACTATTCTAATCCAACTAAAGGCAACCCTGGGGAGTTGGAGGGAAGGAAAGGTAGCCAATGACAATTTTTATAGGAAATAAGGAAATAAAGAAATGATTTAGTTCTTTTGGCAACATGTCTACTTTCTGCATCAATGAGAGCAATTCCCATTTTACTCAAAGCTATTCCTACAGGAAAAAAAAAAAATCCAAGAATTCATGTGGCAGAAAGTGCCTCTCAAGCTCTTTGTATTATAATGGATGTGCTGCTTAGTTTGTTTTGCACAGCCACCCCCTCCCACCTTTACAGCCAGACTCACACATCTGTCAGGAGAACAAAGGCAGGCGAGCAGTGGCCCTTGGCAGAGCGACGGGCAAGTTCATCCTGATGAGCCCGCCTGATAAATATGCTGGGCTGTGATTTTGGAAGAAGGGGATTATTCACGACCGCCTGCCCCAGAATTCATACAGATACGGGCAGATCTTGTCTTCCATTGAAATCGTTGGAGATTATTTATTTCTATAAATCTGAAGGCTCTAGATAGTCATGATGGATTGGCTATGGGCTGGAGTATATATTATTTGAAATCAATAAGAGTTTTCTCAAAGACGGTAGGCATTTCCATTAAAGTCACTGACTTGCACTTTTTGAAATATTTCCTCCAAGGAAGGTCTGACGGATAATATTGGTGTTGTGTAAATCGGTGTGAAGTTATTGTAAATTTATAAAATGCGTGAGTCTGTAAATCTCTGTGTGGTGAGGGTCACTCTGGATAAATTGAGTCGGCAGAATACTCAAAGCTCAGGATAAGAATTCTTAACACACGGAGGGTGGTGGGTTTCTGAGTCTCACAAATAAACGTAACTGACAGGTTTATATCTTCCACGTAATCAGCTGTTTTAGGCATTTTGATGTATCCATTAAAAAGAATCATTGATTTTTCCATTTTGAATTAAGCAGCCTTTATTTAACAGAAAGTTTTTGTTTCTTAGGTCAGAGTACGAGTACATGCATAATCACAATTTCATCAACAATATTACATTCAAGTAATTGATGACAGAATCAATAATTGATTTAAAATGTTCTCTTTTTTCACACCTGTGTGGTTTATTTTGCACCTGTGTGGTTCAGGCACTTGACTTGAAATGATAAACGAAATAGTTGAACATATGAATCACTGCTCTTGCCACTGTCGGCTAGGTTCATTCTTCTGAGCTTTGAGTCTTAGAGGTCTGCTATGAGCCTGGGGATATGACATGGGATAGACTGCCCTGTACAACTTTCTCATCATGAACCCTGTAGATCGAGCATGTCAAACTTGTGGCCAGCATGCCTCCTTTATTTGGCCCGTGTTAGCCTTTGAGTTTGACATGCTTGCTGTAGATTGATTCAGATAGAGAAAATTATCAGCTGATTAATGATAATTTTGAAAAATAAAGCAAGTCTTTGTTTTATTGATTCAGCTTTGTATCATACAGCCTGTGCTTTGCAGAGCACTGGGGTGATGGCTTTGCTTTCCATGGGAGTCACCGGGGTTGGTGTGAAAGAAATCAGAGCTTATCCCACGGGTTAAGACTTGAGAATTAATTTATCAGAAAAATACTGACATTCCAGTTGGAGAAAGGAACTTGAGTATTATATAGATAAAAGTTGGGACCTGGCCAGTGTGGCTCAGTTGGCTGGAGCATTGTCCCAAACACTGAAAGGTGGTGGGTTCGATTCCATGTCAGGGTTTCGGGTTTGATGATTATGTTAGCTGAACTCAGAACACGAAGTTTAGACTATCCAAAAGATATTCAACTGAATAGCCATACTTTAATGTAAATAGATATATTCCCCCCACAATACAAAGAAAGAAAGCAAAGGACACACAGTTTTGTTAGTAATAGTCTACGTTTCATTTTAATTTTTTCAGTTTATTTTTATCAAACAGCTCTTAATTCTCTAATACAAAGCTGCTTCCATAACTGAATACTGTCACAGCATATCTGAAATCATATATTTGATTTAAGAAAGTTGATACTGTTTAGAGAGGCATCTTATAACCAATAATTGCAGAGGTATGCACGCTTTACATTCTTCAAAATTAGATTGAGTCCTAGGCCAGTTAGGCTCAGTGGATACAGCATCAGCCTGCTGACTGAAGGGTCCCAGGTTCAATTCTGGCCAAGGGCACATAGCCAGGTTGCAGGCTTGATACCCAGGGTGGGTGTGTAGAAGGCAGCCGATCAATGATTCTCTCTCATCATTGATGTTTCTTCTCTCTCTCTCCCTCTCCCTTCCTCTCTAAAATCAATAAAAATAACTGATTTTTAAATACAGAGATTTCACAGGACTTACAGCATGAGCAACTTAATTTAATATTGATCTCCTTAGTTGCCTCATTTGATTTAATGTCCTTACAAATGGATAATCGAACAAGACTTTCTGTTCCCCTGCCCTAAACTCCACTCTGCCAGCAATGAGGCCAGAAAAACAGTGACATTCTATGCACGGTGTCATCGGGGTAAGTTAGGTTCTACAATGCATAAAATTAAATGCTTATCAACTAAATACTATTTTTCTACAATTTTAATCTCTGAAGCATATTAACAATGAACAGTCACTGTCTACCCAACACAAAATGAAGCCAGAAAAACAGTGACATTCGATGCAGTGTCATCGGGGGTAAGTTAGGTTCTACAATGCATAAAATAAATGCTTATCACCGAACCGGTTTGGCTCAGTGGATAGAGCGTCGGCCTGCGGACTGAGGGGTCCCAGGTTCAATTCCGGTCAAGGGCATGTGCCTTGGTTGCGGGCACATCCCCAGTGGGGGGCGTGAAGGAGGCAGCTGATCGATGTTTCTCTCTCATCGATGTTTCTAACTATCCTCTCCCTTCTTCTCTCTGTAAAAAATCAATAAAATATATTTTAAAAAATAAATAAATAAATGCTTATCAACTAAATACTATTTTTCTACAATTTTAATCTCTGAAGCATATTAACAATGAACAGTCACTGTCTACCCAACACTACAGGGGTGGGGGAATTTTTATTAGAAATGGTTTTGAGCCCAGATGATATAGCTCAGTGGTTGAGCGTCAACCTCTGAACCAGGAGGTCATAGTTCAATTCCTGGTCAGGGCACATGCCAGGGTTGCAGGCTAGATCCCCAGTGCAGGGTATGCAAGAGGCAGCCAATTGATGATTCTCATTGATGTTTTTCTCTCTCTCTCTTCCTCTCCCGTTCTCTCTTTCTAAAAGTCAATAAAAATATATTTAAAAAGGAAGAAATGATTTTGACTGAATAAAAAGGAAGCAAAACATGTCAATCTTTGTGAAATGTGATTAAAGAAATACTTAGAGAAAAATGTGTGCTCTAAATGTGAATACTAGAAAAGAATACTTATTAGCAAAGGATTAAGATATTAAGGATGAAAACATGGAAGGGTTAAGGATTCTTTATGTGTTACTAGGTCAATTACTGATATTTTCATTTTAAAGCTAGTCCTGTAATTTTTTTTCTGGAGTGGGGGGCAGGAGAGGTGAGGAGAGATTCTAAGATATAGTTGCGCAGTCCACAGCAGCACGTGCGAGCATCTACCTCAGCCCTGCCACCTGAGCAGCAAGGAGTTTGGTTCCTGAAATGTCTAAGCATTTCAGGCTCAATGATTTAAGACTAAATATGGCTCAGCTTCTGTGAAGCAAACACCTGCTAGCGGTTCTCAACCTGTGGGTCGCAAACAATGAAAATCCATCCTGCATATCAGATATTTACATTATTATTCATAACAGTAGCAGAATCACAGTTATGAAGTAGCAACGGAAATAATTTTATGGTTGGGGGTCACCACAACATGAGGAACTCTATCAAAGGGTCGCGGCATTAGGAAGGTTAACCGTTAGCAACCCCGCTCTGTCTCCTTGATGCCTCCGCCAGGTTGTCACAGTTACATTGC
The DNA here is from genome assembly GCF_000327345.1 of Myotis davidii. Lineage (NCBI taxonomy): Eukaryota > Metazoa > Chordata > Mammalia > Chiroptera > Vespertilionidae > Myotis > Myotis davidii. Next base: position 3,450,245 of record NW_006290034.1, read on the forward strand.
AGTGGCAACCAGCTGGAGCGGGAGACTGAACCTCAGAGAATAGGATTTCCCTTGATCGTGTGATATTACTGTGCGAGAAGAGAGGGCAAGGGAACCCAATCCGAATACCAGTGGAGGGTATGATGAAAAGCTGTGGAAATCATATTCCCATAAATGTACCATTCTTCTCAAAAACACCCAGGAGACGCAATGCTATCGTTTTATCTCAACACTAGAATTGGGAGACTGAACCTCAAAGAATAGGACTTCCCTTGATCGTGTGATATTACTGTGCGAGAAGAGAGGGCAAGGGAACCCAATCCGAATACCAGTGGAGGGTATGATGAAAAGCTGTGGAAATCATATTCCCATAAATCTACCATTCTTCTCAAAAACACCCAGGAGACGCAATGCTATCGTTTTATCTCAACACTAGAATCATTTCCAAGGTAATAAATTAGTTCCACTGACTATTAATTGAATCATGCCACTTTATTACAGTCTCTCTCTCTCTCTCGTACACATGAGAATAAAATGCACAGTAGTAATTCACTGCAATAGAAGAAGGTTCATTCTTTGGCAAAGATAGTGCTGTGTGGGACATGAGGTCGTCCCACTCAATTATCTTCTGTCTAAGGAACAGGGAAGATCAGCTGACTTTCCTCCCTGGGTGGAATTCTGTGAATGTCGGTGTCTGTGTCCACATCCCTTGTGGGTAGAAGGGAAGAGAGACCATAGTCACGGGAGAGATGGCAGAGGGGGACTAGATGGAAGAGGACAGGATATCGTCTCCGCTTGTCCCCCAATTCTCTTATGTCCTCCAGTTACATGGATAGTGGCTTGTCGGTTTGAGTGAATAGATTATTTATTTCTTAATTTAAAAAAAATAAGTACTGTATCACATCATGACAAAGTAAAATGGCTTTCCTCATCCTTCTCTTCATATTTGTTATCTAACCACAAAGACAACTAAATATGAAGTTAACACTGAATGTAGAGGAGAACATCAGTTTGTTTAAGAAGTTACCACTCTGGCAGAAGGAAATGACTATCTGTTCTATGCACCATTTACATACAGCTTTACTCCAAGGTTTATGATTAATGGAAATTCTTGCTCATGTGATGTAGGAAACATGTATAAGCACACTTACAAAAGTTGTTTATAATAACAAAAAATATAAGCATAAAATATTTAAAACTCCAGTGTTCATCTAAAGTATCCTTTAGTGAATTGGTTTGAGATCTTGGCAAAAATGTTGCATGCTGGCACATAGATCTTAAGTTATGGGTTAAGTGTAGCGTTTATGATCTCAGCAAAGTACTTCAGGAGATTTCACAGTGGGAGGTGTTTTAATTAGGTCTTCTAACTCCTCAGCGTCTCATAGTCAATGAGTGTGGATCTTTAAGATATATGAGTATTTTGTCTGTATCAATATATATTTTAAATGACCAAGATAATATTTGGACAAACTAGAAAAAGTATTCAGACATCCTTAAAAAATATAAATTGGATGTTAATCAAGGGAAACTCATTTTTCTTGCCTTTCATGAAAAATATCCAGAGTGTATTATATTATTTTCCTCTTTTCACCACCCTGGACAATAAATACACAAATAAAAGATTTGCATGACAATGAAAATTAACCACCAATATAATTCACCTTGCAAATAATATCAGTGCCTAACATTTATTAAACAGAAATTAGTTACTGGTTTCATATGCAATTAACACCATATGTCACAAAATTAGCTAAAATATACATGTCATATTTTATTTCCTTTTCTTCTAAATAGCCTCTTTCATTGTTTCCTTTTCATTCGACTGTACATTGTGGCCTAAGTCTATGTTGGGTATTACAAAAATAGAAGAGTTAGGAGCTGTAAATTAAAAATTGTTATTAAATCATTATATAATTTTGATTATATTATACTGATTCAAATCAAAGAAAGAAACGATAACATTTATCTTTGATTTGGACAGATTCTACGAAACAGTGTACTCTAATTAAAATCCCACTTTTTAAGGCATTCGTGAGAAAATGACTGTGCCTGGCAAGTGGAAGATGAATGAGTTGGGGTTGGTCCTGCTCCAGCTCCTTTCCCCTTATCCTTCACCCTCAGCCAGGGCTGCCGAGAGCGTTCAGTAGTGGATTATCGTTGTCAGGTGCCCTGGAAGAATTGTGTGCTGAGGGATTTGAAAGCGGGAAACTGTATTGGTGTGCCAAGCAAATAATTGACTGGGAAATGTAAACCTGTAGTTGTGCTCCAAGGAAAAGTACTTATCAGAAGGCACAAGGAAACATGAAAAGTTTGTATTGCTAATGACATGGGCTGCCAGGTCGGGGGTTGGGGAGCAAGGACTTCCTTTTCTAACATATGCCCACTCTGAACAAATACTGTGTAAAAATAAAGATCGGTCTCTGAATTCTGACCATTTTGTTTTCTTCGCTGCTATTTAATGTATACTATTTCAGATGATCTCTAAATTAAATTTTAATTGAAATAATCTTCTCCCTTCTCCTCTTGTTCCTGTCTCTCATTTCTTATCACCAGAAATTTACAAAATAGGTGCCATTAACCCAGTTTCTTGACAAAAACCAATAAACACAGAGTGTCAATAACGGGAGCGAAATCACGTGGTGCTGTTGTTGACAATGCGGTCTGCCTCCCGGCCCTCTCCCCTCCCGCTCACAGTGTTCCAGGAAGGGCTTTGGCAACACTGATATAAAGGTCATTGTTTCTCATTTGACATGTAAGTTCAGGTTGGCAAATTGTAGCACAGAACCAAGGCTGCCTAACTTCTCCGAAATCGTGGAGAGTGTTTCTGTACACCAGGTGTTTTAACAGCAAGGCCAAAAACTTTTTTTTTAAGTGAAAATTGATGCAAACTTTCTGGAAAGCATTTTCACAATAGGTATAAGGGCCTTAAAAATCTTCATAAATCTTCATAATTGTTCTAACCGGTTTGGCTCAGTGGCTAGAGCGTTGGCCTGCAGCCGGAAGGGTCCCAGGTTCTATTCTGGTCAAGGGCATGTACCTTGATGGCAGGCACATTCCCAGTAGGGAGTGTGCAAGAGGCAGCTGATCAATGTTTCTCTCTATCTCTCTCTCTTCCTCTCTGTAAAAATCAAAATATGTTAAAAAAAATCATATCCTTGGCGAAACCGGTTTGGCTCAGTGGATAGGGCGTCGGCCTGCGGACTGAAGGGTCCCAGGTTTGATTCCGGTCAAGGGCATGTACTTGGGTTGCGGGCACATCTCCCCGTGGGAGATGTGCAGGAGGCAGCTGATCGATGTTTCTCGCTCATCGATGTTTCTGGCTCTCTATCTCTCTCCCTTCCTCTCTGTGAAAAATCAATAAAATATATTAAAAAAAAAATCATATCCTTAACTCGGTAATCTCAGCTTTAGAAATATAATGAATGCTCAGATATAGTTAAAAATATACACATACGTATATATTTATAAGGTCCTGAAATATAGGAATGGATAAAAAAATTATTTTGATATATCATGTCTGACAAAATATTTGATTTGGGGAATGCTCGCAATAAAATGAAGTAGATATTAATACATATATGTAGTCTGATCTACTTATGATAAAGACTGCTGTGATAGTTTTATGTGTCAACTTGCAAGGTCATAGTACCTAGTGATTTAATTTAATGGTAATCTAGGAGTTGCTGTGACAGTATTTTGTAGAGGTACTTAGCCTCTATAATCACTTTATTTTATTTTTTATTAAATTTATGGGGTGACATTGGTTAATAGGATCATATAGGATTCAGGTGTAGATTTCTATGATCTGTCTATTGCACTGTGCAGACAAAAACTTCCTGCACAAACACTTCTTTAACTGAAACCGCCATCTGCATCGTAGAAGAGCTAATTACACAAAACATTCCCTTTCTCAGTGTTTCTTAGGACATCTTGGGACTGAGCATGAGTCTCATACATATTTTGGTTTAAATTTTGTGTCTTTTAAAAACATTTTAAAATCTTTCCCTTTTCTTTGATTCCTCTTTTAAATTTTAATTAGTTTAAATGTCACTTTTTCACTTTATATTTCTAATATACACAAAGCGAGCCTCCTTCTCTTAACCATAGAACGAATTAGAAATATGATAACACATCCCCTAAGAAAGGTCCTCAGTTATTTCAGTAACTCCATGGCTAACATTGCCCACATTATAAAAGTGAGCATCCACACATCTCACTTACATAGCTAAACAGTTATAGCTAGTATTTATTAGGAGTTTACTTTATGCCATGCATTTCGCTAAACGCTTTACATATGTTAAGCTAATTTATTTTTCACACTAATCCCAGTGATTATTATTATCTTCATTTAAAAATGAGAAAATTAGGAAACAGCATAACCAACTTGCCTGAGGCAACCTCGCCATAAGGTGTCCGAGGCAAGCTTTGAATCCCAGCAACCAGAATCAGAATCTACTGCCTCCTAAGAAGGTGCACGTTAGCTTATTAAAATGAATCGGCACACCGCTTACTGTAGTCATTATCCTTTGATGCTGGAATGACTACTCTTGCAGTTAATTCAGATAGGAGTTTTGGAAATATTTTTACCATCTAAAGAGTATTACGCATGTGCCTGTAAGAATTGCATTAAAAATATTTTTCAGACTAACGCTCTTTGGAATCATTTTGTAATGCTTTGATTAAAAGGTGTAACTGTAAAACTGAAGCATCTAATATTAAAGAGGACAAGTTATAAAATAAAAAAGCAATTACTGGAAAAAGTGAAATATAAACAGTATAGAAATTATTTTTGCACCAAGTCAATAAGAAAATGCACCTCAGGATGCACCACGAATTAAAACAAGTTTCAGTTTGTTTCAGCTTGTAGTGCGGAAGGCGACGTTTTCTACCTATTTGGAGATTTCAAATTAGAATTTAGTCATAAGCATAAGAAAACTCATAAGAAAACTTGATTTAGTTGCAGTGCAATATACTAAGTTTTTCTCTCTGAAGGAAGCTCAGTTTTTCTCCATGTCAAAATTCCAAGATGTGAGCAAAACGCTATTAATGTGGAGTAAAAGAGCCTTGTACCCTGGGTTGATTTAGAAATAAACCCTTGTCTTAGAAATTAGTATCTGCAATTACTAATTTGGTACTTGAAAAGAGGTTTTCCAGAAAGAAACACAAAATTATGAGGTGAAAATCTTTTTTTTCTTTTTTCTACTTGATAAATTTGACATGTTACATTTTGTAAATTTAAGGTATGCAGAATGCTACTATAATTTTTGTATTTTAATATTGTCATTGAAGCAGTATTCAAAAATCCCCTTTTAATCTGTGTAATTTAAACAATAATTTGGCATCTTGAAATGACCTTACAATTCTAAAATGAAAATATAAAAATTTATTGATAGGTCAAAGAATTGCACTTGTCATTTGTACTAAATAAAGAAACTAATATTGACCATTTTCTCAGAAGAAAACGGAAGCGTAATATAATTTTAGTACTCTCCTTTTATGAATAATCAATGGGTGATTAAGTTTGTACAGTTTCAAAATTTAGTAGGGATATTAAGTTTCATAACACTTAAAATCAGAAAATTATGTGAGCTGTATTTTTGTCACTTCAGAGTCATTTTTAATATTGGAGGTTAATTAAATTTGCTGTTCCATGCCATTAAGTATAATATCAATAATATTCTTGGAAGTCTATCTCTTCCCATTCCCAGAAGCATAACTGTGAAAGCCTTGGGCAGGGACAAAAGATAATAACCCTTGTCTAAAGCAGAGAACATATATTTGCCACTGGCATTTGTACTCCAGTACTTTGCCATTAAAGGGCAAAGCCAATCTATAGAGCAGTGATTTTCAACATTTTTTCACCTCATAGCACACATAAACGAATTACTAAAATTCTGCAACACACCAAAGAGTATATTGTATTTTTTGCCAATGTGACAAAAAAGGTGTAATTTTGATTCCTCCACACTGGACTGCTATTGTTATGGCTGGTGTGATTTTTTTTATTTGATAATCTAAGGGCAAAGAGGTCAGTACCCCGGGCTAAATAGTCAAGTGTCGCGTGTTCTAAAAATCTTGTGGCACACCCATTGAAAAGTGCTGCTATGGACTGTTGCAATTCATCTCCAATAAGGAGCTGTCACCTCACCAAAGAAACCACAACTCATGTAGAGGTGGTGCTTGAGATTCTAGATGGCCACAGTCACTCACTCTCTCCCTGGCATGATGGTAGAATTTATTAATAAACCCATGGGAAAATAGCTGAGAGTATTACATGGGAACTGCATGGTACACCTAGATTTCCACTGAGCAATATCTAAATGGAACTTTCACAGACTCAATGTCATTGTGTGTGTGTGTGTGTGTGTGTGTTTATATGAACAAATATAAAGTTGGAAAAAAAGGATTTAAAGGTCTTAGAAATTTTGGCCTCTCCTTTGTCTGTCTCCAGGCCTTCTGTTCTCCCTAACGGAAAGTTCTCAAAAATAGTTCAATCAATATTCAGACTCGAAAAGCCAAGGGTTCTTAATGGCAGAGAAACAGAGCATGGTCACTCTGAGTTTGGTGGTTCAGGGATAAGAACATTACTTGGAGTTAGAAAAGATGAATCTAGAAACTGAGAACAGTGGAATCAGCCAAAAGACAGAGTTTGATCGTGCTGTAAAAGGAGGCAGCAGACTGTGTTAGGCCTGCATGTGGCAGGGGAGGAAAATATATCAAAGTTTTGAAAATTCAACCTGACCTGTTGGGAAGGAGAGAACAACCAAGAGAAATAAAAATAAAATATTCAGAGAAACAGGGTCAGGACCACCTACAGCTGAAAAGATGCTTCTGTTGCCCTTGGTGTTTCAAAGGTTCTTTGAGGCCAGAACTCAACAAATTAAGATAAAAGACAAAGTTTTGTGGTGGATAACATGAAAAATGATTATATAATTCTCAGTTACCTCTCATGCCTCCAGACCTAGGGAGTAGGGAAAATAGGACTTTTGGTTTGGAAATCTATTAAGAGTTTTTGTACTAGGGATATGTGGGAACAATTCTAGGACAAAGGCATGGCATAAAGAGTATTGGGGAGGAGAAATACAGAGAGAAAAGTAGGAGATTGAGTCCAGCTGGTGTGGCTCAGTGGTTGGACTTGTGAACTATGAGTTCCAGTTGGATTCCCAGTCCGGACACATGCCCAGATTGGGGGCTTCATCCCCAGTGTGGGGTGTGCAGGAAGCAACCAATCAATGATTCTTCCATCACTGATGTCTCTATCCCTCTCTTCCTTCCTCTCTGAAATCAATAAAAACATGTTTTTAACAAAGAAAAGTAGGAGATTGAGAAAGTGGGAAAAGAACAGGCTGTGAGTCTTAGAGTCATCTGTTATAAATGTAGATTCACCTGCTGATAGAATATGGGGTACTGACATATTCACATAGACATTGATGTCTTTAAGCATCATTGATTGACACTTAGTCTCTCATAAAACCCAGATGAAGAGGGAGAGAAAAAACACTACCACCACGGTAAATTTCTGAATTTTTTAACAGAGGAGTTTAGCGGAACGGGGGATGCTCCATTCACCTGACCGCCTGTGGCTGTGAGCATCTTTTATCCATCTCAGCATTGAAGCCAAGATCCCATTCTTCTCAGAATGGGTCCCAGTCAGTGACTGAGCGAAGTGAGGGCAGCCCAGGGTGAGCTCTTCTGGAAGTGGCCCCGCCAGTGGCTGAGCGAGGTGGTAGTGAGAGGCTTAGCCATTTCTGCCCAAGCTGGGTCTTCTTTATCTGGCAGGACTTACTCCATGGCTGCAACACTCAATCGGATGGCTCTGCTTACATAATTCTGCTTCTCTTCTTTTTCCCCCATAGGTCTTATGCCCTAACAAACCTGTTGCACCCTCAACTCCAACTCAGTGTCCACCTCCTGAGGAAACCAACCCAGGATCAAGGGACATGAGATGACACCAGAGGAAAGGTTGGTTGGGATGCGTTTTGTTTCCATGGGAAGTGGATTTTGGGTTTTTTTGCACTCATTGGGCAGTACCACTCCAGAATATGAAAAATGCTGTATTAACTAATCTTGGGAGGAATTTATCAAACTTGCGTAGTTTCCCGGTAGTAGATGAGGCATCTGTCCAGCTCTTTTTCTTTGTAACCTTTATCTGTACTTCATCGTTTATTTTTTTATTAGTCTACCTTACTAGAAGATAAAATCTATGCATCAGGGACTACCCTTTTATTGTTATCCTCAGTGCTTCAAACAGTACCTAATTCATTCTAAACTTTATAATGAATGAATGAATGATGAATGAATGAATGGTTTGCTTAATAGCGCGTCCAGATTTTTTGTCTCTTACCACAATATATCAGCAATTCTCAAACATTTACTGTCATATAAATGAAGTAAGAAATGTGATATTATATAGCTCAGAAGTATAAATTCTCAAGCACAATTACATTAGAAGGCTCAGTGTAGTCATGAGATGTTTGGACATTTACTCAGGATCAGTGTGGATATGAAATTTGCACATGAAAATGGGCTTAGTGTGTTGCATTGACAAATATGACAGCACTGTTGATATATTTGCAAAGAGTACAGTAATTTTGGGGAAGCTCCAAACAAAGCTTGCTCTCTCCATTATGACAACATTACTCTTGAGAAATTCTGCATATATTACAACTGAGCCAAAAATAGCTTGATTTTATAGATGTCAAACAGAGTTAAGTTCTATCCTACATAATTTAAAACAGACTTTATATGTTAAAATGTTTGTGCAAACCCCCTACCCTCTGTAAATGGTGGTAATTGTTCAAAATCTGCAAGGAAGTCTGTAGGTTTAACCCTTCCAACTCCTGAGAGAGGGGGATAGTAGGAGAGATGAAATGGGTGGGAATGGGGATGGGTGAATCAACAATCGATGATATGCAGCAAATCTCACACCCATGGTCCCTACCGTGAAATGCCAGCTAAAGTGGCTCCGGGTTGTTGTGGAAACCAAGAATGCCCTGCAAATGTCCAGAATGCCCCCTTGGAAGTGGTGCCACCACCATTGAACACCACTGGTTTAAAGCAGAACCTGCCATGGTAGTGCCACGTTAGTGTATGAGATTTGCTTGCATTTTCTTAGTATTATATATGTGAGGATGGTGGTACACTTTGCCTTCTTGATACTCTGAGACAGCTAAGTGGAGTCCACGAAAGCCTTACATTAGAGAGAGATGAAGCTTCAGTGTGCTAAGGAACGTAAATCATGCTATGACTCACGTTGCAGCCGGGGGAAAGGGATGAGGACCATGACTTGGATCTCAGTGGGTTCCGGCTCCAAATGAGCAAAATAAGAATAACCTTGGGGAGGAAAAGTCTTTGTGCTTATTTTAGGCACTTTCCATTCTCCTAAGAAAAATGAAAGGAAGGAGCATTCAAGCTGCTGGAATTTCTTTAGTGGAATAAAGGGAAAGCCTTGTTAGTTCAAAAGGCTCATATTATGTCAAAAAGTGTCCTTAAATATTAACTAAAACTGGAACATTTTAGTTGTTTTCCATTAAAGAAGTGAGCCTTTCTTTCCTCTCCTGCTTCTTACAATGATCTTGACAGTCATGAGTATTGGTTGAGTTGCCAGAATCCCATGGAGAGGACCCGTCACATGAGAAACTGGTACAGATGGGAAAAGTGAAAGTGAATAAAGAGACGACCTACCCACTAACATTGCCGAGAGCAGCTGCTCGGAGACACACCACTTACAAAAAAAGATGAATTAACAGTTGTGTAGAATCAATGAGCTTTGACTGTTGGAAATGAATAAAAGCCACCTGTTCTGACAGTAGTAGGTGATGGTCACTCCCCAAATTTCTTTTTAGCCAGCTCAGTCATTTTAGATTTATTTCATGTCAGTAGTCACTTTAATAGTTTGCTCTTAAAAGTCCCAGTATGTCTAATGTTTATGTCCTTTATTTAGGGATTTGTATTAACATGTTTTAAAATTCAAAGGAAGAGTGACTGTGAGGATGTCATCTAATCCAATGAAGTAACAGGGACATAAATAGGACCCAAACATGATCATGTGGCTTGTCAAAGGTCAGAGAGCTTAGTAATGACAGAATTAGGAACTTGACCCCAGGTCTCTTATTCTCCCTTTGTGTTGTAAAATACATTTCACCTATCCCACAATTTGTCCAGATACTAACACACAGACTCTTCCTTTTTGTGACACTAGCTTATTAATTCTGGAAGATATTTTTAATGGGGATATATTCACCACTTTTTGATCATTTTATAGAGAATAACTTCATATCCATATATATGTATATATATGCATAAACATTCAAACATATTTTTGCTGTTATAAACATGAAAACATATAAATTAAAATTATGTCACCTGAAGTCCTGTCCCTTTATAGTATATAAAAGGTGACCATTACTTTTCAGTTTTTGAATTCAAAATTTGCATGTTTTATCAAAAGAGAACTTAGTTGACCTATCGTAACTGGACTGTGACTAATTTAAGCAGAACATGGCTTTACTAAAGGATATGGGGTAGCACATAGGACCAGAACTAGAGACTACAGGGCTACCAAAAGGAACCGGAAGTTGCACGCCAAAGCTGATCCTATGAAGATATTGCAAGAACACTATATAATGTTGACACCACGATTTTCATCAAGAACATCAGGAAGACCCACTTAAAGCCCTGTTACTAGAAATGGGACTTCCGAAGGACGGATACACCAACCTGTGCTGCTGTAATGATGTCTCAAGTCGGTCACTGTGAGCCTTTTCCCTAAGGCCCACTGCTAACCCGGAGTCAGTGCCACTGATGGGAGGAGTCAAGATGACCTGCCTGAAACCCCTCGCAAAGGAACCTGGGAGAGCAAGTACCTGTCCCCTGCCCTGAGAACTGGACTCCTGCAGGAAGGAATTCCTGAAATGCTGAAAGCCACTCTGGCTTTCCCGTGGAAATGGGTATTCGACACAGAGATTTTAGTTCACACTTTACTAGTGAGGAGACGGAGGAGCCATGAGGACATTAGGGGCCTCCAAAGGCTGATGTGTATAGAAATTTCTAGAGCAGAAACAAAGGGGCGGGGGGACAAAAACAGAGAATCTTGGTGGTTTAGAAAAAAAGTATGTATTTTCTTGGTATATCTAAGTTACAAAGTTAGTAAATGTAAAAAGTCAGGTCAACATAAAATGCATTTTACAGGCTTAACAACCTGTTGATATTTATGAAAGTACTAGGAACAACAGAGAAATGGGACACTAAAGATGCTTTAAAAAATCCTTATTGCATTATTAGAGAAATCTCTAAAAGAGACATAAAGGGGAAAGCCAAAGAGGGAGCCAGTGTGGGAAGGCCCCAATACTGCCACCCAAAAAGAAACCGTCCCAGAGAAGCTAAAGGTCGTTTCTCCCAATAGGTAACCATGCATAGCCCTCATGCTAACATTGACTCATTCGAAATGGACCTTGAAATTGAATTTTGAGGAGGACAGGAGCGAGTAGGAGTGGAGAGCAGTGTTTATGCTGGTATTTCTCCCGTGAAATGTGGATTGGTGAGATGTGCTGAGTGCAGGTACTTTAAGGAGGGCCTGTCTCTCAGAAAGAGTACAAGCTCCATTGCCTTTTCTTACAGTTGCTTCTCAATGCACGTTTCATGTCATTATTCTCTGAGAAGCATGTTACAAGTCTCTGTATCCTTATAGGCCTGAAAGTAAGTATTAACTCATTTATACCATTTATGCATAATAAAATTACAGTATTGGACCAAAAGAAAGCAAATACCTATACAAACATGACATTTGTCCAACACTTAGTAAAATGGATATTTTCAGTGCAGTGAAAACTGGTTGGCTGAAGAGGAATGTTGGAGGCAGACATGAAATAGAAATGGAGTAGAGATTTGAATCAATGGAGGCATGCTTTTGGAGGCAAATCACTATGAGAAATCTAAAAATTGGATATAGGTGAATGAAAAAAAAGTTCCCTTTGGAAATAGCATCCTTTGCAATGGGAAAAATAAAACTAGGTAAGAAAATAAATATTAAAAGTTTAAAATCATTTGAGATTCTATACCTGAACTAGAAATGAAAGGAAGGGATTAAATGTGCAATGTTGGAAGCTCTTTTTTGCCCAGTTTTTACAGGCAAGTCTCATACCTACAGTTGGTCACCAAACAGAAAAGAGTACTGATATGTCTGTATTCAAAGACTAAAAGTAACTTTAATAATTTAATCAAAGTGGCCTCTTAAAATGTAATAAAGGTGTTCAGTGAGCTTTCAGTTCTATTGTAACAAAAATTATGTCGGATGAAGAAACAGGGAGGGCACATAATTACAGAAGAGATGGTGACATCATTCACGAAGGAAAAAGCAGGAGGTCAGTGTAGACCTAGAAAATGGATTATAATGGGCTGAGACATTTCAGGAAAGAAAAGAGTCTATTTACTCAAAACAGGACTGAAGGGCAAAATAAACAATGCAGATGAAGCCTTTTCTTTTTCTCACTTGTGAAACTTGATAAAATGAAAGCAACAGTGAGGAAAACAAAAGAAGGTACTGAATAGGAGGGGGTCCGAAACAAGCCTTTGAAGATGAAAATGGACGATGGTTCTCTGGTCAATTAATAAACTAGAAAAAGGACAAACAAATCTATTGGAGCAAGTGAATAAGGAATATACAGTCAACTCACAGAAAATAATATGAACTGACAGTAAAACTTATGAAAATATTTACCGTGTCAAAATTTGTCAAGGTCATACAAATTAAGGCAATATTAAAATGCAACTATTTGCCCATCAGAGAGGCAAATATATCTAGTGGAAGAAATTTAACTCATTAGAACCTTTTGAGATGGCAATTATTAGCATTTATGAGAATGTAAACAATACATACATACTCTAAAACACAGAAATTTTGATAATTACCTCTTTTTTGTTACAGACATTTTATAATTATGATCTCTTAGAAAATATTATCTCTAAGATTTGTATGTTAAAGGATTACAATTTAGGGATCTTTGTATTTACCAATTTTACTGGATTAAAAACCTACCAATCAACTTCTTAAAAAATCGCCTTTTATAAAAGGCAATATATCTATGAGTCTGTTTCTCAAAGGGATTAAGCAAAACAAAAGAAAATAAAATTCATAGACACAGACAACAGCATGGTGATTACCAGCGGGAAAGGGGAGTGGGGAAAGTAGGAGAGGGTAAAAGAGGGATAAATGATGATGGAAGGAGACTTGATTCGAAGTGGTGAACATTCAACACAATATACAGATGATATGTTATAGAACTGTATAATTGAAACCTACGTAATTTTAATTTTATAACCATATCTTATATCAATATATTTATTTTTATTGCCTGGCTGGTGTGGCTCAATAGTTGAGCATGGATCCATGAACTGGAAGTCAAGTTTCAATTTCTGATCAGGACACATGCCCAGCTTTCGGGATCCCCAGTAGGAGGTGGGCAGGAGGCAGCCAATTGATGATTCTCCCTCATTATTGATGTATCTGTCTCTGTATCCCCCTCCCTTCCTCTCTGAAATCAGTAAATTTTTAATGTTAACACTATTGCAAATGTCCCCACAATAGGGAAGAACATATTCGCCAATGGTACATCTGAAACCTATATAATTTTATTAACCAGCGTCACCCAATAAATTCAATACTTTTTTTTAAAAGTAACCTTAATTTTTTTAAAAAGGAGACCAGTACAGGGTGGGGCAAAAGGAGATTTACAGTTGTGAGTATGCAAAACAGAATTTATACTTGTACTATTATTAATTATTGTGTTACTTTCCATATGAATAACTGTAAACTTACTTTGGCCCCCACCCTGTATATTCTCAATTCTTACCAGTTTTAATTAGTGTGGGTTTGTTGTCCCTGCCTGTGGGTTACTTGCTGTAGTGTCATCTTATACACTATTACACAAGTGTTTTAAAATAACTGAATCCAAATTGAGTTCAGTGGCACACATAACTTTGACAGGCTTGCATTTTAAAACTTAAAACAAAAATACATTTGAATATTGAAATTTAAAATGATGATTCGCACATCAATAAAAATAAATAAATACCGAAATGTTACATACAGTAGTTATAGGATATAACCCTTAATTAACATTTGATATAATAAAATAAAATACGTTAAATAATGTACAAAAATTAAAAAGCTGTAGACTGGACTTCTGAATGTAGGCTTACACATCCAGCCAATCAGCATTGTACTGTATGTTATGGGAAATGAAGGAACACGAAGGGAAGATTCTTGTTATTTAGCAAAGGTATTTTTTGATGTGCTCTTTGATGTCACTTCCCAGGGACTTGAGTTGCATCCAGTTAACTAAGTTAAGCTGAGGTGAGTTTACTGACTGTGTTCAAAACGCAAAAAGAAGAAAAATCATTTTTGAATGTCAGATGGCCTTTCATTTTTCTACCTTGAGGTTCACGTCTCTCTTCTTTCTCTATTTTTCACGTCCTTTTCTTTCAACCCCCTTGGAGTGTGGCCAGACGCGGCAGCCTGCCATGTGGGTTTGCCTGCTCATTCCCTTTTGATCTCCTTCCCTTGATGTGTTGGTTTCTTTGTGGGCTGCCTACTTGTCAAACCGTTTTTATTCTTCAAAACTCTATTCATAATTTTTAAATAAGTTGTGCACATCTCAGGGCACTCGATGCATTTTCCACAATTTAATCACACTTCTGTGGCATCAGCACTGCTGGGTCTGTGTTTAACACTGTGAGAACAAACACATATTTACCCAACTACAGCCAATGAGATGCAAAATACTCAAATGATAGGAGAAAGAAAGCTGTCTGTGCTTCCCTCTGAAGGAGTAAAATCAGTCCATTTAAGAAACCAGCTCAACGAAACGCCCCTAGCATCTGTAAGCATTGAAATGGAGGGTGTATTTTATTTAATTTTTATTTTTTTATTGTTGGAAGTATTACATATGTCCTCCCCCCCCCCCCATTAACTCCTTTCAGTCTGCCCCCACCCCAGGTTTTCACCACCTAATTGTGCTAAAAAAAAAGAAAAGAAAGACAATCAGTACATATTACTTAATGGATTATTGCACTAAGATGTAAAAGTCTTGGTTCTCACATTATCTGACAATGGGATAACCGTGTGTCTTTATATCTAGGAGAAGGTGCATGCCTCACCCTTATTTAAGTCTCTTCCCATGAAAAGGAAGCTACTCTGTAGTGAGAGATGTGTGATCAAACCTGGCACTCGTCATGTGGGGGTTGGGGGGGAGTTCTTTGTGCCTCATACAACCTCAGGCATGGAATAATTGTCAAAAAATGCAATACCGGTTGTGTCATGCAGCTTAAATCATTCACCTCAAAATCTCTAAGTTGTAATGAAAATTTACTGATCTATGGGAAGAAGTCTATTTTAAAAAGTATACTCCGCAGATTATTAATGTTACTCTTCAGAAACTAGGGGATGACAAGGCCATCCTAGTATTAATAAAAAAATTCTACAAGGTAGATGAAAAAATTCATCTTAACCAAGCCTAGTAAAGGTCAAGTGAAAGAGAATTTAAGCCCACTGTACACTTTTATAAGCTGTTTGTAAGGTCAATTCAAGTAAACATTGTTTAGTCCTGGAGAGGTAATAGAAAGGAAGAGTACATCTGTTCAGGAAAGATAAAGAAAAATATTTTTCTTATGAACCAGGGAACAATTTATTTCCATTCACTGATATATTCACCACTGAGAGTTTAAGCCCATTTTGCTAGAAATTTTAGGTTATTAAAATTGTATGAAAAAAGACAAGAATAATGAGTAACATGTTTGGAAACGAACATCTCTGAAACGATGAGAGATTTGTAAGCCCAAGTCCGTACTCACTAGGAAAAGCTGTCCAAGTTGCTGAAGATCAAACTGAGGCTCATGGAGATGCTGGAGAGGAGCCCTGCAGCGACATTTCGTGAAAATAATTAGCACAAGGTGGTTGTCTGAAGCAATGATCCTTCATGAGGGGCACGAGCAAGAATCTGCAGTGTCTTGTTGACAACATGGGAGTGGCATCTGCGGCTGGTGGCAAGAGCTACTCCGATCTCCATAAAAAAACAAACAAACAAACAAACAAACGCTGAACTTGAACAGAAAAGTATGCAGACATACCTTTCCGGAGGCTGCCATGCAGAGAGGAGGCGTGGGAAAGGGTTCCATGTTATGCTGATCCCTGTTCCAGAGAAACAGGTAAACATTGAACTCCCTGTCCCCACAAAGTCCAGGCCCCATCAACAATTTTAATCCAGGCAGTCGATTATTCCTTAGTCAATTGGTTTAAAAAAATCTGGGGCTACAATGTTAAGACCAAGAGAATTGTGTTAAAAAAAAAAAGATGACCCCCAATATAATATCCAACCACGAGCATCTGTGGGCAAATATACAATCACATTTTCCTCCCTGAATCTTTGCTTTTCTTTCAAGAATGCCTTCTTTACTCCAGACGCATCCGTTACTGATTTAAGTTGCAAGCAGCGCAAATGGGCCTTGGCTAATTGAAGAGGCACATTTATTGGAAAGATATCTCATACTGCAGAGAAGTAAAGGAAGCCACGATGAGCCAGGGTTGGGAAACAGGCAGGACTTCGGATGGGCAGGCACGGAGAAGAATAAGCCAAAGGGAGGTCCTGAGAATATCCTGTTGGGAATGTCCCTGTTGGCTCCGTCAGCAGGAGCGTGGCGCCGCTTTCCTGAGGGGCAGGGACACTCCACTCAGCCTGTCATTCCCTCGCGGAGTCAGGACTTGGATGAGTGCATCCTGGCAGAGCGTGGTCCTGCATGAAGGGTCGGAGTAGCGGGACAAAGGGGCCTCTGTGGCACCTTGGATGTTGTGGTTGAGGGAGGGTCCCGATTCTCTCCCAGACTAAGACAGTTAGGAATTTCCACTGAAATGGGAAAAGTATTTGGATTGCAGTTACCTGAAGATTGGCAAATGTCCAATAAACTGAAAAAAAATTGACATTACTGTTACCTTTAAAAATTCTTTTTTCTTGATTTTTTTTACAGAGAGGAAGGGAGAGAGATAGAGAGTTAGAAACATCGATGAGAGAGAAACATCGATCAGCTGCCTCCTGCACACCCCTTACCGGGGACGTGCCCGCAACCCAGGTACATGCCCTTGACCGGAATTGAACCTGGGACCTTTCAGTCCGCAAGCCGACGCTCTATCCACTGAGGCAAACCGGTTTCGACCTTTTTAAAATTTTATGTGGCATAGGCAAATACCAAAATATATGGTTGGGACCCTGGCTGGGTAGCTCAGTTGGTAAGGAATCCTTCCGGTATGCTAAGGTTGTAGGTTTGATCCCCAGTCAGGGCACATACAAGAATCAACCAATGAATGCATAAAGTGGAACAACATTCTCTCTCTCTCTCTCTCTCTCTCTCTCTCTCTCTCTCTCTCTCATATCAATAAACAAAAATAAAAAAACAGTGTAAAAGAAAACTAAAATATGTTGTTGGTTAAAACTGTAGCATGGGAGGCGGTTTTTAGTGCAATGAAAAAAAGACAGGAAATGCAACATTAATGATGCATATCTAATTTTACAGTTTGTTCATGTGGTCAGGATGAACTTGTACTCTCTTCTGAACCATTCTTGATTCAGTTGTTAACAGATACTGCTATCGTAGGTATCAATTTAATATAGGGAATTCAGTTATTTTTTAAAAATTGTTGAGTAGTTAGAGGCATAGATTCTCTGATAGGTCCCCAGAGTGACATACTCAGGACAAAACTTCCTGCAATTTGGAAGCCTGGGAATCAGAAAGCTGCTGTCCCAGAGAGCTCTAGTATCAAACCCCTTTCACACTCTGTGGCTGAGGATGCTGTTGCAGCTACTGGCTCCAGGAACATGCTACCTGTCACAGCTACAATGTGGGGGGCGGAGTCAGCAAACCTGCCAGATTCATGCCAGCAAACATAGATTCAGTTACTGCGCCTTCCCTTCCACTTCTCCTCACACTGCAGTGCCTCAAAGGGCCTTCTAGATCAGTTTGCTAGCTACTACACAGGTATTATTATGGTTGGTAATTACTGATGACAATTACATTCATTTTAAATATGGAATAAATGCTAGCTTTTCTAGAAGTTTCATGTTACACAGACTGTCTCAAAAGTGGATACCATCCTAGACAAAGGAGAAGCTGTGATTATATTGTTCAGTGTATGTGTGTTTAGAGCAGGGGTGGGCAAACTTTTTGACTCGAGGGCCACAATGGGTTCTTAAACGGAACAAAAGCATGGATGGAGTGTTTGTGTGAACTAATATAAATTCAAAGTAAACATCATTACATAAAAGGGTACACTTGTTTTGTTTTGTTTTGTTTTTTTTTTTTTTTTTTTTTTTTTAGTTTTATTCATTTCAAATGGCCGGATCCGGCCCCCAGGCCGTAATTTGCCCACGGCTGGTTTAGAGTATTTAACATGTGGCTGTTTTATATCCATCCTGATGACGTTTTAAGTGGCTCAGTTAAGTGATGTTAGGATACGCATTAGTTTGTATTATAATTGGTGTATTTGTGCCTATTGTATTTAATTTTGAGAAACTTAAAAGATGAAGTCAACAAATAGCAAACATTGCTAGAGGAAAAATATGCAAACCCAGTATTTACAATGTTCACACCAACCAGAGCCATAAACTCCCGGTAGCATTGGTCCGTCATGGTGGTCACGAACTGTATCCCCAGCTGTAGGAGCCTGTGCTATTGTTGGACTAATTCCACCATGAGATACCAATTAAATAAGGAGCTTATTGAGAGCACTGCAACTTGGCAGTGTTCTTGTCATCATTTCACAGTCAGCCATGAACTACTAAGGTGACTACTGGCCCAGGACAAGTATGACAGCACATCTCTCGGGGGATTACGGAAGGAAATAGAAAAACCTTCAAAGCAAGCTTTCAGCTGGTGTGACTTCTCAGCTAGAATCATCCCATCAGCCGGGAGACTGGGGGAGTACAATGCTGTGGTCCCCCGTGAACAAGCATTGAGGTCATGCGACTGCCAGTGGTTGGGGGAAGGGCAGGCGAGACAGAATCTGGATGACATCATGCCTTCAGGCAGAAAAGGACCACAGCGCTGGGGTCTCGCACCTGCAGTGGTTTTCACGTAGGAACGGAGGCCTTTCTCTGCAGCGGCGCTGTCTGGTTTCTTTTCTCTCCATCCCACGGAGATTTCTGAGAGCTGCTATGTGGGCTATAGGACTTAAAGCAGAGAGCAGAGCTGGAAAATCGCAGGTACTGACTCTACGTGAATCTGGCATCAGTCATTGTTCATTTTTCTAAAGATATAAACTGTTGGCAAGGTCCCTGATCCAGTCACCATAGGGGAGCTCTCAGGTGGCCATTTGAGTGATGCCAGTCACTTTAGAGGAAATTGTGAAGGGAAATTTTCTTCCTAGAAGATACCAGAATGGACTACTAGATTGCGATAGGACGTTGAGAAAACGATGGCTGGGCAGCAATTTAGAAACACCTCATGATGACAAAGAGCATAAAAGGAATGAGCTTGTGTAAAAGTAAAATTATATAGGTCAGACATCTCTTGTCTATTCCCATGAACCTGAAATTAATTACAATATCTTAAGTGCTCTAAAATTAATAGAAATGGTGGAGGAAAATGTAATGACGTTATAACAATAAAAAAAATCCTTTTTTTGCTAAAATTAAAATTTCTGGACTGACATCCTTACTATCCTATCTATCTATCTATCTATCTATCTATCTATCTATCTATATCTACTAGAGGCCTGGTGCACAAATTCCTGCAAGGGTGGGGTCCCTCGGCCTGGCCGGCGATTGAGGCCTATCGGGGGGCCGGCTAGGGGGAGGGACCCCAGGAGGTTGGCCTGCTGGCCCCCCCAATTGGGGCCCAAGAGAGGGGCTGCTGGAGGTTGGCTGTGGGAGCACACTGACCACCAGGGCACAGCTCCTGTGTTGAGTGTCTGCCTCCTGGTGGTCAGTGCACATCATAGGGACTGGTCGACCAGTCATTCCAGTTGTTTGGTCATAATGGTCGCTTAGGCTTTCATATATATAGAGAGAGAGATCTGTAGTTTCAGGATGGGAGATGGTCTCCAGAAAATATAACCTCCTGATTAGAGGGGTGAATCTTTCAGCACACCTCCTCAGACCTCCAGAAGGGTCAATTGAGTTCGATCTCTGGTCCAGTGATCAGCCATGCCTATGTAATGAAACACTGAGGAAAGGTCAGAACCGCGGGCTGGGAGAGCTTCCTTGCTGGCGAACATATCTATGTACAGGGAGGGTGGCTCACTCTCCTCCACGGGAAAGGGACTCCTGCAGCCCCCTCCCCAGGACCTGGACCTATTTTTCCTCTCT
Source organism: Myotis davidii (assembly GCF_000327345.1). Classification (NCBI taxonomy): domain Eukaryota; kingdom Metazoa; phylum Chordata; class Mammalia; order Chiroptera; family Vespertilionidae; genus Myotis; species Myotis davidii. The sequence goes on from NW_006290034.1 coordinate 3,470,575, forward strand.
GCTATTGGCAGTTCTGGGTTGTATCCTTTATAGTAAAATGGTAACTGTAAGTGTATTGCTTTCCGTGAGTTCTGTGAATCATTGCAGCATATTGTCAAACCTGAACAGGCGTCATGGGAACCCCAGAATTTGTGTGTAATTAGTGTCAGAATTTAAGCACTTTGCCTTTAACTTGTGGGTGCTGATGCTAGCCCTCGGGAGTTAGTGTCAGAAATGAGTTAAGTTGTAGGACATCAAGTTATCTTCGGAAAATTGATATTGGGACATAACACACCTGTTATGTAGCTACTGTATTTGGGGGAATCATATGCCAGCTTTATATACTAAATTCTTTGAACTTTAACTTCTCTCCCAGCTCAAATTCATTGTCATGCACCAGTGTGCTATAATCGTCTCTGGAGGACATCTATATGTGAGTGTATGTTCTTCTTTAGCCCTCGTTCTCATCAAAACCATATACACCTTTCATTGTACTTGGTAAAGTGAGGGCCTGACATGTACCTATTCTTTAACCTCATGAAAAGCTCTAATCCATTGATAGTCTTGTCCTCTCTGCTCCCATCAACCTTTTCACTCCTCCTGATTATCTGTCTTTGAGTTATGCACCAACTATAAATTAGTTTCTTGTAAATATACCAACCCATCCAACTCCAGTCTCATTCCAACATATTCTCAGAACAAACCCCAGCCTTGAAATAATAAATGGACAGCAATATTTCACTCTACAGCTAAACATTGTTGGAGAAAATTCATACAAGTGGGTATGTCAGTTCATGACATAAATTCATGAATATAAATTATAAGTTCATGATTATGATTCCCTGATGGGCACCAATTAAGCTCCCTCTTCATTCTCTGGACTGAGTATTCTCTGTCTTGTATACTGTCCTCTAATGACCATTTTTTCTTTCTTTCTCAAACAAAACCAAGAATAGCTGATAGAATTTTCTTGTGTTAATAGAAGCGTTAGCATTCACAAACTAGCAGACCTACTTTCTGTTTGCATCAATCTTCTCTCTGTTAAAACAAAAAATGTCCTTTTCTAGAAAAGGCCAAACTTTCCACCTGTATTATGAATTCACCCCTCTTACCTGCATAGGGAAATGTCCCTTTGTTTAGCCCCACACTCTCCCAAGTGTGCATGATAGCATTTTTTTAGCATTATTGTAATTATCAGACTAATTGGACCCAGTAAACATATTCAAGACAGCAAGAACAATAAAAGCAACAGTTGTCTGAATTCTATTGAGCTGTTTGCTATGTTTTCAAAATACTCATGGCATAGTCTTTTCACTTTTCCTCTAATTTAAGCTTCTCAAAAATGTTCACAACATGTGGCCTCCACCTCTCACTCCCAGCTTCGCCATCAGGCACACCCTTTCCTCCTCTCCTCCCAGTCCTCCATCTCCGTGATGCAAGTAGATATTTTCAGTTCTAATTTCATTAAACATCTTAATGGTGTTCAAATTAGTGGGAACAGTGTATTTTTTGAAATATTCTTTTCCTTGGCTTTCATCATATTGCATTAGGCTGAGCTCAAGAACAATTATGATCTCACCAAATTTTTCATTTTCTCTCTTAGCATTATTCTGTTCTACTCCAATACAGAGTTCTTTAACCGGAGTGTACCCTCCGCCAATTTTTTCTTCTGGGCACAGTCTTCCCAGTGAATTTCAATAGCATATATTCCTACAGGCATGATTCCCAAGTTTATATCACATAGACCTTGCTTTTGAGCTCCAGACCAATATTCCAATGCCTACTTTGCATCTTCCCTGAGTACTCCAAAGCAACAATGCTTAATAATATCAAAGAGAAGTCATAATTTTCCTAGGCCTCCCCAGCTGCGTATGATCCAATGTTCCCACAGAAGGTGACACATTCCATCTAGGTAGGTGCTCAGGCCTGAAAACCAAAAGTTATCTTGGATCTTTTTTCTCTCTCAACTCCTACATCACATCCATCAATACAGCCTGTCATTTCTGCCTCCTAAATATATGTCCAACCTGTCCATTGCTCAGCATCTCTGTACCATGGCAACCTTTCTCTCCAAACTCTAGCCGCACTGGGCTTCTTTCATTTCTGTGCACTCATCAAACACTATAATAACTCTTTGGGGACAAGTAAATCAAACTGATTCACTGGAAAGTCTCCCAGTTTGAGGTGAAGTCAGTTGGATTTATTTCTCCTGGATGGAGAAATACATGCAGAGAAAAATGCACAAGTTCATTAAAAACTGTATCTTACTAATTTACAACTGTATCAGGGGGAGAATATCCAGGGAACTGATGGATATAAATTTGTTTTAGGGATACTGCTTTGAAAAAAATTCACATGCAATGTATGTAAACACTGTCTCACAGATGTAGTTCAGCTTGAGAAAGCTCTTTAGAATCATTTATTGTGAAGATAAGTGAACTTAACTTTTTTTTCTATAAAATGAAGCAAGCCTATTTGTGGCTATTAATTATTACAACTCATCCACATTTAAAAAAGATATATATAAAGCTTTCTTTATGGTACTTATTCACAATAGTATCTCCTAAGTGGGTAATGTTGTCAGGAATTTTAATGTACTAAAGATTTTTTTGCCTGTCATAAAGCAAAAAACTACTCTATTAAAGTTGAATAAGTGTAAGCATAGATTTTTGTTCATAAATCTGACTCATGGTGCTGAATATAAAAAATACTCAAATTACAAAAGGTCTCATAGCCACAGAATGAGCTCAGAGTCCTCTTGACTTACCTAGTCCTCAATTACAGCAAGGGTTGTGTTGGGCTCTAAGCCATCTACAGTATTCTGCCCCAGGCCCCCTCCTCACACTATGGATGTTCTCTGGTTGAATTTTCCCAATTTATTATGTGCTACTCCCTTTGATAACTCCCTGATTGC
>NW_006290034.1:3473517-3478777 GCF_000327345.1 Myotis davidii
TCAGACATCCATATCTCTCTTCTTTTCCCTGATCTACACATTTGTTCATTGGGCAGCCCTATTTGCGTACACTAACACCACTTCCAGCCTCACCTTCCCTAGCTCATTAGACCAGCCTTTATTCCTGCAAGACTTCAGTGAATGGCCCACCAGCCATTCTGTCTTCTGAAATTCTGTCTTTGTCTACTTGGCATCCATCCATCACTATATTTTCTTTCCTGCATTTTTTTATTCTCTAGCATTTGGGTGCCTTCCAGACACGGGGGGGGGAGAGACTGCCTCTCCCAGGGCCAGCGAATTCCTCAAGATAACCAACCTTTCCCTGAGCATGCAACTCTTATGCCACCAGCTCATCCGAGTCCCCAGCTACCTCCTTGTGGGACTCGCACACACCAAGTCACTATTTCCTCTGTCCTGAGTCACGCCAGGGCCAGGTACCAGGGCACTAGCAAGCATTCCTGTGTCCTAATGCCTGCTGGAGTCATTCAAAGCAGCCAATCCTAAATTGTTTACTCTGCCTCGCCTGGTCTTTCTGTGGAAACTCCCAGGAAGATGTAGCCTGGGCTTTCTCCTTAGCTCTGCTCCCTCCCCCAGCAGTGGAGGACTCCTTACTGGGCCAGTGACTGTCTGATGGGTGCCTACACAGTGGTCATCATCCTTAGAGATGGATTTTCCCCAGCTTGTTGCAGATTCTGAGATAGTTTCCTAAGCATTGTGATCAGTAGCAGCATCTCTTCCCTCCTGCACAGTCTCCTCAGTTCTGTCTTCTCACTGTTCACTGGCTTGAGAAATCATGTCAGTTTGTCCTAGAAACCACTTGGCTTCACTGTCATGAAAAAAAACAAAGTTGTCAACTCCAATCCTGCCTTAAATATAATGAGATATAGAAGGCTCAAGGTATAAAATACTATTTTTTAAGGCGCGTATCAGTAGCCTCTCATTTTTAAGCTGTCACAGCCCACATATCAAAGCCAAAGCAATTATTCACAATAAAATGTAATGTGAAGTTTTATTTTGAATAATGCATTTCCAAAACTGGTTTTTACCCTGCTGGTGGCATTCACTGAAGTCCTTTTGTATGGCAGCTTTCTCTTAAGCACGGGCTTTAGAAGCAATATTCCTTAAGATTTCATTAGTTAGCATTTATCAGATGCAGGATGCTGCTGAATAAGTTTAATTCACATATAAATATCATAGTGTGCCTTTTTGCTTCAGAGACCAGTGACTTGTCTGTAAGTTTTCTGTTTACTAATATGGACTCTGAGGACCAGATGCGTTGAAGAACAGAGGATTTGAGGACAGAGCCTCATTTTAGTGTGCTAACTATAACTAACCTTATAACACCTTCTAGAGCCAATTAATTTAGACAGTTTAGGTGCCTAAATCTAGGGAGATGCATTAGTGCTCCAAGGATTAAAATCAACAAAGACAGTAAGTCCTTGGCAATTTTTTAATGTGCATGATAATAGAATATTTCTACAACATTGCTTTTACTCTACTCAACTATAATACTATTTTTTTTCTGTAACAAAAAAGCTCTAAGTATCATTTAGCTCTGGAAATTGATGGGAGATAATCAATTATGTAATAGTAATGGAATTTAGAGTCTTTAAGCATGTTTTACATGTAAATGAAAAGAATGGATAAATTGTACTCTTGGAGAAAAGTTTCATATTATATCTGAAATATGATGGCATGGTAAGGTTACTTGATAATCACACTACCCTTGACTTTTTAGAATTATGATACAGTAACAATTTTATCTGCAATATGCACCTTTAATATCACCAATAACTATAACACTTCTATTAAATTTTATTTTATTTTATTTCACTTGTAAGCTCTTAGTCAAAACGATTTATTTGAAATATATAAACAAGTGTTTTAATTATCCTTTATCTACACATAATATTTATTTTAATGCTTCTTTTTATTTTGCCAAATATAATAAAATTTATTTCACGTTTATATTAATCAAAACATAATGTAAAAGTACTTTCTCGGAATAGTACTAACAAAGTAGAACAACCATGTATGCACACACACGTGTGTGTGTGTGTGAGAGAGAGAGAGAGAGAGAAAGAGAAAGAGAGAGAGAGAGAGAGAGAGAGAGAGAATTCACATCTTCACTCTTTTGTTTAATTGCCGAGAGGAGTATAATGCAGGGAATTATCTCTAAAGATGCAGACAAGAGCATTCGACACATCTTCCCTTACTAGATCGCCTCATAGAAAGACACCTGTAACATTCAATGAAGTCAGAATCCTTTGCGGTAAAAAGATAACTGTTTTTGTGAATTAAGAATGCCTGTAGGACATTTTCTGGAATAATTTAAATATTCTACTCCTGTTATGGGTTGAATTGTGTCCAACTTGATTGATTGCATAGATAAGTGGAATGACAAATCTATGTTCCTGCCCCCCTCGCTCTCACCTCTCCCTCTTCTCTTTCACTGTCTCTCAAATTAAATTTAAAAAGAGAGAGAGAAGGTGGACACCTACAAACTAAAAAGGCCTGGAAGGATGCTTCCGCACATCCCCTGTAAAGATCCGTGATTTTCTTGCTTTCAGACCCCTAGACTGCAGCTCAGAGACCATAGTTTCCTGTTTGTTTGGCCCCCACTCCTTGGTCTTTGATATGGCAGCTCTACCAAACAGATACGTTAGAAAATAAAAATGAAAGTGTTGTTATTGCTTTGGGTCCGTAGGAATGCACTACGCCACCCTTCCACATCCTTTCAAAGTTTTTGCTCCAAATGCCAGGAGATAGAAAATTCTTCCTTGAAGTAGTGGGGTGTGTGTGTGTGTGTGTGATTTAAATTCCAGAAGTATGTAACTTCAAAAATGTAAATCAGGACCATACTTTTCAAAGTTAAATTTTAAAATAAATGATCATGTTTCTTTAAGAAACTGAACACTGGAACACTGGGAATGTATGCCTGCTTTTTCTCGATTCTCAACAGGACCTCTTCAGAGGCATATGGTGAGCTAGCCTGACCCTGGATTTCAGCTCTTTAGTTTCAGAGCTTATGGAGAGAGCAGGGCTATTTCAGTAGCAGAAGCTACCAGAAAGCTGTTTCCATAACCTCCTCGCAGCATTAGGCATGGCAGAAGGAATTAAGAAATCCCATTTTAGTCAGATATTAGACTCCAGTAGAATGAAACCCATGATATGCCTTATTTAATGTTCAGGTCACATAATAAAAGGTGCACTGATGACTGTGTGTTGTGGAGGGTACAATAAGATACTTCATTTTTATCAATGCTTTTCTTAAGTCAGAGCAAAGCTCCACCCCACTTTGTCTTGTTTAATATACAGTAAGCCTATTTCCCATTCGGTACTACTTAGGAAATGCCAGTAAAAATTAAAAAAAAAAACAAGAAGAGGAAAAATTGAGTTGAATATTTCATCATTTGAGGTGCTTTATGGTTCAGCGTTACATCTGCTGATATTTTCTCCAGTTGACCTTCTTGGGCCGACCCGGGGAGGGTAGAGAGCAGAGTTTGAAAACTACCCACCCCCATTCACCTGCTTCTCATCCCTGGCAAGTCACAGTCTATCAGTTATTTTCCAAATTAAAGAGACAGTGGCCCAGGCTACATTGGGATCATGTCCAAAGTGTGGGTTTCAGTGAAACTAGTATTTCTGCGTTCCTTTATGAAACTGTAAGAACTACACTTAAAACCATCCATATTTTACACACCAAATCAAAGATATTGACGTTACTTGTTACAATACTTATAACCTATCAAACTTTTGAAATTGTTCATTGATCCTCGAAGTAATTACATTTAAACGATTCAAGAACACAGGTGAAGTCATATCACAGACAAAATGTAACAAAAATTCAGGTGCAGTTCAGTCTTTTGTGTACTTATAAATTCAACTACCCATATTTCTTCCATCAAATTACCTAAAATCTCCTTTCAATATATTGCAATACAAATGTGTTTCTCAAGGTCATTTTCTTCGTGACACCTAAGTGTTCTCTGCAGTAATAATTTTATTTTTGTTGCACAGCTATCATTCAAGTTTCTTTTCTTAACCTCCATCCCTGGGGACGCTTTATTCTCTCTCTTGTATTCTCAGGCCCCTGTCTTCCTCTCTTCGTTTACCTAAATTTTGGTGGAGGAGCTCCCAAATAAGCTTCCGGAGAAAGGGTTCACGCGAGTCAAACAGGTGACTTCAAACATGCAGGGTTCCCCAATCCAGGTGGGGGCGAGGTTGTGCCCAGGCAGCAGGTCGGGAGGATCCATTCCACGCCCTTCTCTGGCTCCCAGGGGTTGGTGGTGGTCTCTTCCACTGCAGCTGCAGACCTCCTATCATATCGGCCCCTGTTTTGACATTGACATTGCCTTCCCTGTGCCTCTGTCTGTCCCCAGTCAAGGTGACATTCACAGATTCCGGGGATTAGTGTGGTACATGGCTTTAGGAGAGGCCCCCATTCAACCGCCGCAGTAACATTTTGTTGAAAAGGATGTGTTTCCCCTCCATTTGGCCTTTTTTAAAATAAAAAGCATCACATGGATTGCATTTTAAAATCAGGTTTAGCCCTAGCTGGTTTGGCTCAATGTATAGAGTATCAGCCTGTGCACTGACTAGTCCTGGGTTCAATTCTGGTCAAGGGCACAGGCCCGGGTTGCGGGCTTGATCCCCAGGAAAGGGTGTGCAGGAAGCGGCCGATCGATGATTCTCTTCATTGATGTTTCTCTCTCTCTCCCTCTCCCTTCCTCTCTGAAGTCAATAAAAATATATTTTAAAAAATAGGTTTAGCATAAATGAAATGAGCATATCCTATAAAATGGTGTCTAACAAGTACAAGTTTCCATTGTAAAGGAGGTAAACCAAGCTACAAAACAGAATGAACCATTTCCTAAGGCTTAACAAAGGAGAGTGGCGCCCACCTAGCGTGTTAGCACAGATGCTATTAACGTGGGTGCAGTGTAGCCACACGCAACACTAGGTGTGGAAGCTGACCCTGCGCTGCTCTCATCACAGTGCTTCACGGAGCACGTACCACTAACATTTGACATGATATCTAAAGTGGGCAGAAATTATTCCTCTGGAAACGTGAAAAATAGGCTTTGTGACTATTGGTTGATTCAATAATCTCATTTCTTCTAAGACCATTAGAAAATCATTTGTTTTACCCAGCCACTGTGTAACTTTACTTCTTTCTGAAATACAGGGTGGGGCAAAAGTAGGTTTGTAGTTGTTCATTTGGTAAATAATGCCATAATTAATAAATAACAATATAACA
>NW_006290034.1:3478789-3484605 GCF_000327345.1 Myotis davidii
TGGATTTTAATATTATGCAATTCATTGGATATTTTCTATGAGAATATAATGGTTTTCTTTAAGTTAGACATAAAATTCAGCATATATGTGGCAAATTTAAAATGATAATATGTCTTTATGGCAGCTAAGATTTGCGGATTCAAAAAGCAATTACAATTGTAATTAAATTTATGGCCATACTATTCTGCAGCAAAATCCATTTTCTTCAAACACTGACACTTATATTGATGTCTGACTGTTGGTTTAATTACAGTTTCGCTGTTAATGGGACATCAACTCTGCGTTGTCTTTCTAGATAAGTAAACTTGTCCAGGTTCGTACGGTTTGTCGATGCAACTGGTTAAAGGCTGCGCCACCAGCAAATAAGACTGCTGAATGGATAATCCAATTCAGTCATTAAAATGAAACCCATCCTCCAGTCAACATAGATCTTCCCCTCTTACAGCAACCGAGGCAGCCTTACTTTAATGAAGCATATTGGTTAGGAATTTGTCCTAAAGCCATTAAGAGAAATCTAATAAAATGATTCCTTAAATAAATTGAGTTATTTTTCTCTTATATAAATGGAGTTGAGATGGAGGTAGCCTGGAGGCTGCCTGGTGCTCCCCCCAGCCTTCTCCTCTGCCCCACTGTCTACACCTGCTCTCAGGCACCTGCCGGAGGTGGAGCTCATGTTGGTCGTGCTTCAGGCAGGAGGATGGTGCAGGATCAAGCAACAGGCACAGGAAAGCTTAGGGTCTGTTTTCCTGTTAAGGAATTTCTCTGGAAGAGCTACACAGTAGCTCCTTTTGTTTCTTTGCTTTTTGTTTTAATATTTTTCAGACAGATAGGGAGAGAGAGATAGAAACATTAATGATGAGAGAGAATCATTGGTCGGCTGCCTCCTGCACGCCCCCTACTGGGCATCAAGACCACAACCCAGGCATGTGCCTTTGACTGGGATCAAACCTGGGACTCTTCAGTCTGCAGGCTGATGCTCTATCTACAGAGCCAAACTGACTTGGGCCAGTAACTCCTTTTGTATTCTGTTGACCAACCCATCTTGCAAGGCTGCCATGTTAGACGGAATAATGGCTCCCCAAGGATGTTCATGTCTTAAACCCAAGAATCTTTTAACTTTATCAGGCAAAAGATGCTTTGAAGATGAGACTAAGGACAAAGACGTAGAGATGAGGAGACTAAATGGGACCATTGGGGTGGGCACCAATTTAATCCCAAGTCCTTAGAAACTGTGAATTCTCCCAGGGCAGGTCAGAGGGGGAAGAGAGAGACAGGTCAGGTAGGTGTGACGTGAGTAAGACCTTGCTGTTGCTGGCTTTGAAGATGGAGGAAGGTGGTGCCATGGCCCAAGGAATGTGGGAAATGTCTTAAAGCTGGAAAAGTCAAGGAAATGGGTTTTCCCTAGAGCATCCAGAAAGGAATGCAGGGCACCAGCATTTTGAGTTGATCCTGTTGAAACTTAGACTTCTGACCAATTGACTGTAAGGTATTAATTGTGTGCAGTTTTTAAGCCACTACGTTGGTAGTAATTTGTTTTGGCAGAAACAGTAACCTGAGAAATATATATATTTTAAAGGGTGGAGGATCAGTTCTCCCAATTAAAATATAATCTCCTTTGGTCAAGAAGTAGAGAATGGGTATTAGATAGGTAGTATTATAATATTCTCAACCTTCCATCTATACTCACCTCTTCTTAGCAACCAGTTCGAAGTTGCCACCACCTGGTCAACGGAAACTCTTAGTTCAGAACTCAATGAGTTTGTTTCCATCATGTGACTGGAATATTGCCATTCAGGTCATTGGTCTCATTCATGGCGACGGCTCCATGCCTTGTACAGTTCACCCAGATTAACTACTAGAAACTGTAACTCCATTCGGTACATTTTAAAATGACACCTCTCGAAGGTGGACAAACCCTAGACCTTCTAAACTTAATTCAGGCATTGCATACATGTGTAAACATAGATAATTTAAAACGGGCTTGAACAGAATGTATTCAGAAGTTAGGGGAAATTTGACTAAGTTACCAACAGCATCCTTTAGACCTGTAGTCATTGGCTATATTAATGCAATATATATAAACATATACATCATATAAAAATTTACAAATATATGTATGTGCATGTGTACCTAAGAAAACAATATATTCTTTCTATATGTCTCCATAAATACATGGCATGACATATGCATATCTAGTAAACACAAAATGGGGCTACAGACTCTATAAAGAGTAAGGTACACTTGCTGTCATCTTTGTTGTTCCAGAGTTTTGGATACAAAATAGCGAAATATGGAACAAAAACAAATACGTGCCTATCTCAGAAATTTCACAACAGTCTACTGCATGTTCCAAGTCAAAGAACCACAGTTCACAAGTCCAGAAAAAAGCATGTATGGTGAATGGGTCATGAGCATGGATTTGGTTTGGCTGATTGATGGGATTAGGCAACTCTGCCCCCTTGTGGTGCTCAGTGGGCCATACAAACCAACCTAGAGGTAACAAGTTTTGGAAACTCCTTTCAAGTGCCCCTGACTGTGCCTCAGCATTAAAATCAAATGGCCAGAAAATATATTGACTTTTATGGGACCCAGAAGTACTGGGATGAAAAATGAAATCATTTCTGATTAGGGTAGGATAACTATGGAAACAAACACATTCTCAGTGGCTGTGTGCATGGCTGGTGTCTCACTCGGGTGGGTGTAGGTAATATGGCCGCTCAGTCTCCTCTATCTGTGGTCACGGCAGCTCCTAGGTGTCTCAGGTTCTCAGCTAAGAATAGTCTGGCCAGCAGATCGGGAATAAAGAAAATGCAGGCCTGGCTGGCATGGCTCGATGGTTGAGAGTTGACCTGTAAACCAGGAGGTCATGGTTCGATTCCCTGTCAGGGCACAAGCCCGGGTTGCGGGATCTATCCCCAGTGTGGGGCGTGCAGGAGGCAGTCAATCAATGACTCTGTCTCATTATTGATATTTTTGTCTTTCCCTCTCCCTGCCTCTCTGAAATCAGTAAAAATATATATTTAGAAAAAAAAGTAAATACAGGTTTATTTGGGAATCTCTTTAAGGCCTACACCTCTGTGTGGTATACATCATTTCCACACACATTCTACTGTTGAGAGCCTAGTCCCAGAGTTATACCTATTGTAATGGTGGTGAGAGTAAGGCTCATTTGCCCAAGAGAAAGATAAATGAGTTTAGTCAATCACTAGCTAAGCTGTTACTCCACTCTGTTCCCCAGAAAGACCTCTGATAAGTTTCAGGTTTATGGGCCAGATTCCTCGCTATGGGTGTTTACTGTGAAATAATAGGCTTATGTACCATGTTCATCCCTGTGGCCATAATACTAGGGCAGTGATGGCGAACCTATAACACACGTGTCAGAGGTGACACGCAAACTCATTTTTTTGGTTGATTTTTCTTTGTTAAATGGCATTTAAATATATAAAATAAATATCAAAAATATAAATCTTTGTTTTACTATGGTTGCAAATATCAAAAAATTTCTATATGTGGCACGGCACCAGAGTTAAGTTAGGGTTTTTCAAAATGCTGACACGCCGAGCTCAAAAGGTTCGCCGTCACTGTACTAGGGCCCACCAATTGCTGCTCCGAAATAATCCTGGGGAGAAAATAGGAGGTGTAGTTTTACTAAGGAAGTGCTCTTTCCAGTGGAAAACAAAAATACTGTGAAGATAAAAGTAAACACCTATTAACATACGAGAATATATGCATAGACATGCACAGAGCCGCCTACCTATGATACAGTTATATGATGGTGGAGAGGAAAATGTGATAGAAATAGGACTCAACTGGAAGTTAGTAGACTTATTCCGTGTTTTTTCCTGGTTCTGCTGTTAATTCAGTCCATGGCCTTAGGAAAATCTTATTCCCTTCTGTGATCATCCCGCACTGCCTAAAATCAAGGTTTGGGCTAGATCAGAAGTCAAACTCAGTTGCCTGTGGGTGCAAAGAATATAACACCGATGTCTGACATTGGCACAGTAGAGCTTTCCCTGTAGCCTCTCTTTATTTGCATATCAAAACAAAAGCAAATAAAAGAAAAATGTTCTCTCTTGTTTTCTGCAATTAGGCAACCCTCTCGATACATCTTCCATTTTATGTTTTGAGATTTGGGCAGATGCAAGCTCTCTCTGCAGTAAATGCTCTGTTTCTCTTCTGTGCTGTGGAATTAAAGGAGCTGCCAGCCCTGGACTTCAGGTCCCAGCCCTCCTTTACCTCCAGGTGGAATATGGGACTTTCTTTCACCAAAGGATGCCAGGCCCAAGGGTGGCATCACTTGCAGGTCGTGGAAGGACACAGCTGTAGGATTATGAGAGGCATATGCTAGGTACACCCTTTCTTCTCCTTCCATTGAGTGGTCACAGGTGACCTTGACGTCTCAGGGGATCTATAGGCACCAGATGACAGGAAAGTGAGCTCCCGAATTGCACAGGGAAGAGCACACGCACGGGTCGTGTCGTGGGGACCATGGCGACTGTCTGACTGGCAGGGACAGTACTGAAGCAGAGCATGAGTGTATTTTCTCGCTTTGCCCACAAGAGTTTGAGTTCCAGTAGTCGCGGGGGTTTTGTCTGTTTTGTTTACGCTAGTTTCCTGAGTAACTGGAGGAGCATCCTGCACCATGGGCTATGAATCAATATTAGTTCGAATAAACAAGTGATGGAATAAATCTCTTATATTTCCTAGTACATAGCTGTTTTTTAATAACGCGGTTCTCCTTGGCCAGATTTTTCTTTTTTTAATAGAAGATGTCAATGTGAATATTTTAGGTTTATTCAAAACACTTGGAAACACTTCCTAGGCCAAGGCGATCCTTTCTGTGGGCTGGATTTCGCCCACAGGCAGCCAATTTTGTGACCTCTAAACAGTATTATTGATCCTCAAACCTGGATGAGCTGAGTGCCTTTGAGAACCCCTTTGGGAGCTTTATGCTAATTTTTAAAAATGTTGGCTCTCCTCTCAACCTGTTAATGAGAATCTCTAGGAGTGGGGCACATTAATATATACATACATTTTTACAAAGTTCCTCAGGAGGTTTTCATATAACCAGTCTAGAATTAATCCATGGAATAGCTCTAGGAATTACAGTAGATGACTCTAATTTTTATAGTAAAATTTATTTTTTTGGATATATACTTAATATGAAATTAGACTAAATTATGATGGAATTTCAGAACCCCAGTCACTTAGACAATAAAAGTATTTCTTTATGTTATTTCATTAACGTCTGCCTTTTTGAATTTTAAGAGAACTTCTGGAATTTATTTCATATCATCAGGAGTGAAAACATATTTAGCCTTCACAATGTCACTATGTATCACACAAGGTAAGTTGTAATGATAGTGAATACGTCTATAATATAATCAGGTCAGTATCTAAAAAAAATGGATGAGAGCTTAATGTAAATTGAAGGATGGGCACTAGTGTTTTCCAGTACTTAAAGGTGAAAGCTACCAGAATTCCTCAACCTCCTTTCTTTGAGTATGGAACAGTTTTAATTCTAACAAAATTAGAGCAAATAGTGGCTAGCATATTAAAAGAAAAATCTGAATATTAATATGAAAATAAGAGCCACTATCAACTATCAAATATTGACTTGAAATTTCAGTAATTAATTTTTGCAAATTTCATTAGACTAAGTTAAAGAATAATCAGTTTACACTGTGTCTAACATTAGGGATCTCCTAGTAATATGTTATCTAATAACAAATTATTATCCATGTGTTTGCATAAATACTGGAAAATAATCATTTTAATTAAATAGTTGAATGCATTTGATCAATTTGTGCATATTG
>NW_006290034.1:3484676-3485160 GCF_000327345.1 Myotis davidii
GACAAAGGAGGGAAAACAGGGAATATCTGTAATACTGCCAACAGTAAATGCAATAAAAAACAACTTGTCACTATTTAGCTGGGTAACTCCACTCTACACCAAGTCCCGTTCTTTTCAAATGTATCACTATTTGTTAATGTTGGTATTTGTTTACGCCTTCTGTCCTTTACCCGAGGAGCAGTGGTCTTTGCTGTCCAATTCGCAGTTGCCTTCCCCAGCCCTATCAGGTGTCTGCCAGTTTGTGTGTATTTGCTGAAATGAAATGAATTGAATTAGTTATTGCTGTGTCATTGAAGTGACAGGAACAGACTCTGTTGCAGTGACCAGGGTAATGAGTGACAGGTAAAGAGAGGACTATGGAGGGAGCTGTGAGGGGGAAGGAGTCAACAGGACAGTGGCTGTAAAGAGCTGTTTTCTAAAAGAAATTCTAATTGTTCTTTTAATGGATATTGCGGAGAGAATGAGTAAGAATACGCAGCAGGGG
>NW_006290034.1:3485174-3489245 GCF_000327345.1 Myotis davidii
AGGAATAGCTAATATTTGATGGCGAAAGCTTACCGAGAAGGCAAGAGTGGGTGATTCCCCTCGCTGCGAAGAAGTTAATCCTTGATACAGATTCTTTACTCATTAAAACAGAAACATAAAATTGGGAAGGAGATGGTAGGATGTAGATTTTGTGAACAGTTTCAATCATTTTTAGTTAATGATTTCTCTTCAGATGTGCTCTCTTTCTTTTGTCACTTTTATCATTAGATAATTTTAGTTCAGTAGGTTAATGGATAATCTTCCTTATATCATACTGTAGCTAGTTGCATACTGACCTGATATGAAATTAATGCAGATCTGTCCTACTAACTCATATAAAATATATCTTCCTTTTTTATACATTGGTCTCAAAATGCTTGAGTATATTAATAAGACATTAAAGAGAGGCATTGTGTTCTGGCTAAATTTGGAAGCACTATTAATTCTCTACCTATTATTTCCTCTGCCTGTCAAAACACTTATTCAGAAAATTTTATAAACTGGTTTTCTGAACTAATAAATGCATTTCTCATTATTTTTTGGAGATTATATGTAATTCCTGATGGCTTCCAGTCACACTTTCTCATGCATATATAATCTCATGTCTTAAAAGCCTCATGCAATCCTTATGTGATTGGGAGTCAACTCTGATAATTAGCAGTAACGACTCGAATTTCCATTAGTGAATGGGTTATTAAAATATAGAGGAACAATATATTTAAAAATTTATCTTTGCTTATTTAGATAATTTGACATTACATAACTTCATTGTTTATAGGGAGGTCAGCAAATTCACCAACAGAAGGACCAAGACTATTCATGTCCCGCCTTATTGATGAGTTGAAAATAATAGATAAACCAAAGACCAGAAAACAGCTTTTTATTGATAAGTCCCAGATGTGGTAGCTTCATGGGTGTATATATTTGTCAAACTCATCAAAGTGTGCACTTTGATTGCACATAATTATTTGCCTAATGATATAAATAATGACATTAAAATAATAGTTTTTATTAGTAATAAAAATTAGACCTTCATGCATGTATTGAAAAGAAAAATAGTATAAAATAATATGTGTCCAGAAGCAATCTCTATTTTAGTTTTCCTTTATACTTTTCTGCTAGACATGAAAATGTGTGTACTCACATAAATTGAAACTTTTTCTAAATATACACTCAATCTAAAATTAGGTTTTATGTTTCAGCAAATTGTCCTTGTATAGACATATGCTTCTAATGGAAAATCTGCAAGTACTTTTTACTTCTCAGAAATGAGAATATTGGAAGGAAAACAAATCTAAAAACATATGTTGCAAACACAAAGACATTCTCTCAAATGAAATGAATGATTCAAGCAATAGGGGGGTATTTTCCTATTAAAATATGAAATGATTCTATTGATGCAGTTACAGTGAGAGAGACAATGCATATTATAAACTGTGAAAAACAAAACATACAAACAAAAAAAGAGAACTTTTTAGACTTCTTAATGGTAATTTGTTAATATTTACCAAAAGCCACAACATAATTTGTATTTTTCATTTAGCTGTTTTACTGGGAATTATTCATGAGAAAAGTAATGAGTAATTCAGCCTCAAACTTTAGGTAAAGGATGTTGATGTCATAGTTTTTAAGATAGCAAAAATGTACATAACTTTATTGTCCAACATTGCAAGAGTCGTTACTATGAAGAAATTGGCCTCTGTAAGAAGCAGAACTTCGGTTTACTGGTACATTAAAATCTCAACTAATGCTGCAGAGGATTTTATTTTTGCCTCCCTACTTACACACTATAAACCAGAAACAGGGCTGAGGTATTTACTGCACAAATCATGTGACTTACCTCATGAGCACCATGATGAAGTAGCTTTAGTAACTTTATAGCCACAAATCAGTCCCTCCCTCCCCTAGTTGAGGAGATTGTGTCTTATATATCACACCTGTGGGCACAGTGCTTTCGCTCCCCTCCTGACCTCAAGACTCCTCTCAAACGGGGTCATTGATTCGCTTTGTGCGCACAAAGAGCCAATAATTTTAATGTAGGTGCTTGGGGACTGCTGGCTGGTGCTCCCTTCTTCCGTCTCACAGTTTCATTTTTGCAAAGATCAAGTTCCTACTTTTAACTTTTTTAGTCTGGTATTAGTTTTCTCAACACTTGCATAAATTGTCTTATACAAATATGATATGATGTTATGAAGGCATTGAATCATAGTTTCCAAAATATGTTAAAAGTATGGTGAATAAGTTTTACATATAGTACCACATTAAAATGGCAGCACACAATTCTAGATCCAGCCTAAAGGGGGGGAATGAAGACCAGTTCAAGGTCGAATTAAGAAACAAATATAATAGTGCGGGGTTTAGGAAAGAAGTTTATAGCTGTAGTTGTACTCCTGAATTGATTATAGTTGTGACTGTAGTTTTGAATTGCTTGTGCGGTGTGGTTTTGTAGCATGTAGTGAGGGCTGGGTAAGGTATAATTTCTTCTTTAAGAACCATCGTCTCCCAACCCTCTGCTCAAGGTTTAGATTCTATTAGCCCTTATTGTTAATCTGTACCATCCAGAATAAGATGCCTTTACTGGTTTTTGTCTCAGACTCCACAGATTTCACCAGAGTTCACGAAAGCATACGATTTAATTAAAGCGCCACTCCCAAGGGACACTTCTGAAGGGTCTGTTGTGCTCAGAGTGCTAGAGGCATGGGATCTGAAGAATGTAAGTTAAAACACTGATAATTGGGAGACAGCTCACAAACGATATTGAGACAGAAATACACATTTTAACACAATGTAACATGCTTTAACCAAGTAAAAATGCATTGATACTGAGGTCAGGGGGAAGATAGCAAGATTCTTTTGTATAACTGAGTTTTGAAGGATGCACTGAATTTTACCGTTAAAGGAGCAGTCCGACGGGCAGGTTAAGTTTTATGTGCAAAGACATTCTCCGAGGGAGAAAGAGATGTGCTTGAGGAGATAGCACTTGTTCCATGCGGCTAAGGCAGGGAGTTCAAGATGCCAAGTGGAAACAGGTGAGGCCAAGGGCACAGGAAGCTGCCGACCCACAGAGGGACGGTATGGCTATCAACGTAATCTTGACCTCCTCTTGAGGGAGAGGGAAAAAGCAGAAGAAGAATTTTAATCGGGAACAACCATTCTGCACTCGGTAAGGCCATGCTGGCAGCAGTGGGCGTGAACTTGAGGTAGGCGGAGAGCAGAGGAAAATACTCCCCTGGGAGACTGTGGTGGTGATGTAAGTGGAAGGTGATGGAAATGTGACTGAGGCAGAGCCAATGAAATGAACAGAATGAATGAAGAACACGGCAGTGCTGGTGGCTGACACGTATGAAGTGCTTGTTGTGGTGCAGGGTTGAATCTGAGCGCATAGGACAGTGATGGCGAACCTAAGACACGCGTGTCAGAGGTGACACGTGAACTCATTTTTTTGGTTGATTTTTCTTTGTTAAATGGCATTTAAATATATAAAATAAATATCAAAAATATAAGTCTTTGTTTTACTATGGTTGCAAAGATCAAAAAATTTCTATATGTGACACGGCATCAGAGTTAAGTTAGGGTTTTTCAAAATGCTGACACGCCGAGCTCAAAAGGTTCGCCATCACTGGCCTAGGACTTACTTATGGTTCATAATGTATGGCTTAGGTAGTGTTATTCTCTTTATAGAGGAGAAAACTCAAGCATGGAGACACCAATTAATCTGCTCAGGACTGCTTAACTAAAAAGTTCTGGAGTTGAGATTTGTAGCCATTTTTGCTTTGGAGTCTTTACACTGAACCATCTTGCCATTTTGACTTGCTTAATAGAAGAAATACAAGGCAAAGAACAAAATACATCATTTATGCGCTAATAAGAATGGATGGTAGCCCGGGCCAGTGTGGCTCAGGTGGTTGGGCATCATCCTGTGCAACAAAAGGCTGCCAGTTCAATTCCAGATGAGGGTACATGTCTGGGTTATGGGCTCAATCCCCAGTAGGGGGACATGCAGGAGGCAGCTGATCAATGATTCTCTCATCATTGATGTTTCTGTCTCTCTCCCTTCTGGGCTGTGAGGTC
>NW_006290034.1:3489284-3498662 GCF_000327345.1 Myotis davidii
AAAAAAATCTAAAATAATGAATGATAAAGGTAATGGACAACTCATGCAAGCATTTAGCTTGTAGAAGAAAGCATGCCATTACATTAAGTTAACCAAGTATGTATAGAAATTTCTATTTACGTCACAAGGCCATAAGCCAGAATCTGAATATTTCCAGTAGTCACTTCTTCCAACTCCTTATAAAGGATGAACGAAAACAAAATATTCAAAGAATTGTTTCATAAATGAAATCCCACAAAGACAGCAAATATTTTCAGTATCTGATGATTGTACTTGCTAAATTTTCCATCAAGATAATGAAAATAACCTTCTCCTCTGAACTCTGTATTTTCTATTGGCTCCAAGCATGTTCCCCGTTGAAGAAGTGAGAGGCTTAAAGGGGCAGAAAGACTATTCGTTTAATCGTTGCTGTATGTACGTTAGGCAAATTTAACTCCTCTTACCTGCTTCACAAACAAGCTGTGTACAGCTCCCTCCTCCTCACTACCATATGCAAGCATGGCATCTTTTATTACGTGGGTCTCTTCTTACTAGTTTTAGTGTATAAATCTCCCAAAACAATGAAAATAGTGGCACTTATTAGATGATGCCACCCCTTTAAAAACAATGGGAAGTTTTTGTTAAAAAGGAACCTAAATGGAACCTGCTTAGTTGATTTTCAATTGTAATTCTTATACTACACATTAAGACTCATGGATTAGGGTAAGGACATGACTTTTATTTTTATTTTAATTATCCTTTCCTTGGCTGCTTTCATTTTATATGTTTAGATAGTGCTTTACTGCAAGGTGTATTTGCATAGCTTCTTAAAAATCAATATAGGAGCACAAAAAGACATGCAATCACCGTGTGTTAGAGTTCTCCACAGAAACTGAAGTATCAGGAGATACTGTATATCTGTGTCTACATCTGTAACTATAGCTTATCTGTGTCTATATCATCTATATATCATCATTATGTCTATCTAAACAGATATGTGTGTATGTGTGTGTATATATATATGTGTGTGTGTGTGTGTGTGTGTGTGTGTATAAATATATCAGAAAATGTGTGTATAGATAAGGAAGTAGAGATGAGAGAGAGAGAGAGAGATTGATTGATTGATTTCTTTTAAGGAACTGGCTCATGTGATGGAGAGAGGCAGTTGGAGCCCAAAGGCATTCTTCTGGCAGAATTCGTTCTTGCTGAGGGGAGGTCAGTCTTGGTTCCTTAAGGTCCTCCTGATCGGAGGAAGCCCATCCATCACATGAGGAAGAGCAATCTGCTTTCCTCAAGTAAATGTTGTTCTTGCCCCAAAATAGAAAAATGCCTTCCCAGAAACATCCTGAGCACCGTCTCCCCAAACACCTGGGCCCTGTGACCCAGCGGCGCGGACACAAAACTAACATCACAAGCCCCGTGTACGTGTACAAACATAAAATAAAATCATAATGAGGACTCGAACGCATGTTTTGTCAGGATTCCTCATTACAATATTTATTAAAAGATATGGTATAGCTACCTTTCCCCTTAACTTCTAGCATTTTTTTGGCAAACATTTTTGGTTACTTTGTATTCCAGAATGGTTTCAGTTCAATTCAACTAAATTAAACACATGCCCACAAGCAATATGGGGTAAAGTCAGAGCGAATATTTTTTATTATTAAGAAGGGAAATGATGTCTCTCCTCATAATTTTCAGTGATTTGTCAAATTGAAAAATACATTCAGAATATTCTTAGGTATTGCCCCAAATCCTTAACTCCCCTAGACCTACTGACTGGAGCTGGCCCTCCACAAACTAACAAGCTGGGGAGCACATCTCTTTCCTTCATGAGATGTTTTTAACGCCCCATCCCTTGTTGATTTTCTTAAGAAATAATAATTATTGTCTCTAGATGTTTAACGTAACTTAGTGAATTGGTGACAAAATGAACTCTAAATACCTAAGTATAGCTTATGTTCTTTTAAATGAATCTTTTTGATTGTAAATCTCAGTCTCTTTTTCTGATAAAATGGAGAAATTGAAATTATTTCTAAGGTCTCTTCAACCATCATTAGTTTTTTTCTTTCTTCTTTTCATTCCTACTCTCTGAGCTGACATGGCTCCTAGAGATAGATAGTGTGCTCACCTTGCTTTAAAACCTGACTGAGATGATGACAGCTCCTCTTTCCAGCAGTCCATGGCTTCTCACCTCATCTCCCCAGCACCTGTTTACTATGCTCTCGACCTCACCTCTGAGCAGTCTCCTCTTCCGGCCGCACTGGCCATCTTTATGCTCCTCCACCACGTGAGCCAGGCTCATCTCAGAGCGCTGGTGTGGTCCTGCCCGCCTGCACTGCTCCTCCCTGATGTCAGGGTTCCACTCGCTTCTACACTCTATTCTACTAAAACCCAGATAGCCAAGACCCCTTCAGTTGCTTCCCTATCTGAAATAGACTCTGCTTCCTGGACAGTGTGGCTCAGTGGTTGAGCATCGACCTTTGAACCAATAGGTCACAGTTTGATTCTCAATCAGGGCACATGCCTGGGTTGCAGGTTCAAACCCCAGTAGGGGGCATGTAAGAGGCAGCCGATCCATGATTCTTTCTCATCATTGATGTTTCTCTCTCTCTCCCCCTCTTCTTTCCTCTCTGAAGTCAATAAAAATATATATTAAAAAATAAAATATATTTTACTTATCACACACCATCTCCTTACCCTAAATTTTTTCCACTCAGTTCCATTGCTTACCAAGAGTCTATGTTCATTTACTTATTCCATATCTATTACTCTGCAGCCCACCATTTAGAATGTAAATCTTCTGAAATTAAAGGATTTTTTTTTACTACTGTATCCTGGTTCTTATTAAAGTTTTATTAGCTAATGTGATGCATGAATAACTAGACAAATGAATGGATTTATTGAAACACATTCTGAGGTCGCATTGTGATTTAGTAGAAAAGGTTGTAGTAAATGATTAGAGATATTTGGCAGCACAATAAATATTTTATAGGCATAAAAATGGCCTTTGTGGTGACTCCATTAAGTGTTCTCAAAATGAGGAGCCCTTCAAAGTAACCCAAGAGGTACTTACATTGTGTTATCTCCGGTGGTACATGCAAGGAATGGCCCTAAGATGGTTAGTGCTGCAGCACGGAGTGAAAGGTGAGCAGTGACGGGTGAGGGAGTGAAAGGTGAGGCCAGTTCCCGAATGGCTTCATAGCCTGTGTGTGTGTGTTGTTCTTCAAAGTCAGTGCCCTTGGGAGCCAGGAACGATTTTATAGTGACAACTCCTTTTACTAATCAGGTGGAATTAAGAGCCAGTCACCCACTTGTGAAAATAAATAATGCATTTTAATGCTCAATATACCTATTTTCTACTCATATGCCAATAAACATTGGGAAATCATGTCTTCTACTATTTTATATGGCAACACTACATCTAACAAGCTTATTGGTTATTTCGATGATAGCAATTAGACTTTCCATTCCTATAATTGGTGATGCATAGCATTCTTAGTTAATGTGTTTCCATGATCATGGCTAATCAGATCCACCTGCTAATTTTTAATGAATTTGATAGCATGTATGAAGAAATTAATTGTCAAGAAAACGTGCAAATTTATTAGCTGAATTCAATTTAATGCCATTAGTTAAATGACTTTTACTATGCAAATATATTTAATACACTTTAATGATGACTATTTTACCTACAGCTAGGACCATTCACCCTACTATTTCAAAGGATTATGATTAGAGAAATATTGAAGTAATTTCCTATAACCAGAACTTAAGAAACATGTAATGACAAAGAGTAATGAATAGATTTTTTAAAAAGTGATGGTCAGTCTCAGTAGTGGTAAGGAAATGCAAATTAAAATATTAATAAGTTATACTCATACACTATTAAGTAGGAGAGTATATGGAGGTGCATATGTGTGTAGAAGTCACTTGAAGCAGCTTTATAAAGAGGTGCACACAGTGCCCCGATCAGTATGGCTCAGTTAGTTGGTGTCATCACCTGCACCGAAAGGCTGCTGGTTCAGTTCCTGGTCAGGGCCACATTCCCGGTGGTGTGCTCCAGCCCCAGTAGGGGGCGTGCAAGAGGCAGTTGATGGATGTTACATTCTACATAGATGTTTGTCTCCCTTCCTCTCTCCCTCTCCCTTCCTCTCTCTCTAAAAATCAATTTAAAAATATTCTTTTTTTTAAAAAAAAAAGGTATCCACAGTCAGCTCTCTCAGGCTGGTACGGGCACTGAGACACCCTGAGTCCACTGCGCCGCCAGGGATCTGGGCCCTCTCAGGACTTATCCAAACAGCACAGTGCAGTGCGGTGGAGATTTTGTATATATATATGTGCGGGGCTCCAGCGCAAGTGGCACAGCCTCATGAGCTTGTGGGAAATAGGAAATGGAGAGGCACGCTCAGTCTCATAAAGAAAAATTCTGTAACTAAAACACATGGACCTGGGCCCTGGATAAACCACCAAGATTGTAAGTGTAAGAATTGCTTGATATTTGACCAGAATCCCTAGGTGGTTTGGCCCGCTTTAGTTCACATCTGCCCAGCGAACTTGAGCTCCTTTCAAGCCACAGGTTACAGACACACACAGAACTGGCCCATGTCAAGACTGTCGGTACTGATGGGAAGTGGAGGGTAATGCGATGTGAGTGCAGATGCAGACATCTGGGCCCCTTGAGCCCCTGCAAGGGCACCGTCATGGCTGGAGGCCATGTTTCTTAGTTCGTACTCTGTGTGAGGTGGTTTGGGTAGTGCCTCTCTATCTTAATTACCATCAATTCTGATACCACATAATTCAGGCTCAGCTAAATCTATAAAAGGTGGTTATGGTTTTTGCCTTGAATATATAGTTATTACTTTTGCATAATAAACAATAGGTACAGCAAACCAAGTCTGTCTAAAGTTCTTTAGGAATAGAGGAAAGCATGCACTATTTAGACATAGAGAACTCAAAAGGCTTACTGTAAACCCACATGCAACTGTATCAAAGAATGAGAATAATGTGTTTCATACGGCAAGGTAGAAGATATACAGAAGTTAATGACGATGCAGTATCTTTGTGCAACTCATACTTTTGAATAAATAGAAATTATCCTGCAGTCATAAAATTAAACATGGGCTCAGAGTTAATCACCCTTTACCGGAATGCTTGTGTGTTTCCAGGAAAGACTTTCCAGAGACCTGCAAACTAATATCTGCAAATTAATGTTGCCTGGGTTCCTGATCTCTCTCTTTGTCACAAGATTATAAAAGCTTGCCTTCATAGCCAATAAGGGATTATGCAGAGGATGCATTTAATCTGAGAATTAGAGGCGAGGACACAGTCTTTTCTGGGCATGTCTTTACCTGTAATAGTTTAAGATGGTCTCAGAGAGCTCTGTTTCTTTGGTATATTTTAAAACACTAGGAAAAAAAAAAGCTCCAAAGTGAACGTACCAGGGGCTCTTAGGAAAAAGCAAAGGATAAAGAGAAGAATTGAAACCCACACAACAAAGGGAATGGTGAATGGAAATCGGGGTGACCTCTCGCCTTGGCGCTCATGCCCCCGAAGGCTGCACTGTGCACAGTATTCTTCAGGGCCACAGCCTGCGCTGCATTTAAAGTGGAACAGGTCTAAAGCGTTGGCACATCACGTGGATTTCCTGGTCACTAAGCAAGCGACCTTTAAGACCAGTCTAAGCCAGCTGTTTTCTTCAGTATTGAGCACACATCAGAAATGGGAAATGTGAGGAAGGCAAAGTTATGGGGGTGGAGGGAGGGAGCGGGGAGTCTGCTCATGTGAAAAAAAGCAGCTTCCATTCACAGCAGAATCAATTTTTTTCTATTTAGTATCTGTTCTCTTCTTGACCAAGGTTTGAATCCAGAATCCTACCCTTGTGTTCCTAAAACCACCTTCTCTAATATTTCTCTTCCTTTGCTCTACTATAGATCTTACGTTTCCTTTCTTCTGTTCAATGGTTATCCTGCAAATATACGCCAGTTCTGTCTGCTTGTTATCTAACCCCTAGGGTTTCCCTTATTTATTTTCAGGGATCTTTAGGAAAAAACAGATTAATCAATTACTTGGTTTTGTAACGATAAGCCAAATTTATGCTTGGGACTTGCTTACATAATGACAAAAAGGGAGGTGTAACTTATAAGAGTCATCCAAGAGTCCAGAGTCTAGAGAGGAAGGCTGATACTAGTCTAATAGCTGTTCAGGGAAATGTAACATTGCAAAGCTAGTGCCAGGAATGAGAGAGAGGTTAACAGGTGAGCATCAATTAAGGGATTGGTGTACTCAGGGACGGCAAGGAAGTTTTCTCTTGGAAATAATGACTGGGCTTGGGTATAGTTATTAAGATGTTACTTTGAAGAGGGCAAGTAAGGATTGTAGACCTAATCACAACTGCAGAGTTTTGTAGCTATGGAGACCTGCGGTAGAAGGAAAGATAAGGCTTGAGAAATAAATGGAAGCTCTCAAAAAGATTTTTGAGCCATTTTAAAGAAAGATTTTTTTGGCGGGGGGGGGGTGGCTAAAAGTAAATGGCAAGCCATGGAAATCTTCTAAGCAGGAAATATATGACTGTGTGTTTCAGAAAGATTTCTCTAGCTGTAGTAAGGATGAAAAATTGAAAGCAGGCAAGAGTTGGTACCATTTGACCACTTAGAAAACGAGTAGCCTCAGAAAAAGGTGGCGGTAGCTTGGATCCAATGGGGTTACAGATAGAGACTTCCATGGACTTAAACAATGCCGTCTTTGTGTAACCACAGTATTGGCATTATATTGAGTTGTGGCTTAAATTCACCTTCTCATACCATTTTAATATGTGGGTGATATTTGTATACTTTTTATGAGTATAATCTATATCCCAAACTAGAGTATGCATGGTTAGTCAGGAACGAAACATTTTATTTCATGGTTTCTGGGCAAAGAGGAGCCACTGAGCTCCATTTGTCAGGACATAAGTCCATTCTCACAGCATCCACATGGACACCCGCCCATTCTCCCTAAGACACTATCAGGCCAATTCCCATCAAGATCCCCAAATAGACGCCCACCTCTGGACCTGTGCCGATGCTAAGCTTTCTCCAATTCTCACCTCCTTCCAGCTCCCCCAATTTTCCCACCTTGCCCTCTGGATCTCACAGTCGTTGGTGTATCATCTCCTATATCCCCATTCTCTTCTCTGGAATTTCCCAACTTGTTTAACTGAAACCTGGCTTTCCACTGAACAAGCTATCCTTCAGCCATACAAGTTCCCTTGACCTTGGTCCTCACGTTGTACTACATGACCTCTGTGTTCCTCCAGATAATTGTCCTTCCCTTCTCTCTAAAAGGCATAAGGCTTGAAGATCATAGCTTTAATCTATACTTAATATTAATTTTATTATAACCCTTGAGGTATTCAGTATGAACAACTTTATTAATCTGGCCTCTTAGAAATGTGACCCCTCTCTTTAAGTCTTGCTCCCTATCTTCCCACCCCTGTTGTAACCTAGGATTCTCCCTTACACAGTAAAGCACCCCTTCGACAATATACTTAACCTTGAAGGATTCTGTGAAAGCTCTGGCCTCCTCCCTTCCTCACTTCATACCCACTTGCAGTTTTCATCTGTTGACTTTGTTAGCTTTTCAGGGTCCCACAGCCCCTTCATATCCTCACCGATCTCCCTATCCAGCCTTTGAGAATTGTTACAGTCAGTTCTTCACATACACACCTTTATTCTTCTTTCCCTCTCAGGCAAATCACTGATCTAGTTAAATCCCAACTTCCTGCTTATTGCACAACTTCTCCAGGACAGCTAAGCAAAACACAGTTGGAAAAAAATACACAACCATGATGACTGTTCTCTCTTTATGTTTATAATCACCAACATCAAATAGACATCCATCAATTCTATGACATTTACCAGATCCATCCACTCTTATGCAAACTTTTCTCTTATTAAACTCTTAATACCCACTCCCCTCTCTTCACTCACAAGTGATAAAGGTGCCATCTGATTTCAGTGAGAAAATAGAAGTAATCAGAAGAGGCTTTCCACCAGATCTTTCTACAAATTACACCTCTGCATTTGCATCTTTGAGCAGGCACCCTGCCCCTCCTTTTCTTATAAAGGACCTACCTTTGTTCCACTTTTGCACAAATCCCACCCTCCTCTTTCCTTCTCAAGGGCACCCCAAGAGCAATTCCTACTTCTCTTTTTCCCCCATTAATGTTCATCTTTCTACTGAATTATTTCTATCAGCACACAAGCAGAGTTTAACCCCTCCCTTCTTTAGAGAAAGCGCCACTTATCCCCAAACCTTTGCCCATCTTCAGTTCTGTGATGTTCTTTGTCATCATTTCTCCATAATTATATTCTAAACCAATTACCACCAATTGTACTCGCATTCTCTTTCAACTCCGTTATTATGACTAAGAGATAAATAAAGAGCAACACGGCTATAAACTGGACCATTTTACTTCAATTTGTACAATAGCTGATAGTCCTGCTATGCGCATTGTAGTCCAATGTATCTGTTTGGTTATATTAGCTTGGTGCTTCCATTATGCTGAGGAGCCACGGATCTCTGGGTCACTTGTAAAGTGTCTGGGTTGACTTTCAACTCCCAGGCACCGAGTCTTCACCAAGGATACACATTTGATACTGTTGTTGTAGGGCTGTGCAGCTACTCCTCTTGAGTCAACACCAGACATTTGCTTGTTTGAAACAGGTTCTTCTAGCTTCACTAACAGCTGTCATCATGTAATAACGTAACTGTGAAACGTTAATATCAGTTTCGAATTTAAGCAGGAGGCAGAGAGCCTTAAATAACATTTATTCATTGCATAGTCATGTTTAATATGTTGGTCTATTTTCCTCACTAGAATCATCAGTAATAGACTTGGGATTACTGACAAGTGTATGTAACCTTTGCTACATCCTAAGAATCTAAAGGTGTGTACATAAATGACAAATGATTGATCAAGATGAGAAATAATGTTGGAGTTCAGTGTGTTCTGAGATCACCAGGAAAGAATTGCAGCCCTGGAGAGTATGGCTCAGTTGGTTGGGTGCCGTCCCATGCACCAAAAGGTTACTGGTTCAATTCCTGATTGGGGCACATGGGTTGCAGGCTCAGTCCCCAGTAGGGGCCGTGTAGGAGGCAGCTAGTGCATGTTTTGTTCTCACATTGATGTTTCTCTCTCTTTATCTCTCCCTCCCAATCTCTCTAAAAGTCTTTCTCTCATATACCACAACGACAGTAGGTCACTTTGGGAAGCCCAGAGGAGAAAAGTGTTGGGAGTCCGAGTCCTGGATTTTCATCCACGAATGCTAAGTACAGGTATCCAGGCCTCAATACAAGCTCTCGAATCTCATCTTCCCGGTGCCTGGTAGTAATGTCAAATAATTAGCATGTCTGTGT
>NW_006290034.1:3499507-3511491 GCF_000327345.1 Myotis davidii
TGGGTTTGAGTAAGCCCTGGTGAAGGTACAAAGAAGATGAAATAGTCCCTTTTCTGAGCATGCTTGGCAGGTGCACCAGGGTTAGCCACATGAGTAGACAGCTGCTGGATCCTTCCCCTTGGCTCTCCTTGGCCTGCAGGGATGAATACATTTCTTTTAAGGCCTTACACCAGTGGTTCTCAACCTTGGCTGCACATTAGAATCACCTGAGAATCTTTTTAAAAATCCTGATTTCTGGCCCTCATCCTGCGGAAATTCCGTTTCTTTGTTACTAATGTTGTGGCCTCACCCCATTACAAAGAAACAGAATTTCTGGAGGATGAGGCCCAGAAATCAGGATTTTAAAAAGATTCCTGGTGATTCTAATGTGCAGCCAAGGTGAGAACCACTGACCTAATGCATATTGGTGAGTGAAGGATCGATCAAATATAAACTTCATGTATCTTAAACTTAAAAAAATTTTTTTTACATTCCTGAGCTGCTTCTAATTAATGTATAGCCCACATACCAAGACAGTAGTTGACGTAAGTTTTGATATACATACATTTAAATTTATCTGAAAATTATGGTTAACTCAAAGAAGTTTTTGTTTTAAAAAAAACCAACAACACACAAAACATTGTTTCACAACACGTTGGGTGTGTCTGTTATTTCTGTCACTGCCCAGCCCTTAGCGGGCATCTTGTACATTGTAAAGTGCCAAATAAATGCAAATGGTTATTATGATGATAAATCTAGTTCCACAGAGCTACAAAGCAAGTTGAAGTCCTCAACCAAAGCAACATCACTCTGATAAAACTCCCCAGAGAACCAAAAAACTGCATTAAATTAAAGTTGACAGGTTAACAAATAAATAAATATAGTTTTTTTTTCAAAAGCATGAAAGTAGAAACTGATCTGTATGTTCTCTTAGTTGCATACAAAGAGAAGGAGATACAGTGAACCAAAATGTTTTGCTTAACTTAGGATTTTCTTGTTGACATTCTACTGAAGTTAAAGTACCGGCTCATTTCCTGTCGGTGGAGATTAAAAAATAAAATGCCTGTTACTCTACTCCCTGGAAAGCCATATTTGCACTCCTGCGAAGTAGCTGTCATGCCCAGGTGTGAATTCCGATTGCGTCCACGTTTCAATGGCAGTGCAAATAAAACAAAACTGGCCACATGTAAGTAATGGAATAGCTGCTGGCTCCTGTCGTATCCAGAGAGACAGTAAAATATTCATATCACTTTTGGTTTGGGGGATGGATGAATTACGTGGAAAATATTTTATATCTGATCTTTGGGAAACATACGTTAGAGAAACATGTTCCGAGGTTAGAGAGAGGGGGTAGTAGTGATGAATGTCTCTTCCTATTTCCAAAGCATCGCTGACTCTTGTGTTTGGGAGGGAGTTTTATATTCCAATAGAGAGCACAGCCGTCCAAATGGCGCCGTTTTCTGAAAGGGCCATGAATTTCCGAAGTCAGCTTCTAACACATGGAGTTCCTCAGCTTATATTTCTTCCAAGTTTCCCCCTGCCTCAATATTTGTGAAAACACCTCTCATACCACTGCCTCCCGAAGTCTCCTCAGACAGAGCCATCGTCCGAGAGAAACAAAAGGTTTTGTAGTGAGAAGCCTCCCTGGTCTGGGGTGAGTGTTGGTTTCCAGTCTCGAAGCCCGTGAATATCCCGACCCCCGCCCCCCCCCCCCCCATGAGTTTCCTATCAGATGCTCAAGAACACGTAGAACGCCAGTGAACAGGACATCGAAGGGACCCGTCCTCGTCACTTGCTCTCAGTAATTATTGGTACTCTCCTGAGAGCCTGCCTGTGGGCCTCTTCCGTGGACTTGTGTGCAGGTCCCCCACTTGCACGCGACAAAACTGAGACCCAAAGGTATTAGCCGACGGAATGGTCACAGGACGCAGGTCCATAGGAGGGTCTAGGGAGAGCGCTGCCAGCCGGTGAGACGCTGCTCCTGAAGGGGCAGAAGGCTGTGTGATGAGGGTCCCCCTCTGCCTGCTTTACCTTCTTAGGTGAAGCCATTGAGAAGTGTTTCAAGATAATGCCAAGGTAGGGACAGAGTCACCTCCAGCCGCCCAGCACACGGGTACTCCAGAGTCTCTGGGAAGGCCCCTGGCTGCAGGAGTAACAGGTGGCAGAACAGGCACTGCCCTTCGAGCTAAAAGGCACCAAGAAGTAGTGCCCACCTCCCAACACACACACACACACACACACACACACACACGCCTTAGATCAGGATGTTGTCGGGAGGGCAGGGTTGTGGCTCATGTGGGCCGAGAAGTCGCTATGATAAACCTCCCTGAAATCTGCATTCCAGGGTGCTGGCGAGAGCTACTAGGGCCGATTTGCTACCGAATACCCCAGGGGCGTCGGGAGAAAGCTGTGGGCTGTGGGTTGATGGAAGCTGCTGGCCTCCGGCAGAGCAGGAGCGTGGCTGGGTAGCCCAGCAGCGACCGAGCTTCGGCGTCTGGTGTTTGTGGGAACTACACGGCATCGGATTCATTTTCACTGAGCAGGCAAAAGGGTGAATTTAGAGCTGGGGGACAATAAGCCAATAACTCACCAAAAACTAAAACTAAATCTATAGGATCGTCTTTCAGTTTTCAGTGTCTTCCATTATAATCCCTTGTGTGCTCATTGAGAAACTTAGAATGCTGTGTTCCCGACATGGATCCGTTTTATTTAATAATCGCATACTGTCCACTCTTAGTCTGATAGGAAAATAAAATATTGCCTCTCCTTCTCTTAGTCCGCTATTGAAGTCACAGCTTTTACAAACGCGTAATGATATCCCTTCCGTTTGTTTTGCCATTTCCAACCGTAAGCTCGGTTTTAAATTGGAAAACAATGCGCTTCTGTGAGTGACAAAATGGCACATTTTTCATAAATAAAAATAAGCATCTTTCAGGCAGAATTCCAGAACAGAGACAAATGGCTGAATCTGACCGGGGTGGAGGAGGGGAGGGGAATCTCCTTTGGCTAGAAAGGAGCTAACACACATTCGGAGAAGAATTCTACATATTTTAGATATTTATAAAAAAGCATGGTACATCCTAAAAGAATACAGAAGACAACAGCTATAAAAGAGATATGATTTATACTCTGTACAGACTGGCTCACAAAATGTGTGTAATTTCTGGCAATATTTTTTTGTTTGGGAAAACACTAAAGATAGAACACTGCAGAGATTAATTTTTCTTAGTGACAGAAGATTTTTTTGACAATAAATAATCATTGTGGTTTGATTACTTTTTTTGAACACAAAAAATCTTGCTCAGTTATATGTTCAAGTCCCAGAATAACATTTAAAAATTATTCTCTTTGGTGAGTTGAATTAAAAGTCTAAGTTCTGAAGAACATTATGCCATGGAGTATGTATGTATGTATGTATGTATATATATATGTACACACATACACATATACACACATATATATATATTGTTATTCATGTTGTAAACATCAGACATTATAGTTTCCTAAGTTTTCTCATGTCGTCCAGATCTGACAAGAAAAAAATTATAAAAATGTTATTGTGAGAGAGATGTTTCATCTCAAAAGAAAATAAAGGAAGTGATGTAATGCATAGATAAAATATTCTATAAAATGTTATTTTTAACTTAGTCATTAGGTCTTTCAACTCTATAATTCTGTTTGTGAATCACTAAGAAAAGAATATGGAAAAGAACGTATTTTACTCCAATTTTAATGTAATTAGCTGTCATTATATAATTCCCTAAATAAGCCTCTTATGAATACACTGTCTACATTGCTATTATTTTCTTTGTAGATGGGATGAAGGCCAGAGATTTCATGCAAATAAACAACCGAGCAAATACTCCGGAGTGCCATTGGAATTGGAGATGATGGGAACTGTGAGTACAACCGCCTTTTTTTGCTCTTACCAGAAGAAACGATGAGTCAGACACAGAGCCCACAATGGGATGAGAAGTACCCGAGCTGAATGAACGCCTCCTTCCTATCAGCTAGTGAGGCTGCGTCACCACCTCCCCCCAGGCAAAGACTGAGTTTTGCTTGTATCTACTGTTCCATAGTTAGGAC
The DNA here is from genome assembly GCF_000327345.1 of Myotis davidii. NCBI lineage: Eukaryota > Metazoa > Chordata > Mammalia > Chiroptera > Vespertilionidae > Myotis > Myotis davidii. The sequence continues at coordinate 3,503,573 of NW_006290034.1, forward strand.
ACTAGAGACAGGACACCGCATCTATGGAACTCAGAACTCCCGTCAACTTTTTAAAAATATATTTAAAAATATATTTTTTTATTGATTTCAGAAGGGAGAAAGAGAGAGAGAGAGAGAAACTTCTATCACAATTATGAGAGAGAATCATTGATCGGCTGCCTCCTACACGCCCCACACCGGGATTGAGCCCACAACCCAGGCATGTGCACCAACTGGGAATCGAACCGTGACCTCCTGGTTCATAGGTCAAAGCTCAACCATTGAGCCGCGCCAGCAGGGCTGCCATCAGCTTTTTATATGAATCTGTTAGTTTCCGGTCACTGCTTCAAAAGTAAAATGTAACTGAACATCAGCACCATCTTTTAAATGGCAGCAGCGTTAATATAATTCCACCTCGTTTCTACATTGGGAAATAAACTTGACCCTCTGAGAAAAAATGGCATTATCTCCCCAGTACTCACTACATGAGAGATGTTTGCAACAACGGTGAAACCGATTTATTGATTAAATATGATTTTCTGTCCCTCCTCTCACTTTTTTAAGGGAATGCAAGCCCTTTATGGAAGAGTGTACGTTTTTATTTCTGAAGCAGTTTTGTGATAAAATGTATATGCATCCTAAGAAACCCAAAACACTAGTCAGAAAGAATGCGTGCACCCCTATGTTCATAACAGCGCTATTTACAATAGCTAAGATCTGGAAACAGCCCAAATGCCCCTCAGTAGATGAGTGGATAAAAAGCTGTGGTACATTTACACCATGGAATACTATGCAGCAGTAAAAAAGAGGGAGCTCTTACCCTTTGAGACAGCATGGAGGGACCTGGAGAGTATCATGCTGAATGAAATAAGCCAGGCAGAGAAAGACAAGTGTCACATGATCTCACTCGTATGTGGAATCTAATAAACAAAATAAACTGATGAACAAAATAATTCCAGAAACATAGAAGCGTTGAACAGACTATGGAACCTCAGAGGGAAGGCGGGAGTGGGTGGATGGGAAGAGATCAACTAAAGAACTTGTATGTATATATACATAACCCATGGGCACAGGTAATGAGGTGGTGGAGGCAGGCTAGAAGAGGTCAATGGGGGGAAAAAGGGAGCATATGTAATACTTTCAACAGTAAAGATTTTTAGACTGTATATGCAGAATTAAAGTTTACAGTAGTTGGGAGTGTAAGTACTTAAGAGAAGTCTAGAAAGTTAAATAAAAATATTTGTTTCTTGAAATGAAGTGATGCATAATTACTGTTGTATATTGCCCCATGTATCTGCTCTCCTTAATTTTCTTCTACACGTAGTGTCAAAACAAACCAACTATAAACTCTAGAATAGGAAAGATAGTGAATAAAACAGAAGGTACTCATTTTATGAAATGTAATGTTTTATTTTCCATTTTGTTTTGCATTTTGTTTTTAAATCTATATCTAAAATTCTATATAAAAGAAGGCTGATAGTCTCTCCTGCATAGGGTGCTTGTAAGGATTAAACGATATAATACCTGCAAAGTACTTAGAACAAAACAGTGCACAGGATGGATCTTAACACTTACTAGCACTAATCGGATTACGTCCATTACAAAAGCAGCTAGATCCGTCTTTTATCTTTCACGTGAATACAACATTTCTCTTTTATCTCCACAGTTCATTTATGTTGCAATCTATGTCTTAAATAAAATCATACTTAGCTTTCTAGAATGAAATTAATTAGCTTGAAATCAACTAATTTGTACTTACTCTTATATTACTCATTTGGCTTTTTAATTATCATTTTTATTATTAAAGTAATCTATGTATATATGGCTGATAACTGTGAAAAGAAAACCAGAGCTCAACCATAAAGTGGTAAATACAATGAAAGGAAGAGATCTCAGTAGAGAACTATGCAGATACGATTCCATGTACATCATGGATGAGAGGGGACGTAGCCAAGCAGGGTGGGGGTCCGTGAATGGAAAATGAAGGGGTAGGGGGATTCTGATGAAATAGACCTAACAGGATTCTTGCTACACCTGAGCCATGCAGGGCCCACAGGATGGATGTCCAGGGGGAGGCTTAGAGGGCGTACAGGAGGCTGGCTTCAGTGAGGGCAGGAAGGGCGCCTCCTCGGTTCCTCCTTCTGTTCAAGTGAAGGAGAGGCATATGTTTGTTTTCTTTGAAGGGTGTAAGTCCATTTCTCGTTCCATCCCCTTTAATTGATAAAGGGTCCACTGAACTATCTACTGGGACACGGTGGTAGAGGACTTTTGCTGAATGGTACAGTCCGGCACGTAATGAGGGGAGTTTCTGTAAAAATAAAAGAAAAATATTACTGGTCGGACACCCAGTTCCTGAGTCCAGAGGGCCATCAGTGGGGGATGTGTAGGTGCTGGGCTGGAAGCATCTTGAGGTGGCGGTGTGAGGACGGAGCGGCCATCTGGTGAGTTTCCTGGTTGGCAGTGGCTGTGGGATGATGGTATCGGTTTCCAGTGAACTTGCTGAGTGTCCCACGCAGCAACAGGCATAAAGGTGGCCCAGACCCAGGCTGGTGTGACCGTTTGAGGTTATTCAAGCCACCCAGCTTCAGCCTGTAGGGGCTTCAGGACAGGGCAGTTCCGGCTCTCTGCATGCCAGGCAGAAGGGCGGCATTATAATTGGAAAGGCCAGTTACTGACAGAATACATTGGAGGCGGGATCCAGACCAGTTCAAAGGTGGATAACATGTAGAAAGTAAAATAGAGCTTACCTGGAGATGAAAAGGACCTCAAAGGCAATAAGCAGGATTATAATGTAATAATCCACTCGAGTGTGTGATGGTTTCCCATGCAATCCAAATTTCACGCTCTCAGCATTCGCCGTTTTACAGATTCTTGCATACAAAATAAGTATGGTCTCATTAGATTTAGTCTGGTTATTGACATAGATATAGCAAGTACGTCTGATAATTTACTTTGCTGGAATTTTCCAGACAGAAATTCAGATTAAACTTTTAAAAACCTCTTGAGCCAAGGACATCTCCCCCGAAATTCACCATTCTGACTTTTTCTGCTTCCAGATTTGGATGAATTCCTCCTTCCTGATATCCCCAAGATATCCTGACCTCCAGAAAGAGACCTGCATTATTCACCTCTAAAGGTAGGACTCTTCTAAGCCAAACATCAACTCAGTTTTTCCAAGAGGGTTTTTTAAGCATTGTTCCATAAAGTCAACCTTCCTTTTTGAAAGCTATCTGGTCATGTCTGATCATATGCAATAGTCTCAAATGTGACATTCCAGGAACACACTGGTAATGTAACTGATGTTTCCAATTATGTCCAAGTCTGACTGAACTTTTGCAAATCATTATCTTTCCATGAAAATAAGAAAACTCCTTTATAGTCTGAATTCTGGAGGGAACCGGTAGGGAGAAAAAGGAATGTTTCATTTTTTTTAATAAAACTACTAGAGGCCCAGTGCAGGGATTTGTGCACCCATGGGGTCCCTCGGCATAGCCTGCGGGGATCAGGCAGAAACTGGCAGTCCAACGCCGCCTGCTGCTCCTGCCTGCCCCTCCTGCTCATCCCAGCCCTGCTGGGCCTGCCGCCACTTGGTAGGCTTGCTGCCTCTCTGGTGCAGTCTCCGGGCTGCCGCAGCCAGCTGAGAGCCCTGCATCTGGTGCCCAGCGGTCAGCTAAGGGACGCTCCCATAGGGAGTACACTGACCACCAGAGGGAAGCTCTTGTGTTGAGCGTCTGTCCCCTGATGGTCAGTGTGTGTCATAGCGACCAGTCTTTCGGTCATCCGGTTGCTTAGGCTTTTATATATATAGATAATCTACTAAATTGTTACAAGTGACAGATAGCTTAAGAGAAAAGGGAAAAGGGCTCCTCATATACTGAAAATAGAAGAAGCAATGCCCAAAACAAAAACGGTAATCATCCTTTATCGGTGCATTTCAGTCCCACATAATTTTTTCTGGTTCTGCTTGGTATCGGGTTAGCAGGCCTATGAATCCATCAGCTTCTCCACTAGAGACCTGGGAATCCTTACTCAGTGCACGGTTGAAGGTATTTACACAGTGCTCTCAGGGGCCCACCATCCAAACCACCTGTCAGAATCCTTTCCATGGTTCCCAAGACAGTCACTTTGCTGTCCATGATTACAAACATATTCACGGAAGATGCAGTAAAATAGAAATGATCTGTGGGTGACAAAAGAATAAGATGGCCCTGGTAAAAGACCTGGGAGTTCATCTGACCAGGAGTTTCTAGGAGAAATATCAGGAACTTAGGTTGAGTAAAAATTTTGAGTCAGGGTGCTCTTAGTGTTCTTTATTTTAACCTGGTTTCATAGGCATATCCCCCTTCAAGTAATGTGCAAAGTCTCCAGTGACCTGTAAGTATGCTATGCTCTGAAATCAGTTTAGAAAACAGTTATCAGGAGCTGAACTTTCCAGTCAAAGACTTTTGGTATTGGAATCTCATTGAACTCATTTTCTCGCAATCAGAGCCCTAGGGCAATGATTATGGCCGTAACAATTACATATTTTCAAGAACATGGTGCTCAGCAGAGGCAATGACTTTTGTTCGGAAACTTTTGTTACAATAGTCCTGTCGTTGTAGCTTAAACGTCGGAATAATCTGGCTCTAACTCACTCCTGTTTCTTCTCCCAGGCCAGCTTGGCTGCATCCACCTCTTGTGTCTCCTGAGTGTCTTCTGATAGTGCAGAGTGTTGATCCAAGCTCTCCCAGTGCGTGGGGACACTCTGAGGGCAAATACAAATTAGAACCAAGAGGCTTAACTCTCCCTGTTGAACACAAGGGAAGAGACTTTTCCCTCCCTCCATTTCCTTAAAGCATTCACTTTAGAAAACTCATTGTGTAAGGGCTTTCTTGATCTCTTTGAAATGTATGCAAATCCCCGTAAAAGCCAAACAAGCCTCTTGACAGTTCTGTGACCCAGGAATGACTTTCTCAAGGACCTGAGAAGTAGGTCTTGGAAAAGACTCTCTTCCCCTCTCTCTGCTTCTGTCAGGGGGCTGTAAGCTAAATTTAAAGGTGCTCCCCAATTGCCTCCTGTCCTAATGATATGGCACTTGTATCAATGGATAAAGCCCATTATTACAAGTATTTAATGAGTGGATATATGGAAAACTCTTACCATCGTACCTGTTATATTATCAGCACTACAAAAGCATGTGTTAAATAAAAATAAAACAAATAATGGCTTGCTCAAAGTTGTTTTCACAATTACAAAAGGTTCTTGTAGTTGTTTCACAAAGAAACATAACTATTTCAAACAGAACATCCAAGGGGTAGGTTATCTTTAGGGTGACGAGTGATGAGAACATTGGGTCTGTGGTTATTGAACTCTTATTCTTTCTTTGGGCCAGTTCAGTGATAGTCTTTTCTGGAAAAATCTCTAAGCCTGTCCCTTGAAGATGACAGTTACTCTTCCCAGATTTGCATTAAACGAATCGGTTACTTTTTCATCAGGGCCGGTGGTCTCTGTCATTTCTGAAGTCTCCCGTAGTGTCTAGTAGCTGTCTTCTATGTACAGGCCACTGAGAATAGGCTGGCATCAGAAGGAGGCATCCAAATGGAACGGTATGAACTAGAGCAACTATGTGAGGACTGCAGGCACTTAGTGGAATATGAGAAGAACAACTACAAGAAGGAAGTCACTTATATGAAAGGGAGGGATTTAGCAATTAGCCTTACACATACTGTATCTGAAGATACTTTGTTCTACACTGAAATATTAAGGGTTTTGTGGTCAGGTCAATTTCAAGCACTCTTATAAACCAATTAAGCAATAAAGTCAATAGACATAGAAATATCGAGTTGTTATACTCATATTCTGATGAATCTTCTACAAGCTCTTGAAAATTATCTCTTCACAGAGCTCATAGATACGTTTCATTAGTGCAAGTGGAAGTTTTGCATATATTTCACATCAACTGGAAATGCAGCACGTTTGATGTCCAACTCTATAACGTGGTACTGTACATTAATTGTTTTTGATGTACTGTATAAAAGTAGGGACTACGCTTAATACAAAAGTCTAAAAAGATGATGAGAGTCACCGAAGCCTAACACTTACCCCTTAAACAAAAAGGTGAACACAATAGAGAGAAAGAAATAAGTGTGTGCTATACACGTGGCTCAGGCGCATGGGTGTGACCTTTGACACAGGGAAAGAATGAGGGCAATGATGAAAGGAGCAGCCTGGAACTTCTTCCGGAGAATTTATTTTTCAGCTACTTAATGCTCACTAAAAGCTCCCTTAGGTACTTGCCAATCTGCATATACAGTATATAGAAATGAGAAGGTTTTAGTTTTCCATTTCTTAACTCTTACAAATCAGTGATGGTTTGAGAATAGTGAGCAACTTGAAATTGGTAACCTGTCTCCTTAATTCTGCCCCTTGTATCCCAATTGTCAGCTAGAATGATCCAGAATGCTCAAAATGCTCAGATCCCTTCTATCAGATTCAGGGTCATGGCCAAAGGCCTCACATTGGCCTGCAAAGCCCTCAATGATTCAGCTGCCGCTTACTCCCTGAGCAAAACATCCACTCCTCCGCCCCTGTCTCCTCTTGCTCTTTCAAACACAGTAGGCACATAGCTGCTTCAGGGTCCTTGCTGCCAGCCAGCCTTCCCCACAGACTCAGGGAGGTTCATGGATTACTGTCTTAAGCTCTTTAAACAAATATCACCTCAAAGAAGTCTTTAATCTCGCCTTTCTACCTAACTATTTAAAATGACAACTGCCCATTCCCCACTGTCCTGCCATTCTCTGCTCTCTTCCCTGCTTTATATCTTTTCAAAGACTTACTATCACCGTTAGGTTACATATTTTATGGACTTGCCTATGAGAGTGTGTGTGCACGTGTATATGTTGTGTATGTGTCTAATTCTCCAGTTATAATTTAGGATTCATGCAAGCAAGATCTTTGCTTGGTCTCTGGACATACAATTCCTGGCACATTTTAGGTACTCAGTGTATATGTGCTGGGTAAATATTTGATGAACAAATGATTTCAGAAAGAAACCGATGTGAATCATTAGGTGGTAAACCTTTACTTTAAACAAATTTCATCCTGCCCTGGCCAGAGTTGCTCAGTCGGTTGAGCTTTATCCCATGTACCTAAAGGTCACGGGTTTGATTCCAAGTCAGGGCACATAACAAGGTGTGGATTTAATCCCTGGTCATGGTGTGTACTGGAGGCAGCTGATGGATGATTTTCACATCAGTATTTCTCTCTCTCTCCCTCTCCCTCCCCTCCCTCTCTCTCCCTCTCTCCCTCTCACTTCATCTCTTTCTACAATCAGGAATAAAAAAACATTTTTAATTCATATTTTCATAATTTTGATAAAATAACTCTTTTGTCTATTTCCATAATTTGTATTTCCTTTTCTACTCTTTAATTATAATGAAATGCCTGTACTATAATATAGAGGGGAATGAGCAAGGCCGGAAGAGAGTGGGGAAGTGGGCTGAGAGGGTGACATTACTGGGTGGTAGGTCAGAGAGCATTTTACCCTGCCTGAGTCTGTTCTTGGCTCTATGCTAGCTCAAGATGAGGGTGGGCCAGAATTCAGGGAGGAGAGAATCTTAACAGAAGTTCAGGTAATAAACATTTTGTTCTGGTTGATCCGTGGGGGGACAAAAAGTTAAGCTGATTACTTTGGAGGCAATGCAGGAGGGTCTGTGCCTGGCCTTGTCATAGGTCAACAGTACAGGGGCATCCAAGAGTCTCCTGTGTCCTATGGGGAAGGTGGCTCCATGCAGGAACCCATTTGCTGGGATATAGAGGGTCTAAATTAGGGCACAGAAGTGCACCTTGGTACATTCTTATTCTTTTTAAGTTTTAAATATATATTTTTATTGATTTCAGAGAGGAAGGGGGAGAGAGAGAGAGAGAGAGAGAGAGAGAGAGAGAGAGAGAGAGAAACATCA
>NW_006290034.1:3511646-3515421 GCF_000327345.1 Myotis davidii
TAGGCTGGGCGCTTGGTGCATTGTTAGGAAACTACCCTAATGAATACCTACTCTAAATGGTTCTGAAATAAAGCTCAGTTGAGAGGAGGGGCTAAAAATATCTGAAGCCATTCCTAGGGCCTCAAATAATTTGTGCATTTTTTGTCTTGAATGAGTCAGTGAATGAGTTAGTAAAATGGGCAATATCACCACCAGGGACTAAAACAGGTCTGGTAGTCTTTTCATTGACTCTAGTCTAGAAAGAACTCACTTTGTGTTGTTGGTGGTGGCGGTTTCTTTTATCCATTTGACACTTTTGCTTAATAGACAGACATTGCAAATTCTAATCATTCTTTGCACCGCCTCTTCCCACTAAAAAAATATCCTGAAACTTCCCAGTGTACTCAGTTAAAGGGCCACTGTCACCAGTTCTCCATGTCTGCAGCTGAGAGTCCTCCTTGCTTCCTTTCTTTCCTACCCTATGCTCCGTCTACCAAGTCCTTCTGAGCCTGGCCTCAAGCCTGCTCTGAATTTGATTACTTCCCCTCCCTTCCTCCGCCCGCCATCTGCTCACCCATCGCCTGTTGCCGGCACCGCCTCAGAACTAACTGGTTTCCTTGCTTCTGATTTGGTTTCCTTACACTCTGTTCCCCATGCAGCAGCCAGGATGAGCTTTTTAAAAGTTTAATCACATCCCCCCGCCCCCTTTTAAACTGATTTATAACTCCCCACTGCTCTCAGAATAACATTAAACCTCTGCTATGGCCTAAGAAGCTTTACAGAACCTCTTGCTACGTAACTGTGGGCCCTGTTCTAGTACATTCTCATTCTAGCTCCAGGACTTTGTCCAGTTTGACCTCCTAACTGTCTTCAAATCCAAACTAATTGTAGGTGTGGAGCCTTTCCTTTTGCTCTTCTCTCTGGCTCATACATCCTTCTCCAGCTCCTCTCTTACCCTTGTGTGCATTTTTTCCCCTTTTACACAATTACATGCCAATGGGTATTCCAATGTTCAATTAAAAATTACCTCATTCTTTTGATTTCTTTATAGATTTCACCAGTGCCTCATTTTCTGATCTGTAAAATGGAACAGAGGGTGCCTACATTAAAATGATATCTAAATGCAATAATAAAATGTGAAGTATCTTTCTGAGCACAAAGTAATATTTGTCATCATTGTCATCTCCAATATCACACCTACCGAAAAGTATTTTACTAATTTATATGTATCATTTTAATGTATTTTTAATCATTGCAGAGAGGAAGGGAGAGAGAGAAAGAGAAACATCAATGATGAGAGAGAATCATTGATTGGCTGCCTCTTGCACACCCCCTAATGGGGATTGAGCCTGCAACCTGGTCATGTGCCCTGACCAGGAATCAAACCTGTGACCTCCTGGTTCATAGGTCAGTACTCAACCACTGAACCATGCCAGCCAGGCTATATGTATCATTGTTTTTTAAATCCATCTCTTAGAATAGAATGAAGTCCTATGAGGGCAAAGACTGCCTTGTTTGCCCTTTATCACAGGAGCTAAATGTAATATCAGGCACACAGTGAGGAGCCAATAAATATCCATTTGAACGATTTGCATGAAAATTATAATCTAAGTATCTCTCTATATTATGCTTTCAGTTCTCAAGAGACACAGGTATTCTCATGCCACTCAGGTGGTGGTTATTGATGTTAAGGGAACCGGGAAGCCAAGGAGAGAGAAAACCAACACTGAATCCAAAGGGGAAGATGTCAGAGGGCACTGAAAGTCATTTATCACCACCATTCAGGACATGAGAGCAGCTCCAGTGACCCCTGAGCAACTCTAATGACCCGGAAGGTGGATACAGTGAGCCGGTAATTGTGTTGTTGCCTTCGAATCAGACATCTATTGCTTTTTGGTCCAGTAACCTGCCGCCCTGACGACTCTTTCCTCGTCTGCTATGATTTCTCCTTTTAGCACATCTTGCCTACATTGTTCCTTCCACCGTATTTTCTATTAAGCCTTAAATTTATACTATCCAATGCCAATTTTTAAAAAATATATTTTATTGATTTCAGAGAGGAAGGAAGAAGGAAAGAGAGAAACATCAATGATGAGAGAGAATCATAGTGGATCGGCTGCCTCCTGCAAGTCCCCCGCTGGGGATCAAGCCCACAACCCGGACCGGTGCCCTTGACCAGAAACAAACCTGGGAGCTTTCAGTTCGAAGGCCGATGCTCTATCCGCTGAGCCAAACCGGCTAGGGCTGGACTATGTCATTTCATCATTGGAGCAACACCTGTTGTTCCTTCCAGAGGACCCTCCAGGCTTATCTCCACTGCCCCTGAGGGATGGTCTCCCCTCTGTGGAACATCCAAAGCACCCCATGCGTGCTCCTGCCGGGGCCTCCTCCTAGTCATTTTACTACCGTAGAGTCTGTTTCTCCTACTAGACTGTATTGTAATGTATTTTTAATCATTGTACTGTAATCATTTGAGGACACGGACCTGGACTATTTGACTTTATATTCTCAAAACCCGTTACAGCCTGGCTGGTGTTGCCCAGTGGTTGAGTGTTGGCCTATGAACCAAGAGGTCATGGTTCGATTCCTGTTCAGGGCATATGCCCAAGTTCTGGGCTTGATCCCCAGTTAAGGGGCATGCAGGAAGCAGCCAATCGATGATTCTCTATCATTGATGTTTCTCTCTTTCCTTCTTCCTTCCTCTCTGAAATCAATAAAAATAGATTTTAAAAGAAAAACCTATCAGAATACCTTTTACAGAATATTTAATAGAAGTTTGTTGAGATGCATGAGATTTTATTGATGAGAAACCTGCCAACTGGTGCATTGTGCCTTTACCCTTCAGGAATATCTCCACAGGTCAGCACAGGCTTCTGAGGTGATCATCTGAAATTAGAATGAACAAACGGGTTTTGATTTGAGCCATACAGTTTTATCACAGTCAATATGGAACCTTCACAACCTGAAAAGGTGTCAGGGTTTTCTCCCGACCACAATTAGAATCTTTGTAAAAGTTAAGTGCTTAGACTTTTCTTAGCAGGAGATAGAATTTATCTGATCACATCCCTACTCCTTGACTCTTCACTGAATTAAAAATTAGAAGCTGGTGACACACTGCACTGATGCCATCTGCTGTGACACCAGCATCTCAGCATTGTGACAACAATGTCACATCGACTATTAAGACTGACAGATCGGAGGAAAAGTAAGTAGTGTAAAAAGAAATGTTGCGGCAATTAGGAACTGCATTAGGGGACATTTTTTGTAAGTTGTGAAAGGCACATGGATCTTGGCTTGAAGTATGATCCAGTTTTAAGTTCTGGATTTTCTCTTCAATGGAAATATAGGTGCAATCACCTTGTTTTATCACAGTAGTATTTTTAAAAAGTATATTTTTATTGATTTTCAAGAGGAAGGGAAAGGGAGTGAGAGAGAAACATCAATGAGAGAGAATCATTGATCAGCTGCTTCCTACATCCTATACCAGAGACGGAGCCCACAACCCGGGCGTGTGCCCCGACCGGGAATCGAACCTTGACCTCCTGGTAACCTGGTTCATAGGTCAACGCTCAACCCCTGAGCCACGCTGGGCAGGCCCTCACAGTAGTATTTTAATCAGAATAAAATGTTTTTCTGCGGTGGTAGTTTTTGTTCTCCAGATGGGATAGGATTTCAGACTCTACAGCCAGATAATTAATCCACACAAGGAAACAGACCTGGATTATAGAAAGACTTCTCTGCATAAGCTTGGTGGCCCCACCGGAAAAATAAAGTTATACTAGTTATTTTAAAGAGT
>NW_006290034.1:3515478-3566375 GCF_000327345.1 Myotis davidii
AAAGAACTGTAGCTTGTACCAAGAGATATGGTTGCTCGTGAGTCTTTGGGTCTTAATTTCATAGGCACCCTTATTCCTAACACTTAACATGGATAAGAGACTGAGGTCATTTAATGTGAAAATATCACACCATGAAAATATCTAAAAGCATCTAAAAATCACACCATGAAAATATCACCTTTAAAGTAGACATTGATCAGTATTTCAACAAATGAAATATAAAAAGTGAATTTTTCAGGTCTGTAACGGTCCACAATATGAGGTCTCTGTGTAAGATTCGATGAATCTGAAGAACGTTAGTTTAAAAATGTGTATAGGTCACATTTTTATGAAATCATTTTAATATTCTATGCAAATGCTATTATGAATTACTGTTTAAGTTAATATTAGGTATTTTCTTTACCTGTTTACATTGAAAGATTGCTGGAAATATTAACTTGTACAACGACTAGCCCTTACTGTAAATAACATTGCCAATGTGGAGAGAGGAAAATGGTGAGCATGAGGTTCAAATAGGGACTTCTGAGTTCACCAATGTATTCCTGCAAACTGCATCCTGTTGTTTTGAACAGGTTATGCATATTGTGTTGCTTCTTAAAATATTCCTATCTGGGAGTAAGAATTTTAAAAGGTGGGATTTAAATATTTTGCATCATTCATCAGATACATTTAGTAAATGTTGTTATTTTGAAAATATCTAAATATTCCTTTTTTCCCCAATTTTATTTTGTATTGGTATCAGGTGTACAGCTTAGTGGTTAGACAATCATATAGTACATAGCGATACCCCTGATATTTCTAGTACACCACTGGCACCATACATGGTGATTGCCATGTTATTGATCATATTCCCTATGCTTTGCTATAAGTGACTATTTTCTAACTGCCAATCTGCACTTAATTCCTTCGCCTTCAGCAACCATCAGTCTGTTGTTCTGTCTGTGATTCTGTTTCAGTTTCATTTGTCCGTTTACTTTGTTCTTTAGATTCCACCTATAAGTGAGATCATATGGCATCTGGTCCTACCTTTAATCTGCAGCAGTCCCAATGTCACCTGCACTGTCATCTTGCAATTATTACTTGAAATACAGCCAACACCGACATTGAGAGAGTGTGCCTGCCTCGGGCCCGGTTCGTCTATCACCATCCAAAGGGATCTGCTCTTTTAGTTCTTTGTTTGCCCGAAAACATACAGATACAAGGTGCAGCTGTGTTCCAATTAAATAGCAAAGAGAATCAAAGTCATTAGATTAGTCTAGACCACACAGGGCTCTTAGGAAGAAACTTTTGAAAAGGGTGTCATGATAAATCCCCTAAAATATATTGACTTTGCCAGCCTTAGTCCACATGGGCATAGCTTCCATTCTGCAGCCAGACTGTTTCATGTAGAGATTAACCCAGCGCGCCTGCACTTGAAAGAGAATGCTCGGGGACTTCATTTATATTCCGGCCTCTCTGTGCTTTGGGGAAAGGCTGGGTAATCCATACAAATTGCGAAGTGATGAAACCAGGAGCAGAAGGAGCAATGACAAAATTGTCACTGGCGTAACGACTCTAGGAAATAAAACGAAATAGAAGTCGGTTGAAATAATTATGCTACTGTGAGCTCGTAAGAACCAGGATTGAAGAGACTACGAGGTCCTCTTGATAACATGGAAATCTTAGACTGTTGAATTAATACTTTGCGGTCATCATCACTGGTGATAAGGCTGCCCAATATTTAATGTTTATAATTATGTTTATAAATGTATTTAAAAAACTGCAAAGTCTATTATTTTTAAAACATCCTGTGGGGAAGTTTTTCCTTAATAAAATAATGAAAGCCAATAATATTTCATCAATATAATATGAAATGTATGACTTTATTACATGAAACTCTTCTTATAACAGCTCTGTAATATAGTTATACAACATCTGTATATAATACAGAGGTACAGGGAAACAACTATCCAGTTTTATATAATGATATTTAAAATGTATAAAGTGAATATCATAAATTACATAAGAGCAAAAAGTAGATGATAGTGAAAATATTAGCATATGAATAAATTAGTATATCTCACAATATATATGCAAACAAAATCATTTTATGCTTTTTTCCCCCGAAGTACCACTTTTATGGGACATATACTTCTAAAGCTAACATTTCTCATTACAATTTTTTGAAACACATTCTGTGATTCATAAAATTTGAAAAAACATGTGCCAGGTCCATCTGATGTCAGAAAATGTGAGTGTGAATGAGGTACTCTGTCAGTGAGCTGGGAAGATAGTGTGGAGGCAGAGTCCCACAGGAGGGGCCGCAGCCTAAGGAGCGAGGGTGGGTAACTGAGGTGGGAAGGCTGGGGGCACAGTGGCGACAGGTGCAGTGAGTGGGGTTCCAGGCTGCGGAAGGTGTGAGAGAAAGGGAAGCAATGCCTACATGCCCGGGTGCTGGAGACGAGAGTGTGAGCTTGTGTTTGCATCTGTATATGCGCAGGTGGCTCCTGTGTGTTCATGGAGTAGACTTGTCATGTGCTTATTGAGAGCCAGGCACTCTTCAGGCTAATTGGACGCTAAAGGTAGCTAGGCCGATGTTGCTCAGTGGTTGAGCTTCTGCCAGTGAACCAGAAGGTCACGATTCGATTCCCCGTCAGGGCACATGCCAGGGTTGTGGAGGCAGCAGATCTATGATTCTCTCTCATCATAGATGTTTCTATCTCTCCCTCTCCCTCCCTTTCTGTAATCAATAAAAATATATTTTTTAAAAAAAGAAAAACAGTATACAATAACTCAGGCCTCAGATAACGTATTTTGTTAGAGGGAAGAACTTGATTTCCCTTATGTTTTTCCTGCACTATTTTGGTGTGTGTGTGGGGGGGAGGGTATATCTCTATGTACAGCTGGTTAGTAGGTAGGTAGGTAGGTAAGTAGGAAGGCAGGTAGATATATAGATGATAGACAGATAAAATTTATGTCCAGCTTCCATAGGTGGTTTCATCCAATACTGTTTCCACGGCACATTAGGACTATGTCGCAGAAATGGTGGTGCCCGTGTCACGCGTCTGCTTGTGTCATTGGCAGCACGGTCCTCTCTCCTTGCGTGTGCGTGGCGACAGCGTCACCCCTCAGCTGCCACACCTCAGCAGCTCCGCGCTGCTGCTTGGAGGGATGACCCCTGTTTCTGTCTCAGGCTCCCTGAGTTTGTCTCTTGGGGACATCACCCGAGTTGCCCTTGAAAAGCCACAGCTTTCCTCTGCCCTCAATAGATTCGCATTCATTTGCCCTTAATGAACACCCCTCTCCATCGGCTCAGGGGTGTCCTTCCTCTGAGTCCGACCCGTCAGGATTCCCCGTCTCGTTAGCGCTCTGCGGTGTGGAACTAAGACTTCTTGATCCCCAGATTGGAATCTTGTCTAGAATAATTTGTGTTTATTCACTGAGAAAGTGAAATTAAAATCAATCCCTTTGCAAAATTGATATCGGAGTCCCTGAACATATAATTACAGACACGTTCGAAATGTATGTTTCTGAAATCATCTCAGCAAAAACTTGCAAATAATGTGCAACCTACTATTATACTTAATAGAGAAAATTTACACAGGAACCCTTTAAATCCCTCCAAGTGAATATTACATATTTTAAGCAGAACCATCAAAAGTATAACAGTAACATTTGTAATTTCTCATAAGTTTAAAAACAGACAGAAATTCAGATAGTCTTTGTAATATTTAGTATTGTGTATATATTGTATTAATTAAAAAATTACAAATATAAGATGTAATAAGTAATCAATATTGACATATAAGGAACCTAAGTATTAAGGCTAAGATCTATTATTTATAGAACAGTGTTCGGCAACCAGTGTCCCTCCCACTCTGTGCTATTCTCTCTAAATGTCATGAGGGTCAGATAGTAACACGGATTAGCTGGTTTACTTGTCACTTCCGTGTTTCTCCCTCCCCCATTACCTTTAAGAACAGACACCTTTGGGCTTAGCTGCAGTTCTATACACTGGACTTAGGGCCCTGTCTGAGTCCATGCAAAGAGCTCAGCAGACATTTAATGAGTGAGTAATAATAAGAATACATTGTTATGTTCATAAAATAAAATGGAGTCATTCTAAATTCTGAGCCTTCATATAAAATATGAAAAGGAAAAATGTATACATACCTAGTATGGTGTTAATAGTTTTACTGAGAATTCACCTTATAATTGCTTTGGATTGAAACTTGGGACACAAGATATTGAAGTGCAGAATGGCAGAATGTGATGACAGCAGACCTCATCCCAGAGCCTCACAGCGTGACTGCTGAAGTCATGACAAAGGACAGCGGTCAGTGAGGTCCTGGTGCTGTGTGTGCTGTTTGGGGAGCAGCTCCCTGAGAGTGAGACACGCAGGGTGTGGGCGGAAGAGACAGTATATAGGTGTCTGTCCGTCAATGGGGGCCACGAGGGCGGTAAACAAGACGTAGTACATTTGTCTGCTGGCTTTTTCCCGATGTCATTTATGGTTACACAAGTTTAATTTGTATAACTTTGCCTCTTGAGTTCATGTTTGGCTCAAGAAATATATATCTACTAAAAATCTAGATTCTAGAATTTTCTATGTATGTTCTTAATCACTGAGCAAAATTATCTAAGGACAGGGATTTTCACTAATTGTGTACCTGAATAATAACAACTAACTAATTAGGATTATTTATCCTGTAAGTCATCAGTAAGCTAACAATGATTGAAGGCACATTGCCCATGTTACTAGCTGTGGGTTAAGCTATAGATTGAAGCAGAAGCCGAGAATGTAATCATTTAAGTTAATCAATATACCTTTTCATAAGCTGGATACAGTTTAATGTTGAACAATGACTGAAGAAGACGTTCATGTTTTTCAGATGATAACCCTTAACTTCATCATTAATCCTATGTGACATCCGTTCATTAAATATCAGTGAGTTATTCATTTGTGCATGAAGATGCTAATGTCACAAAAAGGGCCTAGAAAAGTCAAGTCTTTAATAAGAACTTAACCCAATCTTGAAATCTGAATAAAGCAATCAGAACAAGCACATCCTCAGGAAGTTCAGTGCACAATAATGTGCCATTTGACATTCAAGAGTCCATTGAACTCATGAAGCAAGAAGTCATTTTCATGTCCAGCTTAATCATTTTCTGTGAACTACATGCCTATATTTTAAATGGTTACAAAACTCAAGGAACAGAATAAGAGAATATGATCAAAAAATTAGAAAATGCTTTATTGTTGGTAGGTTATATAATTTGTATAATACCCTTTTTAAAAAGAAAAATTAGTCCTCTGAGGAAAGAGTTCTACGATTATTTGTGGTGAGGGCCTAAAATTCCATGAGGCTGGACCCACTTTTTTCTTTTCTATTTAAACTATTGGCTCTGTATTAGGAGATAAAACCCTGATATCTAATATCTGTGTGTGAAGAATAATTACAAGGAAGACTTGATGGAAGATTATGAGTTAGGAGGTCTCACTGGGGATGGGAGTGTTTTCCATGGAGATAGATGAGGAAGTCTACAGCAGGGAGCTGGGGAACTTAACACAGAGAGGCCACAGTGGATTGACTGGGTACATTAAATGACTGACAAAATTCACATATACATTTGGTCAAATGACAGTTCCACCCTTAAAAATGTTAATGTTTATTTTACGTAAAGTCTAGAGGCCCAGTGCACAAAATGCATGCACCTGGGGCGGGGGCGGGGGTGTTCCTCAACCCAGCCTGCACCCTCTCACAGTCCAGGAGCCCCGTGATCTATCACCCCAAAGAGGGAGGCCCTGCCCACCTGCTGTAGCCCGCCAATCGGTGGCCGGGGCCTCCCTCTGTGGGGCGATCTTGGAGCCCCCCAATTGTAGCCCTGCCGGACAGTGACCTGGGCCTCCCTCTGTGGGGCAACCAATAGCATGGCACCTGACTTGGCTGGCCTGGTGCCAGCGGGTGTCATAGCATGGTAGTACCAACGGTCATTCTGCTGTTCGGCAATTTGATCAATTTGCATATTATGCTTTTATTATATGGATGCCAATATCAAATGCCAATTTATAATGTATAATTATTAAGAATATTAGTTTGCATTCATAGAAACAACAAACACTTGAAAGTATTCTTGTTATAAAAGTTGATGAAGACAGTATGATGCATGCATTGCATTGAAATCTAATACAATTGTTTTGATAGATTTAAAATTTAACTTTTTAACACTGGTTAAGCTAATCATCAATTTGAATTTTGATTAAAAAATTACTTCTAATTATTTTATTAGAAGTACTAAAATAAGAAAACTCAGAGGTATTTAATACTTTTTATAATATATATAAAGAACTGTATGTTTAAAAACCATTAATAAAATGTCATGTAAGGGGTACATATGCAATGCATATTTACTTTTTTTATAAATATAGAAATTGACTTGTTGCTAGCAAACCATTGCTTTCTAGAAGAAAGGTTTTACAATTCAGCAGTTTTATTAAATGAGGGAAGTATGTAATTTATTGTCATTCAATTGAGAAATTCCAATTAAAGCCCACAGTCAGTATTTAAGAATCTGTTTTAGTCCCCGTGAGAGTTAATATCCTAATGTTGCTGACTCATTGTGTGTTTGTCTTTAACTTAAAATTTATGCCCTTAAATGGTATATTTTGTATTTACACTGCATACTTTTTCACTAGATCCACTTTAGGTTTTTGTGAGTACTCTCGCCCAGCGATTGTGGTTATTAGCCAAATATTTCTAATTCTTCTCCCTTCTACTAACATGCTAGACTTGCATGTCCTGAAAATTTTCACAGGTTACTTTAACTGTGTGATTAATTATGGCTAATGAGAATGTTGCTTCCAGACTTAGCATTTAATTACTTTTTCGCGTCTTTCCAAAATATCCATTTTTCCTTTCCGTGGCAGCTAGCAGTGTTTAAGATTGTGCCCACTCTATCATCCAGAGAGAATTCTCTGTCCATCTTTGATGGGTATCATGCAACCAAGACATACATTTTTATTGTAAGCCACTAAGATTTTGAAATTTTTAGTTACTGTAGCTTAACTCAGCCGATCCTTGGTGATATCAAAATTGGTACCTAGATAGGGGATGCTACTGTAACACAATTAATAACAGACCATGTGGCAAGCAGAGTGAAAGCTATAATTAAAGGGTTGGAGAATGGAACTGGCAATACATTGGCAAAACCTCAGTAAACGTCGCCTGCGATGATGTAAAATCAAATAATATAGCTGAGTTATATTCATTCCAGAAGTCGAGGTTGGAAAACAGAATGTTTGCAGCCTTTGCTTATTACTTTGGCTACATACACAAACTGCTGCCGGGAAGAGATGAACATATGAAATAACTGGCTGCTGTTACAAAGAGAAATGAAAAGACACGGAGGCTCCAGAGATCTGGCGACTGGCACGTTGAAAGAGGCAACTCCTTCTCGTTGCCAGTGGGTGAAATATAAACTGAGAAGGTTTGGAGCAACAAAGTCTGCAGAGACTGTATCCTTCTGCGTGTTTGAAACCCAGAGCCTAGTAGTCACACGCACATAACGCACTGCTAGCACCTCCTGTTTGAGGTGATGCCCAAGAAATTCCTTCAGAGGAAGGACTGGGGGCTCTTGTTCTGAAGACCCACAGACAAATGCACCATCAGTCTTCACAGCTTATGGCAAAGCACGTCTCCAAACAGATAAGTAAACAAAGACACTCTGTGAAATGATTAGCAGATTGGAACTGACTCAAAGCTCCAAGTGGGAATCTGAGCATGTGGAAGGCACCCAGCGATCCATGCATGTGGAGTAAGGCAGGTTGTGACTGGAAACGTAAAACAGCCCATGGCTCCACCTTCTGCAAATGAAGCAGCTCCAAAATGGATGGAGAGACTGGCATCCGCCCCTTCCCCCAACTTCCTGGACTCTGGCTAGTGCAGGGATTGGATGGGCTGTTGGCTGTTTCCCTTGAGTGAGGGGTGTGGGTAAGGTGTTCAGAGTGTGCGAAGGCGGGCCCGTGGAGGGTTGATAGCTAGAAAGGAGACTTTAGTAGTCATGGGTGCTGTGAGCGAGTATTTCTGTTCTCTTCCTCTTCGGGGGATAGTGGTGGTATTTGATTTCTGGTTCTGCCCGTGGTGGAGTGGAATGTTGGAGTCGCTCTGGCCCGTGAATCATGTATAAGCACAAGTGACGGGTGCCACTTCCATGCCAGGCATTTGCTGGAAATTCAAGACGTTGGCTGCGCCCTTTGCTCTGCCTCCGGAATTCAGTGGAGAGGAACTTGCAGTTGGAAAGTGGCAGGGAGGCTAGGATGCTGGGGGACTTTGGGACATTTGGAAAGAGCACAATTGGGGTTGGCTTTTGGGCCATGTTTGCTTAGACCAGTATCTTCTTAGACCACGCCCACAGCTCTGGGCCAGCTTGGGCCGATGATGCCCCTCCCCCTGGGCACGGGTGCACCGCTGCTGACCGAGGATGTGGACGGAAAGTGTTCTTTACCTCCTTCCACTGAGCGTTTGTACACACGCCTACATCTTTTCAGTAGCATCGGCAGTACGGTTCACAGGTTCATTAGACAGGAATTCAAGACCTTCCCCCAAGTGCCCAATGTTTTAATATATAAATATTTTATTGATTTCAGAGAGGAAGGGAGAGGGAGAGAAAGAAATACCAATGATGAGAATCATTGATCACTACCTCCTGCATGCACCCTACTGGGGATCAAGCCCACAACCCACACATGTGCCTTTGACTGGGAATGGAACCCATGACCTCCTGGTTCATCGGTTGATGCTCAACCACTGAGCCACACTGGCAGGGCAAACCCCAGTGTTTTAAGTCGATTTTTAAGCCACTAGAACCAACTCTTAGCTTACCCAGTGTCCTTCTACCTGTCCTTGAACAGAGCCCATGTTGATAGATGAAGCAGGACGTGTTTAGAGTAGTGAGTGGAGGGCCCCGATGGTGGCAGTTAGCGACAGGGAGTTTCCTGCAAGGAAGGTTACTGAGTCCAGAGCCAAAATAAATAAATAAAATCATCCTTTCAGGCTACAGAAGGATACAATTCAAAGCAGAAACGATAAAGGCCCACCACCCGAGGCCATTCAGAATCAGCATTCAGGAGGGAAAAGCAAAAACAAAGGGTTTCGGCACCTGAAAATCATTTAAAACCCTAAAGACCAAATAATGCACGTGTGAAACTTACTTAGATTTTTTAACAACAAAAACAAAGTCAAAACAATGGCTGAGAAACAGCGGGACTCTCTCATGAGCCCAGGTTCCTCCTGAGAGACGCGGAAGTGCTGGGGTTAGCCTTGAAATGATTTGGCTTTTAACACAGAGATGAAATATAACCTTTGATTTCTAAATCTCCCAGCTACCTGGATAGAAAATTAATATATTGCACTATTTGAGCACATTTTCCTGAAATGTGTTCTACTGAATGTGAGGATTTATTTTGATTCTTTGATTAAAAATAGGCCTGAATGATCTTTATGGATTACATCTTCTCTTTATTTGTTATGCAGCTGACGGCATCAGGAATCCTGATGAAATACTCACGGATAATTATATGAAGTACCTTACAGTTCCTGCTTAATTTCTCCTGGAATTAATTCTTTACCAATATGTGAAGAACTAAATGTGTAGGATAAAAATATGCCTGAGTCTTGGTAAACAAAGACTGTACGTCCCTCAGTTGTCATTGGCTTGGTCAAGGTCATGTGTGTACAGGACAGTGGCCCGTCAGGTACAGACCTCAGGCTCTCTCTGTTTGAAGCTAGACTTGTTAGAAGGTTTACCCAAAAATTCAATAATACTTTTAGCTGCATAAAATCATTCTTTTACATTTTACTTGGAAGTCCTCTTCCCATATGAAAATTTATTTATTTTAATTTTATTGATGATAGTAGTACAGATGTCCCCCAATTTCTCCCCAGCACCCCCTTCTTCCCAGCTTCTGCCCCACCCCAGGCCTTCAGCGCACTATTGTCCATGTCCATGGGCTGTGCACATATGCACATGAGTTCTTTGGTTACTTTCTTCTTGGCTCTCCACCACCCCGCTCTGAGATTTGACAGTCTGTTCCATGCCTCCATGTCTCCGGAACTATTTCATTCCTCAGTTTATGATGTTCATTAGATTCCACTTAGAGGTGAGATCATGCTATTATATTTTGGGACATGAGAACAGATTTAAAATATGTCAATGAATTCATCCATTCCAAAATTGCTTATTGAGAATGAGACACTGTGCTAGATTCTAGGAAAATCATTTTCACAAAGGAAAACTTGGAGCCTGGGTTCTGAGAAAATCATTCTCAATAAGAAAGACACTGAACTTACAGTCTAGCTGAGGAAATAGGCAGTCGATAATAACCATAACTGCACAAATATATTTTTACTTGTGAGAAGATATAAGAAGATATCACAGGGAACTTTTTATGTTAAACATTTATCAGGGAAATGTTATCTACGAATTCTGAGTTGACAAAGATTTGTGAAAATAGACCAGAATGTGTCAAGCATTCCCGGTGGAAAGAACAGTGAAGGATGTGAGTGACTGAAGCACACTTAGGGTAGATGCATAGGAAACGCGACACAAGAGTTTAGAATTAGGAAGGTGACAGGTCACACAGGCCCTGGACTAAAAATACACAACAGAGACACATACAAACAAACTCACACATAGGTCAAAATCATAGAAAGCTGAGGACGTAAGTGTGTGCTCATATTTATTTAAATTGCAGATAAAACCTTGACTTCTACCCACGTTGACATTCATTAAAAAAAAATAAAAGGCTATGGCTTTGGAAATGAAATCAGTCATGACAGTGCCATTGTGGAAACGTCTGTTTGCCTTGATGGTGAAATCGGGAGAGAAAAAAGCGAAAACAGTAGCCAGTTCCTTCAGAGAATCAGAAGGTTCTCAGCTCCTTCCATGCAGGGAAGGAGAGAAGAGGGGCGGGAGGAAATGTTTTCTGACCAAGTGGTGGCTTCCGTCCCACCCAGACCTTGCCCTGCACCAGGGCAGGCTGAGGGCGCTTTCATCATCATGGCAGCTGCCTGTGGCCACGGAGATGTCCTCCTCGGGGTATGGGAAGCACAGACAGACAGAAAAAACAGAGGTTTTCTGAGTTTCTCCGCTGGTGTGTGTACTCCAGGTTAAGTGGAACTCTGTGTCTGTGTGCATGTGCCTGGCTGTGTGTGTCTGTGTATGTATCTGCATGTCTCCACACACGTCCACACGCCCAGGGACCTGGAGAAATGGTGGTCTCTACCTCTGTCCCTCAGATGCTGACCCTCCTCTTCTACTTGACATAGAAGCGCAGGCAGAGGAAAGCCGAAAGGGAGAGTTCCATTTCTCACCTTGACATTAAGAAGCAGAAATAACCGACAGAAAGTCAAAGTGCCTTAGACTATAATAAGCCTACTTTTTTTCTTCTCTTTCTTTTCTATAACAGGAAGCATTCCCTATGCCAGGGTGGAATACAATAGCTTCATGCCCATTTTCTTGTTCACAGCGCAGGTAGGTGGGGCTGAAACCCACCTCTGATCAGAGGTTTCAGTCAAGTACCTCTCACTAGACATCCCTCAGACATGACCGCTTCATTCATTCCTCAAATGGGACTGGAAACATATTTTAGTGAAGTCAGTATTCACTGGGAATCATCATTTCCCAGTCAATTTATATTGCTTGTTTTCTCTGTATGATTTGAATCTCTGCACTAGATTATAAGCTAATGTGTCTCTGTTTGCTTTGTGGGTTGTTTGGTTGGTTGGTTTGTTTGTTTTTGCATATACTAGAGGCTCAGTAATAACTTCTGAATTTTTCCAAATGTAACTGACTTGTATAATTCTTTTCCATGACAGACCATTCATACTATTAGTTAGTTTCTTTTGAGGGGTCGTCTTCATGTGTGTTTGGGCAGGATACAGAGTGCTACAAAGGCTTCCCAGCATAACATTAGCTCTACATAAGAGAACATGTCAATGTAAATAATTCATTAGGTTTTACCCATATATTCCCTTCTCTTCTTAGGAAATGGTTACTCTGATTTAAAGAGAAAAAACATCTTGAAAATGTGGAGAAGCAGTGAAATTAAGTGTAACAACAAGGAGGTTCCATACACACGGGTTGACTGATGAGGTTTTAAGGCTAAATATTAGGTGTGCCAAAAAGACAGAGAATTCTATAATGTACGCTCCATCAAGTTCTTTTCATGACATGATAAATACATTTCTGTTTCCAAAATGTTTCTGAGCATGCATCTAGTACTAAAAAAAAAAAAAGCTGACACTTTTATCAGGTCAACTGATCAACGCAGTTGCTTCTATATGTGAGTTACAAGATTACATAATTGAACAAAAAGTTATCTTTCTAGTTAATTTTCAAAGATCTTTCCAAACTATCTGGTATGTGAGTTGGGTGTTAAAAAAAGTAGTATTTACAAAGACACTAGTAAAAGTATTAGCATCTTTAGAATAATAGCCCATTTTACTTAGCAATTACTATGTGCCATACTATGCTAAGAGCAATTACATACAACCATATAGTGTGTGTGTGTGTGTGTTTTCTAGACAGGGTCTATCACTGTACATTGAATAGTGCACATGCTTATGGAAATTAAGATAAATGGGATAATTTCATTAGTTAATGTATTAAGATTTACATTTTATTTTTTTAATATATTTTATTGATTTTTTACAGAGAGGAAGGGAGAGGAATAGAGAGTCAGAAACATCGATGTGAGAGAAACATCGATCAGCTGCCTCTTGCACACCCCATTCTGGGGATGTGCCCACAACCAAGGTACATGCCCTTGACCGGAATTGAACCCAGGACCCTTGAGTCTGCAGGCCGACGCTCTATCCACTGAGCCAAACCGGTTAGGGCAAGATTTACATTTTAATAGTACTTTAAGAACCAGGGTATTAACAGAAAATTACTTTAAATAGAACTGGATACAGTGTAAACACATGCTCAGGACAAGAACATTGTTCAGAAGAATGTTCAGACATGAGCTCAGTGGTCCACTTGGATGCCGTAAGGGGTATAAACCCCATCCTGTGACTCATCCATCCCGGCTTTGGAGAAGTTCTTTTACTCTCCCTGTGCTTCAGCTTCCTCGTCTCTACAATGGACATAATGTTCACCATGACCTACAGAGGCTTGGGAAGGATCCATTAATTCATTTGTGAAAAGTTCTTGGAGCAGTGCCTCCGACGTCGCAAGTGCTCAATAAATGTTAGTGATGAAGATGGTGACGGTTGTGATGATGGTGATGATACATAGAAACATTGAAACATGGCATAAACATCCTTTTTGTGCCCTTAAACCTTTGGACCAGATAACTCTGTGATCCATCTCACTCTATGATCAGAACTTCCGTCTCACATTCACATTTTCCCACTATTCCCCAGTCCTATCCTCATCCCTTTTCAGATTTCTCTCTGGGTTTACCACTGTTCTGTAACAAGCTCTATGTCTTGTCTCCACTTAAAGTTGAAGCTCATAGAAGCTGGGGCCTTCATCTTACATCCCTCTTGTAAACATGAATCACATTGCACACTTAATAGTTGTTTAATAACTAACAATCCAGAAATAGAATAACCCCAATATTTGTCTGTGACTGTTCAGTTATTCCAGGGCATCTCAGGTGATGAAAGAAACAAACAAGTAAGTTTTATATACTTTAATGCTGTGAGTTATGTAAGCGCCCGTCACATAACCTGTCTGAATTTCATATATCTTGAAAAAAAGAATCAGGTTAGCTGATACTTATTTTAAAATACCAAAAAATAAAAACCCACGAACAGAATTCCAGAAATGTTCATTTTGATTGGGCACCGGAAAGAAAGGGCATATGGTAGAAGCAAAATCTGCCCTTGGGGTTAATCGTGAATTGCGAAAAGCTGTTCTCTACGTAAGTGCCTATTTCATACTAGTTTATTTTATCTATTCTGGATGTGGAAGCTGTGAATTTTAAGTCGGGTCAAAAAAAAGGAAAAAGGTATTTCTTGAAAGAAAAAAAATCTAGGCCACTTTTGGTTTCAAAAGCTTCTTTCCTCATTTATTTGACTGCTGGCCTAAATTTAAAAAGTCAAATTTCAAATAAAATAGTGCCCTTTTTTTTTGGTATCAGTTATATGGCACAAATGAGGACACAAAATAATAAATGTTTTGGTCTTCAAGTTTCTATTCTATTTCTAGTGTCAAAGCTTAAAACCAACTATAATTCAGCATTTTTTGTCTGGAAACACTGAATTTGTAATTTGTAATTCGCATGAATTTTACAACCACTATTGATTCTGTATTAAAGCTTTCCTTTGCTTGAGACTTGAGAGGAGGGCTAAAATCTATTTCATTTGAATTAAATCTGCAGTACCCTAGCTTGGTAGAAAGGGATCCATGCATATGCTGTCGAATAAAACAATTATTTAATAATAAAAGAGGCTGTGTAGCATCTTCATTGTCGTTAGGAAAGAATTGAAGATCTTACACATGAAGTACCTTGTCCCAGGGGACTTAAACGAGGTGAACTGATTGAAAAGAAAAGAGGTCCCCAGGATTTAGGCACTGATGAATCTAAAGGTTCCAGTTTGGTCATTGATCTCTGTCTTGAGATAGTTAAGCAGCTTGCTACAAGGTAGGAGAATGCTGTCACACAAACACAGAAACCTACACAGACAAACCTTTCTTTCCAATCATACATAGTCAAGAACGCCCAGGCCTGCTCTCTATATTACATGGTATCAAAGCCTTGAAGTCCGTGGCTTCCTATTCCAGGCATGTCATTTTCCTACTAACAGTGCATATCCTGCCAATGACTAAGTTGAGATCAAAGTAAAAGCTTTATTATTCAAGTCCATAAATTTTCATTATCAATGTGGACTGACTATATTAACAACTGACCTTGCACTACATCATGAGCATAAATGACTGTAGGAATTTGTTATATGCAAGTATACATAGAAGCCACAGAACTTTCCCTGATTTGCCTACACAGTCAAAAATGACTTTGTTTGCACTGGGAAAGAAAAAATTAAATACTTCATGACTTTCTCATGAAGGCAATTAGCAAGGATTTTGATTGAAGAGCTTTTTTACGAAGAAGGGTATTACCAAGTTACTTATCAAAGAGTTTTGAAGAGGCCTCAAGGCAGCATTCTTCTTTCCACATTTGCTTTTTGTTTCCCTGTTCTTCAGTTGACCAAAAAAAAAATCGAGTTTAGCACATAAACATCATGGTAATTAATTCATTTATGCAAACTGCTCAACATTTTGCCTAATTACTATGAAGCACAATGAGGATTAGTCATGTTATTAAATATGTTTGATAATTTTGCCGTCAATTGTATTTGATTAAAGCTTGAAGCCCTGTTCGTATGTGTTCAGACATCATGTTATGTTGCTCAGGAAGCACAGCTACTTACCACTTAGAAAAGAAAGGTAATATTCTTGTCGATTTTTATTATCCTGTCACTCACAAGGTCGCTGAGTGGCTTCCATGGCCTATTTTATTCACATGCAGATGGCCCCAGCATGCTGATGAAATGTGTAGGCAGTCACTCCTTAATCATGTTCCTTCTTTTTTTTAAATATATTTCTATTTATTTCAGAGAGGAAGGAAGAGGTAGAGAGAGAGAGAAACATTAGTGTTGAGAGAGAATCATGGATCAGCTACCTCCTGCACGCCCCACACTGGGGATGGAGCCCACAACCCAGGCATATGCCCTGATTGGGAATCAAACCGTGACCTCCTGCTTCATTGTTCAACACTTAACCACTAACCCACGCTGGTGGGACTGGACTTTTCTTACTTGCTTCTTTCTAGGCTGTGGAGTGTCTCATATCACGTTATAGTCCCTCTTCCCATCATTCAGGGCAAACGGAGTAGGTTCTAGTCCTTCCTCCTGGCTTTGAGTTCCGTCTGTATGCAAAAGAGTCTAAGTATTTTTATTCTACCCAGATTGTATACCTACTCTTCTGTCTCTCCACTCCGATTAATTGATATCTCAATTTTGAAGATTCAGAAGCATTTCCAACTTAATGTATCAAAAGCTCAGCTTGTAATATTCCACAGGAATTCCCTAATCCACAATTGCCATTATCTCAGTAAATGGTGCCACTTATTTCACTCATTAGATAGGTATTAATTCAGTGCCTGCTATATAAAGAGCGTTGATTTAGGTGCTAGGTAATAATGCTTCTTTCTGATTGCATATTTTTCTGATCCTTTTCTTGGTATCATGATATATTTTGTGAAATTCCCTTACTTGTTAGTGAGTGATTGTTAACACGCATTGTGTTTTTATTTGGAACTAGGCTAAACTTCTCTAACAAGAACACTCAAAAGTTCTGTCATTAATAATGTTGACCTGAAAGCAGAGAGAGTGCCGTAGGGCAATACCTGGTCAAGAAGGGCATGGATGGCACATAACCCATGAAAACATTCTGTTTCTGTTTTGAACCTTGAGGCCATCCTAGCGAGCCATGACTGTTTACTCCAAAGGAAATACTGGAGTAAGCCTTGCAATCCCGAAGTCTTTGCCAGCACAACTAACTGGTTTCTTTGAGCCCCATTCAGGCTGTTGGGATGATACCAAATAAAATATTAGGAAATGTGTGTTATTTAAAAATGTGCATCATTGAAAATACCATTTATATTATTGTTTCTTGTTTTATGGACATTATGATTGATATTTTGATAAAAAAAGCATTTCCTAAACATATCTGGCTCTGAGTATTGGGTAGGGTATGCCCCATATGGTATGTAATGTTAGACAAGTAATTGAAACAAAAGTTCTCTTCTATACAAGGGGTTACCTTTAACAACTAGTTAAATTCTGTGCTAATAAGAAGTGCTTATATATGTGCCAGCTGCTTGTAAACTATTATATTCTCTACAACTCTAACATAAATTATAATTGTTTTTGAGCAGCTTCTACTCAAGGTGCTTAATTCATTTAACATAATAATCATAATTACTAAAAACTGTCAAAAAAACTTCACAGTTAAACTCACGTAAATTATGGACTTTGGGTGATAAAGATGTATTGCAGTTCAAGTTCATCCACTGGAATAAATTTATTACTCTAGTGGGGCATGTTGATAAGGAAGGCTTTGCACGGGTAGGGGCAGAAGTTACATAGGAAATCTGTCCCTTTCTCTCAATTTTACTGTGAACCTACAATTACTCAAAAAATAGTCTATTTCGTCAATTGCAAACCCATTTTAACATACATATGTACATGTAAATAACCTAGAATAGCCAAAACTACCTTTAAGTGTTATTGGCATAAAATAAAATTATTATTATTATTGGATCCTGTAAGAATGATTGAACCAATGAATTCAACTCAAAGGGAACAGAGAGTGGCATTGGCCACTCAACAGGTCATCAAAACCAGAGCTCTCTCCGTGGTTGGACAGCGCCACACGGACCAGCCCTGAGCGTGGTGCTTTATACTCATGTCAGTCCTAACTAGCCAGCTTACTTCTCATTTGCCTCTTCCTCTCTCACTCCCGGACTGTCAGTACACCCTCTGTCTTTCTTCCTTTCCCTGCTTTTCCTTCTAGAAACTGTAGATTGCCATTGAAGAGGAATTTTAAGACCCTAAACATCACTTACATATCAGCCCATCAGTTCAGCACAGTACCTAAGAAGTTCTCCAGAGTTTTAATGTACATGTGCAGATATACTGAAAAAATGGAAGTTGCTAACTTTGTGCTTTCTGTTCTCCCTACCCTATTTGGAAATAAATGTTCACTCAAATGTATGTTCTTTTCCAACAGCAACAAAAAATAGAATAATTCATAAAATTGGATCCATTTAGACTAACTTCTTCCAAGAGAGTGTTTGAAGATGCAATTAAGATAAATACAATTATAATCTCTTAGTGACTACTATTATGAATACAGTTTTTTATAAAATATGACTATGCCCAGATGGTTTGTATTTACTTCTCACTCTCCTCAGCGGTTTCTGCCTTTTTAATGTGTTAACACAATGTGAATTTCACATTACTAATGGAATTAAATCTGCAGAAATTAGAAATAATGGCTTCTAATTGTGCCAAAAGACTCTCCTGAATTAGCCCATCTTCCAAATAACATCTACTTTGGTTTCATATTTAGACTCTCAGCAGTTTTAAATTGTATCTGTGGCAGTGAGAACTGCATTACTTTTCTAGGTTCTGTAAAATATTGGCCGAGTTCCCCGAGTGAAACTCTTTCACTCTTCCTTTAGCAGAATCTGAGTAATTAAAATGCATTTTCCCCTCCTTTCATTTCATCTTTCCAAAGGTGTTTTCATCTGACTGGAAAATAATGCTTTCTGTTTTCTTACAGATCAAAACATCCTAGTAGAAACTTTCACATTTGCTGAGTAGGTTTAACTTTGCCTTTTTTTTTTTTTTTATAGGACCTCAGACCGATTCCCAAATAAGAGAGTGAGTTAGTTATTCTCCTTTTGGAATGTGTGGGAGGAAGAGGGTTCAGCTGCCACCAAGTCTTCAGATGTTTCCCTTTGTAAACTGGGCCACAGCCCAGCCGGTGTGGCTCAGTAGTTGAGTATCCATCTATGAACCAGGAGGTCACAGTTCGAATCCTGGTCAGGGCACATGCACAGATTGTGAGCTCAATTTCCAGTAGAAGGTGTACAGGAGGTAGCCAATCAATGATTCTCTCTTATCATTGATGTTTCTATCTCTTTCTTCCTCTCGGAAATCAACTATATAATTATATATTATATATTTAAGTATATCTTACCTAATAATAGACAAATATGTAAATTAACCGTCCCTCCACTATGCTCACCAGCCAATCATGGGAGTATGCAAATTAACCCAACAAAGATGGCAGTTAATTTGCATATGTAGGGGCAAAGCAGCAGAGCAAAGACTGATAGGCTCCTTCCAGAGCCGTGAAGACTGAAGGCTCCGTTGGGAGCGAAGGCCTGGGTCCCAGGTGCCTGAGGAAAACTGGTGCCAGCAGCCAGGGGAAGGGAAGGCCTTTTGCACAAATCTCTTCATGCAACGGGCCTCTAGTAATTATATATTTAATATATAAATATATACTTTCACCCTGATGTATTAAAAAACAAAACTCAGCCATATTAAACATAGGCAATGACCAGACACTCACGAACTGTGACACTGGTCAGACATACTAGGGACATTAGGGGATCTTAGTGATAAAGATATGCATTATCCTGATAGATGTTTTCGTATTCTAAAATTTACCCAAAATACTATTTTATACAATCTGCAAGCTTTTTACAATACACATTATAGAAATAGTCATTGTTGCATGATTTAAAAATGAAACATCCTGTGTATTTCAATCTTACATATACCTAGGTAATTAAAAAAAGAACCAACAATTAAAGTATTAGCATTATTCTTGAGAACATTAATTTATTGATTTGATCAACCACATACATCTATTATTACTGGAAAATTTGTTCCTGTTTCCCTCTCAGTCGGTTTTGGCAGAATGGGACCATTTAGATCACCCAAACAACTCCCCTTGACTTAGCCTCTTTCTCTGCTCTGAATCCTGTTTGTAAGGGGGAGTGCACAGTGGAGAGGGGAATTTTCATGTTCCCTATATTTTCATTTATGAAGTCTGTGGGATGATCTCCTTTTAGAGGGTACCCCAAAGCAGTTGTCTCTCATGACCCTCCCTGAGATAAGCCATCTCTCAGAATCCTATTCCCAGGTTATGACATTGGGTAGGGTGCTACCATCATGGAAACCCATTTGTGTGTTTCCGTTTTCTAGCATTGATACCTGACACATACCACATGGTTTTAAATTCAAAGTATCTCAGAAACAGACGTTATTATCAAAACCAGATTGAAAAAAATATGCAGACAAGTAAAAAGAGGAAGAAGAGGAAGTCTTTGGGACACTTAAATTGCATAATCTAGCAATCATATTTTGGAGCAGTCAAGGTATTGATTGTAAGTTTTAAAATTCAGTCATTCTAGTTATCAAAATATATACTTATCTCCCTCTTCTTTGTTCTTCTCTGTATCAGGTAAAGAAAACATGTTATGTAAGTCATTGGTTCGCAAACTTAACCTTCTTTACTTACAGAGCTTCTGAAAACACAGAATTTTGAGTTGCTCCCACAGTGTCTATGATGTAGCCTTTCTAAGTTGGAATGGATTAATTTGCACTTTGAGTAAATCCGAGATGATGTTGAGACCCTGAATTCAGCACCATAACTTGGCAATCAAGGGAATGAGTAAAAGAGGAGAAATAATTCCAGACTTCATGGAATGTACAGTCTAGTTAGGGTTGCACTTTTATTTTTTTATTGAATTTATTGGACTGACATTGGTTCACAAAGCCATTCAGGTTTCAAGTGTCCCACTCAACACAGCAGCATCTGCACACTGCATCGTGCACCCATCGCCCAAGCAAAGTCTCTTTCCATCCCTATTTCTTCTGCTTTACCTACCTCCACTTGACCCCACACCCTTTTTCTCTGGCCATCACCACACTGTTGTCTTATCCATGTGTCGTGTGTTTTTGTGTGTGTAATCTTTATAATTAAAATGGGAAAAGGAATCAATCAAAGAATCTAACTCAATATTGGTAATGCCATTCATAAGCAAAGATATGGTACCACTTCCCATGTTGTAAAATTTGTTTTATGGAATAGCTAATGGAATGAAATGTTCCAAGCAATATCCAGAACCTTTAGTTTAAACATACAGATTTGTTAATGCAAAATATAAGATTTTAGTATTTCTATTCAAATATGTGTACCAGTAAATGTGAGATTTGCTGTAGCAACAAAATGGTGTTTTCAGTATAGTTTAACATTTATTAAGTACCACTAGAGGGCAGGGTTATTTCTTAATTTTACCTAAATTGATTCCCTTAATTATGAGATTATACAAAAGAGTGGCATTATACTTACATTTTTGTTAACTTTTATTGAAAGGCAACTTCCATAGGATGGCATTTTCAGACTAATTTCATTCTAACGATTTCTTAATATGTCCTATTAAAAAAAAATCTCACCCTGCTTCACAAATTATCTTAAACATTTAAAAGAAACTATTCATACTTGAAGGACAGATGTTGTTTCAAGTTTAAACAATTCCTGGGTTATTTAATATAGAAGACTTTTCCGGTTAAGAAGGACATCAAGGAAAAGGATTGTGGAATTACCATATAGCATTAATATATTATTTTAGGTTCAACAAGTCATGAAACATGTTTTTAAATTACTGGCCATGTTGTATGGCCTTGAGGCTAGACATACTAAGACACGATTTTTAGATATTATTTTCTTCTGAAAACCAAGCTTTATGTCCCCCCCTCTGGAAATGAATTAGACCACCTTCTCTGTGCTTGCACACTGTCTCCACCTCAGAACGTAAAGCGTTGTGCTGGAGTGGCTGTCATACGCTGCCCCTTCACAAGACTTACGAGCTCTTCGGGCCCAAATCTGAGATTCTGTCAGCACTGTATGCCAGCATGCAAAATAGAATTTGCCATGGGTAGATAGATATTCAATAGAAATTTGTGGCTGGCTATATTATATTAATGGTAGAAAAAATCGATGAAAAATTAATTATTTACTCTGTAATATCTGCACTGTGTATTATTTTATTTTATTCAATTTCACATCAACATAGTATTGATTTTTAAATTACATATGGAGAAAAGCAAACCAACAACAACTTGGCTCTCAATTAAGTTCAATTCAGCAAGCATTTCTGGGGACCTAATATATGCCTTGTCTTTTACAAAAACATGACAAAAATAGCCTAAGTCCTTAAAGGCTCAGTGCAAATAAAAGCACATGAAAGCATATTAAACTTTAATCTTTGTAGTTGAGATGAAACAGTTTGGTCCACTTCTAACGTGTCCTCAATCAGGCCAGCTAAGGAAAAACTCATATACTCAACTTTTGGGAATTGGGAACAAACATCCTGCCCCGTACCTCTATAACATAATAGTTCAAGCTATTTTATGAAATATATTATAATATAACACGTGTAATAATAATAAACATGACATCAAAATAATGCGTTGACCACTCAAATAGGAGTGCTCTCAGGGAAGCAATATAGTATTTCAAAAGTGCTGCTTCCCAGGGAATCTGTATGCATATTTGCACAGCCGTGGACACAGTGCTGTGGGGAAGGCCTGGGGCCAGGCAGCTGTTGGGTGATGGGAGTAATTGAGGGAAAAAGGGGGAAATCTGTAATACTTTCAACAATAAAGATAATTTTTTTTAAAGTGCTGCTGCTTAAAAAGCAGTTACAAACACTACTCACTATAGCTTTACGTATAGAAGATTATGTGATTAAAACATCAGATCCTTCTCTGTAAAAATGTAAGGAAAACTTGAGCCAAATGTTGCTAAGATATTTTTTTTTTATCATGGCCTAACTCAAATGTCCCCCTTTTCTCTTAACCCATTCTCTGTCATCTGCTGGAATTCATGTGTCTGTGATGTTCATTTTCACCCTCTCTTCCATGTAATTTGGATTTATTCTTGTCTCAGGGCTGTGTCTGCTTCTAATTGCTGTAAATTTATATTTTAAGGTGCAGGGTCTTCAGACATGCTGATATTTTTCTTCCAGTTGTTTCTGTTTGGTCTTACTCTGATGTATGAACACTCTGGACAATCAGGATGAGCACGTATTTGAGGTAGTGGTCCGTAAGGATGAAGCAGGGAAGGAAGTGAGCATTGATCAGACTGTAGGAATAGGAGTGGGAAAATGAGGAGCTTGAGGATGAAGGCGGTTCTGATAAAGGAGCAGGTGAGGCAGACTGGGAATAAGGGAAGAAAGAGCTTAACGGTGAAACAGGATCATCAGAGAGAGGCTTTGTGATTTCAGTGTTAATTACCTGTCTGACTAAGAGAGGAAGAAGAAATTTTCCTGCTGCCAGGCTGTGTCATGGAGTGAGAGATACTTTCTGAGGGTGACTTAAGTGCCTCTGCTCTCAATTTCAAGGACTTTATCCTGACTTCCCATTTCACCCTGACCTCCAGACTTCCCCTTGATGTCCTCAAGCACCTTGGTTTTAAGGTATTGAATATATGCAATGATATATTAAATTAATTCCATTATTAACATACTAGAGGCGATGCATGAAATTTGTGCAAGGGGCTGGACCGTCACAGCCCTGGCTCCCCCTGGAAGGTCGTCCGGAAGGTCATTCA
Source organism: Myotis davidii (assembly GCF_000327345.1). Lineage (NCBI taxonomy): Eukaryota > Metazoa > Chordata > Mammalia > Chiroptera > Vespertilionidae > Myotis > Myotis davidii. Next base: position 3,538,660 of record NW_006290034.1, read on the forward strand.
GCTTTCTGATCTAATTAGCATATTATGCTTTTATTATTATAGATAATTATGCATACAATTAATTCTATAAGTATGACGATAACTGGGAAGAAAACTAATGGAAGTTTCTTTGTCTGCATTTTCCTGTGGTATGTAGGAAATGCCCACTTTTCTAGTTAAGCAGCTGTGATGATTTTTGAACACTTAAAGTGATTGTTCTTGTCCTTGATGCATTTACTCACATGGAGGGTAAATATTTAGAGCAATATATAGGGATTTAGCCTTGTGATCCTATTGTGCGGAAATATAAACACTGATACTGTATTTATCCCATGATGTTTGTCCTGGGACTCAGTATAATGAAACAAAACAACTATTTAAAAAAAAAAGTTTTCTACAGCCTTGAATAAGTTTGTAACATGATGTAGAAGGCTTTATTGTGTCTTCCTACTTTCATAGAACACACTAAACATAATCAGTCTACATGTGCCCAACACTTTTAACAGACAGACAGACTTAAAACTGATGGCCTGAGTAATCTATAAAGTGGTTTAAAGAAATGTGATTATTTAAAAATAAAAACCAAAGTGCAACAATAGAGAAGTGGTTACTTATAATTCTCCACTTTATTCCATGAACATAGGAAGCCAGCATGATACATTTAACTGACCTTCTTTTTAACACAATCTGTTGTACACTCCGCCCATGTAGAAATATGAGTAAATTCATCCTGAAAGGCAAGTTCTGAAGATGTATCATGTCAGCAGGAGATAAAAGTAAGTCATCGTGGCATAGCGTCTGTTTTTAGGATAAGAAAATCATGCCATCTTTGCTCTCTCTGATTTCTTTGTTAATTCACGGACCTAATTCGAAGGGATTAAAAGTTAAAAGCTCTGTCTTTTTAAATATTGAAAAATGGAAAATTAGAGGGAGAGAGAGGTTCAGGTCATTGTCCAGCTCGTGTAGCCAGGATTCAGACTCAGATTAGTCTGACACTGGCATCAGCATCCTTACTGTCTACACAATCTGTCAAGAAAATACGAAATTGTTTCATTCATGGGTCCACCTGATTATTCAGTTATTTCTGATGTACACATTCTTTGGGATATGTCATATTAAAGAATTTTTTGATCCAGTCCTTTACTTTGACTACATTTGAATAAAATTTAAATGTAACTTTCAAGTTTAGAACCTTAAAATTATATGCCTTTACCAAGTTGGACAAAATATCCTTCTCTCAGTGCCTACTGGCCCTCATCTCCATTGGCCTCAAGAATCTCCCAGATTGTTTAGTTTGTCACCACCCTGGACTCTATATGCTCTTCCTCTCTGTGCGATTAGCATCATCTTCTCCCTACCCCACCCCCCGTCACCCCAGCTTTGAAACCAAATGAAATTTATTGCTTCAGTTTCCCTGGTGACTTGGAAGGATGAGCCAGCAGAGAAAAACTCCAGGCAGTAGGGTTTCTCTGTCCCACGTTGTCCTCACTTATGCTAGGAGCTGCGTCAAAGATTCCCCAGCTGCCATTCCGCTCTGCCCCACAAAGATCACAGTCAACAGAGCAACACTCAGTGCATCCCTCCCTTCAGTTCCCACACACGCATCTAGTCGCTCATCCAGGCTCCTGTCGGCCATGAAGCGCTTCTCTGCCATCTCAGCCATAGACCCCCGTTTATTTCCAAACTCAAATTCTGTCTTGAAGACTTTTCTGACTGCTGTCCATCTTATTACTGTTTTTCTTCCTTTCCTTTCAACATATGATCATACCCGAGTTTGAAAATCCTGCTGCATTGGAAAAAGCATGTGTTTGCTGACTACATGGTTTGAGTCAAGAGAGATCAACAATTTTACTTAACAGCAGGTGCCCTGCAAGTTTCCTAATCAGCCTCTTTCTTGTAGATTTAGCTGGGACCAGAAAGAAGCAGTTTTCATTTTTTTCGTAATCGCCAAAGGATGCCAAGTCTACTTTTTCTTATGCGCGTAGACCAAGCCAACACAAAAATTAACACATGAAATAGATCATTTTATTTGGGTGTAAAAATAAATGGTGAGAGGTTGATCTCTGTAGCTGATACAACAAGTTGAACTAATTGGTATTATCTCTGACTAATCTTAATAAGGGATTCTGTTCTGTTCTTTAGAAGTTCCTACCTCCTATGTTCCACTTCACAGTACGAAGCAAAGCTGGAAAATATGATTTTCCCCCAACTGCTTCAGTTTCCATGTCCATTGTTTCTATTTGTAAAGTAGACACTGGTCATCTCGGCATGCAGTGGTGAAATGGCCACTGAAGACCATCACCTGTAGACACCTGTGTCCAAGCACCTAGAAAGAGAAAGGAGAATGAGTCATGACAAGTAGTTGCGGTCCTGCAACACTTTGGTGAAATTAAGCAATAAGATTGGGTTGGTGGGTTGCTTATAGATACAGTGGAGAACTTGTAGAAAAAGAAAATGGCTAGCTCAGGGCTATAAGTCCTCAACTGAAGTTGAAGGGATTGGAACACCTTTCCCACAACTCATTAAGAAATCTTTATTTTCTATAGCTACCTGGCTGAGATTTCCGCAACTGAGGTACATGCCCTTGACCGGAATTGAACCTGGGACCCGTTGGTAGACAGGCCAACGCTTTATCCACTGAGACAAACTGGCTAGGGCGTGGCGGAGATTTCTGCAAGCTTACCCCATAGTCTCTTCCTAATGGTAGCTGAATTACAATGTAAATTAAATTCTCCTGCTCACAGGATTTTTTAATATTAGATATAGGACATGGATGGGAAAGGACTCAGCTTCTGAAAATTGGAATGGGTATGTAGAGAGAGATTTTCATGACAGTGGGGGCCTTAATCCCTTAAATCCTACTGAGCCTCATTTGGTAGGAAGGGTAGCCCGTCCCTGTCTCTAAGGAAGTTGGCCTTCCCTTGCCTAAAGGTTCTGTAATGTCTGAAGGGAATGTTGATCCTCTTCAGGAAGATCACAGCTTCCAGATATACAACTAGACTTCAGTCCCAATTGATCCCAGAGGATGAATTACAAAGAATAAACAATTGGTACTATAATACACACCAATATAATTACACTATTTTCTCAATTTATATTGACAGAAATCAGGGGGAAATATTGTGGAAATGGGTCCTAAGGGTGTTGGATTCAGTTGGAAAGAATATAATGTTTGGTCTGGCTGAATTTCTTGATGTGAGATTTTCAATTGAATCTGTTAGCCCAAATAGAATGGAGTGGCTCTAACAGTTCCCTGAATAGGCCGTTTCACGGGCCAGAGCCTTCAAATGAAATGGAGATTTGGTCCCTTAGAGGAATGACCCTGGTACACAGCCAACATTTTATTACCTCCCTCCTGTCCTTATGCCACTTTACTTGAAGCTGTTTATCCGAGTCTCTGCATTGAGTAGAGAATTATTATAATTTAAGATAATTATCAAACATACGTTTTGAACTGATACGTACACCTGAAGGTCTAAAATTTCACTGTGATCATAGTAGGGACTATTGGAAGGTAAGGATCTAGAAAGTTGTGGCTTCCATCCATCTCAGGTCGGCCTTAGCTCTGATACATTGTGTTCTATCCCTCAACCTGCACTGTGGCCTCTTGGGGAATTCCATATTATCAGCTGACTAAGGAAGAAAACGGTCTTGATTTATAGATGATACTGGACAGTATGTACAAAATGAAAACGGATGTCTGCAGCCCACCTTCAGAGTGGCCTTGAAAGACTCTGATGATGGCAGATCTTCCAGGTAGACAGAATTTTGAGGAGGGTGATGGGTGATTTCTTTTTCCTGGAAGAGATGGCCAGAGTAAAGAGCTACAGATATTCATGATCAGTGACTAGTAGTTTGGCTGAATGGTCCAAGGTTGTAAGGAAGGTCATTGGAATGTGCTGCAATGGATGCCGGGGGCGGGGGGAGGGGGCAGGGTATGTGGATACACCTCTCTGAAGGGTGAAAGAGCATGAGAATGTGTGTGCTGCATGGGAATGCTCCCCAAATTGCAATCTCTTCAAAGAGGAGGATTTGAATATTTAGGTGGACAGGGAGACCCATGCTGTGGATGTCAGACAGCCTCTTACTCTAGCCAACCAGTCATTTCTTCATGAGCACATGAATGAAGTGGTTATGGCCTCAGGGACAGAGCTTCAGTAGGAGCTCAGCAGCATGTTCTTCCACTTGCTAAAGGCAGTCTGCCTTGGACGTTTGCTAAGTGAATCAGCAGCTAAGTGCATCCTTTTACACTATGTGGGGCGCCACAAGAGTTCACATGTTGTCACTGATTCGACCGCTCGTCTTATTGGGGTAAGACCTAGACCTTCAGCTCCTGCCAAATCTCCTCCTTCAACTTCTCAGAGTCCTGGGCCAAGTGCACGTGCAACTCCATGGGAAGGGCAATCGGTCTCCTCACAGGCCACCCAGAGCATCCAAGTCAGAGGTGGTGTGAGTTCTCTTTCATCCTTGTGGGTTCCACTCTGCCCTTTTTCTTTTCCATATCCAACTTTTCTTTTTTATTGCTTTCTGGCTAAGCTATACTGCCTCAGGGTGAACACTATACATAGAGACAGTAGCCTGTGGAAACCCATCTACCAACTCCCACCGTTGCTGAAGACTTAACCCTTGTAATATGTCACTTATTCTGTATCATTCATCTTGGTTACAAGAGAAACATGATCTGAGAAAAATTCCATTTTTAAATAATCTCTACACACATTTGTTTCCACCAGCAAGATTGCATTTAAAGATCAGGGATCAGAAAATATCTCAACCACAGCCCCATTATCAGGCAATTTAATGGTCTCTACTTAGGTACCGGTTTTTACTTTGAATCAGTTGTTTGCCTTCTTAAAATGCCCACATTTTGTCCTGATTATTCAGAAGGTCAGTTTCTTTGTGTGTTGCTCCCCGCCATTTCCAGTATACAATCAGGAAGATCTGAGGAATTCACTGCTTATATCTGGAAAAATTTTATCGAAAAGCATGGGGGCAGGAAGAGATTAACCAAAGACCTTTTATGCATATATGCATTACCCATGGATACAGACATTAGTGTGGCGAAGGCCTGGGGGGGATGGGGAGTGGGATGGAGGGGGTCAGTGGGGAAAAAGGGGGGGACAGCTGTAATATTTTTAATGATAAAGATAAATTTTTTAAAAGTATTTTAGGATCATTCCAAAATCATTTCAATAATAAGGCTTGGCCTATATATTTTTCACTTATCCCTTTATTGCTTCTATCTGTCATGCGCAGCCATGTGTGATAAGCAATTACAGAAGATCCTTTATGAAATCGCATTATGTTGTACTGTGCTCTACGTTATATGTAACCCAAGGCGTTTAGCTTTATAGCATCGGATCAATTAAAAGAATGTGGAATAGTTAGAAGATAATAAGAGCAAGTAATTCAACAATTTGACATTTAACTGTTAGGTTTGATCTCAAGGTTATACCAAATGCAAAATGTTCTCTGTCCTTTTTATCTTTATATTTAGAAATCTCAGAGAACAAACAGTAGCAAAGGCAGCACATATTTCTTTTTTTGAAATATTATTTTTATTGGATTGATTGGGGTGACATTGGTTAATAAAATTATATAGGTTTCAGTGTACAATTCTATAATACATCATCTGTATATATCCTCACCATTTATCCCCCTGTACCCTTTCTACTTCCCCTCTGCTAATCACCATACAGTTATCTGTGTTTTATGGAATACTACTCGGCCATAAAAAGGGAAAGAAATCTTACCTTTTGCAACAGCTTGGATGTACTTGGAGAGTATGACGCTAATTGGAATACCATATGATTTCACTTATATTAAAAAAATAAACTAACAAAATAGAAACAGAGTCACAGATAGAGAACAGACGGATAGCCGTCAGAGGGGAGTGGGTTTGAGGGATTTGTGAAAAAGGTGGAGGGATTAGGCAAAAAAAAAAAACTCAACAAAACAAAAAACAACCTACGTCATATTTCACGTTAGCTGTGAGCAACTTCTCCTATACATCAAAAATTCATTCAAAACACATCTGGTTGAAGGTTTTGCTTTTAAAGGTAAACATGGCAACATCTAACCTCATCATAAGTGAAGACAAGGTGATTATATTGTTTAGAGATATACATATTTTTAGATCTCAGATAAGTCCAAGAGGTTGCAAAATGTAGGGAAGAAAATGAGCCTTGTGGTTTTTTAAGTAAAGAAAGTCTTCATCTACACGAGAATATCATGGATATGGATATGAAGATCAGCTCTATAACTGTTATTTCCAGTTGTCAATAAATCAGTTTGGCACATGGCCAGTGCATTGCAGTTTCCTGGAGGGAGTTGCATTCAAGAATTCAGATACGCCTGGGTCAGTCAGGCTTATGCCTGCACCTGCACCCCTGGTCCTGGCCGCTCCGTTCAGAAGCTTTATTAGGGGAGCTGGGCTGAGATGCTCTTCTCCACAGGGACTCTACCTTTTGGTCCCTAATCCTCCCTCTCCCCTTACACCATGTCCCATAAATATTTTCTAGTATTAAATCGTTTTTAGTGTTCTGTTTTAAATTCTTCTTGTTTCTTTTAGTATTTGGATTCTTTTTTAATTGGTTGCCCCAGGGATTTCATTAACATTTGTTGTGGACTGAATATTCATAGCAACTTCCAACCCCAATTTCACATGTTGAGGCCCTGCCCCTCAACATAATGGTGTTTGGAGGTTGGTTCTTTGGGAGGTAACTAGGTGTCATGCGGGTGGGACTCCATGATGGGATTAGTGTCCTTATACAAAGAAGAAGAGAACAAGAGATCCATGCTTATTCAAATTGATCTTTATTGTTGAAAGTATTACAAACGTCACCCCTTTTCCCCCAATGACCCACTCTACCCCATACCCACCCCTCCTCCCCCCAGGCCAACAGCACTATTGTCTGTGTCCGTGGGTTATGCATATATGCACAGAAGTTTATCAGTTAATCTCTGCCCCTGCCTTCCCTCTGAGATTCATCAGTCTCTTCCAGGCTTCGGTCTTTGGGTCTGTTTTGTTCCTCAGTTTATTTTGTTCATTATAATTCCACAAATAAGCATGATCCCATGAGACTTGTCTTTCTCTGACTGGCTTATTTCGCTTAGCGTAGCCATGCTTATTCTTTCTGTGTGCACATGAAGAAGAAATCATGTCAGTTTTCAGGGAGATGGTGGCCCTCTACTAGCCAAGAGAAGAGATTTCAGAATAAAACCGATCTTGCTAGCACCTTAATCTGGACCTCTCAGCCTGCAGACCTGCTAAAAATAAATTTCTGTTGTCTGAGCAACCCAGCCTATGCTATTTGGTTATGGCAGCCTGATAAGAATAAGACAGCATCTTAACCTAGAACAATCGAATTTGAATTAATACCAACTTAATTTTAATAGTGTGTAAAAACTTTCCTCCTATTATATCGTCATACAAAGTACATCTTATGGGAGGCCAGGGGAAGGTCGAGGGGAGAAAAAAAAAAGAGACATATGATACTCTTTGTAATACTTTAAGCAATAAAACAAAATTTTTAAAAAGTACATCTTTATACATTTATGAACCCCTCAAAATGGTTTGTTACTTCACTATGCAGTCGCCTTTTAAACCAGGCAAAGAAGAGAGTTACAAATATAAATGCATCCACTGTCCTTTGTAATTAACACTGCAGTTACCTTTCCTGATACTCTTCATGGTGTGTGTGCCTGTGTATGTGTGTAGATTTGAGTTACTGTGTGGCGTCATTGCAACTGAAGGCTTCTTTTAGTATTTCTTATAAGGCATATCTGCTAGTGACAAATTAACTCAGCCTTAGTTTGCATGAAAATGTCCTAATTTCTCCTTCATTTTTTGGGGGTAGTTTGTGGCACATGGAGTAATTATTTGACTTTTTTCTTCTCTTTCAGCACTTTGTTCTCCGGATGCTGTCCAGCCACCGAGGTTTCTAAAGGTAAGTCTCATATTGCTGTTATCTCGGATTCCTTGCCTGCGGAAAGGTAAGTCCTTTTTTATTTTTTTCCTTGCTGCTTTCAAGATTCACCCTTCATCATTTGGCTTTCAACAGTTAGACGAGGACGTGCTTTGCTGTTGAGTTTATCCTACTGGGAGCTTGTTGTGCTTCTCGGATGTGTAGCTTGATGCTTTTCATTTCGTCCCTCTTCCCTATTTGCTTGCACATCTCATGATTTTGTTGTTGAAACAATCTTGTTGTTGGCTTGTTGGATGTGTTGTTGCTGCCGCCACCACTGTGTGTTGGTTGAATTGCTTCCCTGAGCTAACTCTGCAAAGTCTGAACTCTTTGTTGTGTGACACCAAAGTCTAAGCTCAGATCAGCCAGTGACTGAGCCAAGATGTCCTTAAATGCATTGAGCCTAGAAGAGTCCCACCCTTCGCTCAGGACTCTCCGTAGGTACGGTGTTAGGATGCAACTTCGAAACACTAGCTGTTTGTCACTGTGTGTTACCCGCCACTCCCCCATTGCCCAGGACCCGAACGGTCACCTGCAGTGGGCGGTGGGACCCTCCGTCTTTTCCTGTGTATGTGCCGCACACTCCTGTGGGCAATAACGTGCATCTAGGTCCCCAGGAATGCGTCCTGGCTTTTCAAAGCCACTGTGGATATCTCAGATCGCAGATTTCTCTTTCATGGTTTTGCCAAATTTCTTGCTTGTCCGCCTGGTCTGTCCTTTGTAGGCAGCTTCAGTGTGAAACCATTGCCCCTGATTGTTGTTGCTATTTAACAAAACCCTTCTCACTGAGCAGGCCTTCTTCCGAGAGCTCATAATGTACCAGCTAATGGTAACAGTTCTCTAGCTGTGGAGCTTTCCAAAGAACAATAAGCCATTCTGCTTCTTCCAGGCGCCCCAGAGCACTGGTTCCAGGATTGATGGCTTTCAAGGCTACCCTGCGCTGGGGGAAGATGCTGGGGGAAAAGGACAGGTTAAAATGCCACAAAACTCGCTGTTCTTCCCAAGGTTCAGCCATTCTCCTTGAGAAAGTACTCCTCAGGTTAAAGCAACCCTTTGGCGAATTATCTGGGTTCAAAAAAGGCCGGCAGGGCCTATTTGTGACTGTTCTCATGTCTTTTGTGGAATTGTGGATTGCTGGGTGTTTTCATGGCGCCATTTCAAAAAGTAAAATGGACTTTAGCAGAAAATAAGAGAAATAGATCTGACGTGAAAATCTTTGAAAGGAAAAAATGAATTGATGCTGGTCAATGGTAAATATGAATACAAAAATAAGTCGTAAAGCGGTGTTTGGAGATTAATTAGTGGTTTGGAGTGGCAGGGAAAAAAATTTTTAAACTGCCTTGTGGTATTTATCTTTCTCCAACTGGCTTATTTAGCTTAGCATGATTGAAAGCGAAGGTATTAACAATGAACTCTTGTAATGTTGCATACCGGTTTGCTATTGTAGTTATTTTTCTGAGAATGCTAAAATATCCACCTTCATTGTAACTGTACGTGGCTATATCTCTATGGGGCAAATATGAAAATGAAGGTGAAGCAACTTGTTTCTTTATGGAAAAGGGGCACATGCAGGGCTGATCTTTCAGCTTTGATACGACCGATCCCAGAGACTTAGCCAGGACCGAGGCCCGCGTGGCTCCAGGACAGCGCTGCGGAGTGATCAGGTAAGTCACGTTCCAGGCGGTTCATTCATTGTTCGGTCCGCAGTTCCGGTTCACTGTTTATAAGTTTTGTGTTGCAATTTTTACCTAATAAATCTCTGGTGCCTTGGGAGAGATGAGTGAACACTTTTCTAAAAGGACCCTTTTAGAAATTGAACTCGTGTGTAAAAGCTTTTAGTAATGAAGTACTGTCTTGGGGTATCATGTACGTGGTCATCTCGCGTGTCCCTGATCACTTGCCCTGCCACACTATTCAATTAACTTGTCATCCGACGTTGCAACAGAGGACACAGAGCATTGCACACCACAAATGCTCTCGCGTGAGCTCACTCAGCTGTGATCCATCCATTACTCGGACCTCATGCAAAAGGGGAGAACTCATAAAGGTGCAATTGTACTAGCCCCGTGTGCTCGGATAAATTCCTCACAATAATCCAATTCACCATGCTCTCAACTCCCAACGATCCTTCCGGTCAAAGACAAGCGATCATACCAAAAGAATACCAGACTCTGATATGCCACCTTCTCTCCACCTTCATTCTCTTATTCCAGGGAAGCCTCCAGATGGCAATGAAGTTAGAGACTATCCCAAGTCTGTATCAACCCTTCCTACAGAATGCTTGTTCTCAAACCGTTTCGTATTTGGTTTATTTCTTGTTTGGCTGCTACTAACAGGGATCTCACTCAGAGCTTTCTAAATAGAAACCATGTCCATTTTTCAAGATCTTGGCATGAAGAGGTTTGTGGAGATAACATGTTTAATCCTCAGACAAGGTCGTCAGCATTTCATTTCTTTTTAATTTGAACTTTTTTTTTCTTTCTCCGATTTGCGTAAGTGAAAGGAATGAGGACAAAGGTGAAGTGTGATAACCCGGGAAAGCTAATCCTTTCCCTTCTGTTGTCAGGATTGGAGGGCAGCCTCTCACTGGGGATTCTGCTGGGGTAATAGATTTTCAGAGCTCTCTCTCTCTCTCTCTCTCTCTCTCTCAATTTGGAGGAGCTACTTTCTGCTTCATTGTTTTGCTTATGTAAATATAATTAATTCATTAGCTCTTGCCAGAAAGCAATGTGACTGATATTAAGTGATTTTTCTACATGGGATTCCAGAGATCATTTTTTAACTTTCTAATTAAGAGCCAATTTATGGTTAATCATAGAGCCATCTGTGTGAGACTCGGTGTCCTTCAGTCTGAACAATGAGGAGTTTGCGGCTCCTGTGGGAAGAAGCCACGCAGCCCATCCTTTCTCTGGGGAGGGCGCTTTGGACTCTGACGAGTCTGGAATTTGAATCCTGGGTTAACATTAACTAGACCGACATGACCTTTACTGAGATTTTGCCTTTCTGAGCCCCGGTTTCCTCATCTGAAACACAGGGTTGGTGGTCTTATTTCTCTCGTAGGTCCCTTGTGCAGGTAAAATGAGATAATGTATGTATAACCCTAGAGCATGGCAGAGTGTATGCCAAATAATAGTATGGAGGTGGTAAAGAATGTGTGTTTTTTTTTTAAATTAACTCCTAAGCCAAGTAGAGAAAAGGGAAAAATGAATCTATACGCCAGAAAATTGATTATATTCTTCTTGGGAAAATATTCTTTCCAAATATGTTTAGTTTACTAGTCTTTAACGCAGGACTTTAAAAGATGGGTTTTAATTTTTATCAAACTAACCTTAGGTACTTGATGCATATTAAATAATCTAAGACTTGGAACAGCAAAGTCAAGATGTGTATTTCAAAAGTCAGTAAATTACAAGCTATTTTAGTTATCACATATTTTCTGTGCTTGTGTCTCCATCATTTCATTATTTATTATCACTTGGGGAATAAGAAAAGCCAAGTGGTAGGTTGAGAATTAATGCTCCCAGAGTAAGAAGAGGCAGCAGAAAATAAAAGATGCCGTGGGGGAGTGGAGGCGCCTATTGTAGGCCCTGACATAATAAATAGAACTTTAAAATTGTTTTATGAATGGATAGATGATGAGTGGATAAATGAGTGAAATATTGAAAAAGAAAAGTAAATATCAGAAATGTCCTGCTAGGTATTAATTAAAGACAAACTGTGATTTTAGGAGGTTTTATATCTTAGCATTAGGTGTTAATAGATTTCTTATGTGACAAAGGGGAGATATTTTTATGTTGTCATTTTTTTATACAGGTATAATTTGATAGAAAAATCAATATTATTTTAAGATTCTTATACCAGTTTACAAAGAGCTACCGCATTTTATTCTTCTTTGATTTCGTGTTAAATTTGAGTGTCAGATGAGAATTTGAATGAATATTTTATAAATGTGAAAAGATATTTTAGGAAAATTAGTTGCCTGGAGCCAAGTATTCTAATATGATATATTCTAATCTCCCCACTATATCTCTAAGACTACTGTTTTAGCAAAAACAACTTGGTGGAATGAAAGATGTAGGAGGATTTCAATGTGAGACACTGATAAATATTTTTTTAAAACCATGTGCTAAAGCAACATCCTCTCAGGGAATAATGAATAGAAAAAAGTGATTACCTGGTAGGTAATAACATGCAAATTGTCTTATTTACTAAATTTAATACATTTGATGCAAAGAATATTATATTCCTAGCTTTAAATATTACAGATGACTAAGAACAAAAAGAAACAAACATGCAGTCAGACCCAATATTACCAACACAAAGAGTGTTTTGTTATTAAAAATAAAAAATCCTGGAAACATTGTAGGCATTAATATTTTGTATTCCTTTTTTGAAAAATTTTGCAATATTATTAAACTCTTGTTAATTTGATTTTGGGGGATATGTTTTGCTTTCATTGTTTAAAAATTCAATACAGTAAACAAAAAAGTCAATAGGTATAAGTGATATAATAAAAATGGGACTTGAAGGTATGAACATGACTATTCTGTATAATAAAAGCCTAATATGCTAAGTGTCTGACAGTTCGTTCAACCGTTCGACCAGTCGCTATGACACACATTGACCATCAGGGGGCAGATGCTCCAACCGGTAGGTTAGCTTGCTGCTGGGATCCAGCTGATGGGACTGGGCGAGAGAGGCAGGACATGCCCTGAAGCCCTCCTGCAGTCCCTCCCCAGCTCCGATAGTGTACCTGGTGGGGGTCTCTCTTCCTGGCCTGCACCCTCTCACAATCTGGGCCCCCTGGGGGATGTCAGAGAGCTGATTTCGGCCCAATCCCCACAGGCCAGGCTGAGGGACCCCACTGTGGCATGAATTCGTGCACTGGGCTTCTAGTTTCTAAATAATAGTGAAATCTCTTAAAAACTTTCTTTCAGCATCAGTTTCCTGAAACCTGTTGCCTATGTTTGATTCGTGGAAAGACCTACAAAGAACCCGACAAGTCACTTCGCTCTCTGTCACCTCCACTGTCTGTGCCAGCGGTTCTCAACCTGTGGGTCATGACCCCTTTGGCAGTCATGAACTGTTGCCCCACAGCTGGCTGGTTCCAGGCACTCAGCAGTATCATCAAGGATATGGGTTTCATCCATCAACCCAAAGAGTCGTTCCAAGGCTGTTGACTTCTTATGACTAGTCCCCTGGAGGCCATGCAAATGCTCCCCAATCTTGGAGCAGGTACTACTGTGCGTCAATATGGACAGACTCAACCCCCTAAGATAGAGTCTGCTAATATGGGGGGGAGTGTGGGTAATGGCGTGAGCACCAGAGCACAACATTGCTTTTCAAAGCCTGTTACTTAAGACCATCCACAAGGTAGTCCCAGCAACCAGCAACTGCCCCCCGCCTTATCATGTACTACCCGCCCCTCCCCTTCTTTCTCATGCTCTGCAGATGACCTGCTTTGGTTAGAGAAAAGAGGGAGGGAGGATACGTCCATGTCTCTAAGGCGGGTATCGTTTCCCTGAGAGAGGATATGGAGGAGGGGCCAGAGTGTTCTTTTAGAAAGCATTTCCTGCAGTCTATAATATAATCGATCTTGGAATGTGAGTTACAGAAAATAAAGCCTGACTCTATGTTTATTCTGGTAAACAGATAAGGTAGATATGTCTATTTAAAGAGAGTTCATAGGACAGTTTTATATATTACATTTTACTACATACGTAAGTGGTTGGAATTCAAGCATTCCTAATATAAAGGCATCTTTGCAGTATGAATTCAGTAGACCTGTTATTACCAATCCTGTAGACATACCAAACTGTTTTATTTTACAAATTATAATATGTAGTGGATTTAATGTAAAGAAACACATTGTAACATATGGAAGTCAAAGATGCATAGATATTGACTAGTGAAAATGTGCATATGTAATACACATTTAAGGAAGAGTCACATCTTAAAAAATAAAACACAGGTAGAGGCTATTGAACAGGGATTAGATCTGGAAAATGTCTAATTGCAGCACTGATTATAACCAGTGTGTTTGGGGGACATCACTTAGCATCTTCAGTCTCCTCCTATAGAGAGAAAGACTGTTTTAAAGTTTTCTTCCATTTCTGATAATCTAAGATCATTAAAATTGAAACCAAATATAGGGAGGAAGAAATTAAGGTACAAAGTCTTTCCCCTTAAAAACAAAATAAGCAAAATCTTGTTGGTTGGCTGTTTTCCTTCATCTAGTTCCATGGTAAAATATTCACATTATTTAACTTAATACCAGCTACTTTCTGTAGTCAAAGTCAATTGCTTGATAAGGTTGCCTTTAATCTGTCTCAAGCTAATTTCGCTTTTTTTTTTTTTTTTTAACATGGCCAATCTGCCAACTTTTATCTGTCACTTTAATGCACTTGCAGGCAGCAGGCCAGGGATCAGTGCCTTCCTCCTGGCCAGTTCTCAGCCCTTATCACCTATGAATATCTTTCTGTCTCTTCCTTATCATGCAATTACACAGCCCTCAATGGTTGCAACCCCTGTCTTCTCCTCAGAGCTGTACTAACTGTGTCAATATGACACAGGTAATTTCTAATAGAGCCACATTCCTTGGGTGTTGACCAGCGTGGCAATGGGAAAGTTAATCCACTTCAGATTGATTCAATGAATCAAATCTTTCACATGATGGTGTTTATCTCACAATATTAAATAACCCAAATACATTTTTATCAATATAAAATTGTTATTATTTTTAATATATTTTTATTTATTTCAGAGAGGAAGGGAGAAAGAGAGAGGGCTAGAAACATCAATGACGAGAGAGAATCATTGATTGGCTGCTTTCGCATGCCCTTAATGGGTGTCAAGCCCCCAAACCAGGCCCGTGCCCTAACCGGGAATCAAACCCTGACCTCCTGGTTCAGAGGTTGATGCTCAACCACTGAACCACTCTGGCTGGGCTAAAATTATTTTTAAAAAGGGTTTTGCTTCTTATTGAAAGAAATGATGGCGTAGGATTGGAGGACCTCTTTTCCATACACTGAGAATAAGGTCAGCCTGGCACCCTACCTGAATAACTCATGAGGGAAGAGTAAAAGATTCATCAATGAAAACAGGGTCCCGGCCCCAGTGTGTAGCTTTCAACTCTATGCTAGTAGTACCGCATCAGGGGAGACGTGTATACTGGAGTGCTCAATTTAAGCCTTCATCCAGCGCTGGTCTTTATTAACAACTTTGTGGAGGAAACTCCCACCCTGCCACAAAGCCTGTGGTATTTCAGAATCTCTGATTTTTAAACATTACTCTGGGGGGAAATGCTCTCATGCCTCCGAGATAATTTCCCACTTTCCCAGTTTTTAAGAACCTCTCAAGTGTCCTTAACATAATAAGAGAGGCGTGTGCTCCCCACAGAGACACTTGCATAGCCCCAAGTAGTGGGTGTGGTGGCGACCACATGTACTTCTCCTCATGTACATATGGTACTGTCTGTGATGCCTGCACATGTGTGGCTCTAGGCATGCGGTGTTGTTCTCCCATATGATGAGGCTCTAGAATAGAGGTCAGATGAAGTTAGTGTGATTTTAATTGTGCACTACAACCAAGCTGTAACCAGTTATTAATCATTTAGAATGTAATCCCAGGACATTATTAAGCAAATAGCCTACAGTGCTTCCTGTGAAATAGTGAAGGAGAAGGGCATTTCTTCTCAGGGTTTATGATTTTCTCTCTCTCTCTTTTTTGGTAGTTTTTATTTATTCTATCAATCTTTTAGGCCAAGGGACATTTGGATATTTATACCATTATTCGCTGGCCACACAAAATCATCAACTTAAAAACCAGCCTCTTATATTTGGTCAGACATTTCATTAACTCACCCCTATGCCTGGGCAGGGCCAGAACAAATGATTTCACGGGCCTTACACGGCCCACAGGCTGGACGTTCCCCACCCCTGCTAGGTGAGAGCTGAAGCAGGACCCCGTGGACCTGATCCTAAGCTGGGCATACATTGACCAGGATGGAGGAGGCCTGTCAGGAATGTCCCTGCATGCGACAGTCACGGACCCTGGCAGGTCGCTGCTGAGCAGGCGGGGAGGGTGTTTCTGAGATGGTACAGCTGCAGAAAGTGAGACAAATGCCTTGAGAATGGGTCGTAAATCATATCAGCTGTCTCAGACTTCCCCTTGGTGTATTGATTATAATTAAAAAATAAACTAATTAGTTGGAGTTATAATCATGAACGCTGAGCTCATAGCGGCAGGCGGTGGCACTGCCGACGCGCAGG
This sequence comes from Myotis davidii, assembly GCF_000327345.1. Lineage (NCBI taxonomy): Eukaryota > Metazoa > Chordata > Mammalia > Chiroptera > Vespertilionidae > Myotis > Myotis davidii. The sequence continues at coordinate 3,554,876 of NW_006290034.1, forward strand.
CGACAGGGGACAGTGATTAGGATGAACTGAACCTGGGAGCTCACCTGGGAAGCTCCTGGGAGATCATTTTACATGAGTTTTCTGACCATAGCAACTGTCTTTTTTTTTTTTTTTTTACTTTAAAATCCGCCCTCCCAATAAATAAAATAAAATCCTCCACCCCAGGAAATGTCCCCTGTGGGAAGGCACACTATGATGTCATCTAGTTGGTCACTTTTAACCATAAGTGTGCCATAAGGTGTCACAGCACAGATTGATTAATTATTATTATTAATTTTAGTAAGTCGATGCATGTATGTGCATTTGCCAGGCACATACCTGATAATACACTGTACAAATGGTTATATTGGTTCTTCAAAGTCTCATAATGATTTGTGCACCGTCATTTCCCTCATGCATTCGCCAGTTCCTTGCCTGTGGGTGGTAATAGGAAAGGCAGCCCCAAAGCCTGGGCTTTGCAGAGGCCCCTGGAATAACTCGCTATCAGTCTTCGCCACAGTGCCCATGTCCTGACAACAGATACTGCGTAGTTTACTAACCGTGAGTCTATTTTATTGGGAATAGGATATAATCATAGATATTTACTTACACTCAGTTTTAATGAATACCAACATCAACAGAAATAAGCAATATATCACTATCTATGACTATTTTAAAAACTCTATATTTTTCCTCCTTGGGAACTTTTTCATTAACTTACCAGTTATTCGGAATGCCACATACAGAGATATTCAATTTAACAGAAATTCCATAATCTACTTTGCAGAGAACTTTTTTATTTAAGAAAGCAGATATAGACACAGTGAGTCGAATTGTCATTGTAAATAGTATTTCATGAGTTATACCTGCAAATGTTAAGAATCATATTCTTAGAATTTTCATATATTGCTGGTAAGCTGTCAGCAATGGAAGGTAGAAGTTTTAAAAGTTGCCTAACTTATAGTCAGAAGGGATGTCTTAGTGTAGTAGGGTCTGGTAACAGATACAAGAAATTCATAACTTCAACTGAGCAGTGAACATTTTAAAAATTATACCCTCGTGCATAGATTAGCATTGAATTAAAATACGTTGCACAGGCACCTATAAATCGCTGTTCTTAGTATCTACTTTCTTAAAATAAATCTGATAATATTAATAGCTGATACTAATTGTTCAAATATTATGTGCTAAGGGCTGTGTATGGGCTTTCTTACATGTGTTCCTTTTATCCCTGTAGCCTTGTTTATAACATGGACGTTACCCATGATACACCTGGAATGCTGTGTCTGGCTCAGACTAGCAGAGTAGCAATGGCTAAGCCAGAATGTGGGTTCAGGTGAGGCTTCCAAACAGTCTTCGGTTACAAACAGAAAAGCCAGGATTACGGTAGATGCAGGTTTATAGGATGATACAGCCTATTATGCCACCAATCCCCAAATGTAACCAGGAGCAAAGCTACAGTCCTTGAATGGTGAACGCTAGAGTTCACAGATGGTTTGGGGGGAAATAGACTTTATTAAATACATAGGCAATTGACCTAAGGGCTTCCTTATAATTAAACACCTGCTCAACTTACTATTGCATGACTGAGCTCTTGAGGATAAAAACCATAACAACATTAGGCTTCCTTGAAGTACTTTACCTTAAAAAAAAATTCTCAGAACCGTTTAAATAAACCTAATTTGTTGTGGGCCTCATTCGACTCAGGATGCATATGGTAAGTATTTTTAATGCACAATGCACCAAACTGGTCTATTGCAATAAAATATCTAATAATAAAAGCGTAATATGCTAATTAGACCAGACATCCTTCTGGATGACCTTCTGGATGAAACTTCAGCTGAGAGGGAAGCCCAGGTCCCAGGTGCCAGAGGGAAGCTGGTGCCAGCAGCCAGGGGAAGGAAGGCCTACTCTTGCATGAATTTTGTGCATCGGGCCTCTAGTAGATAACAAAAAGCCCTGCCTCAATGCAGTTAAGGAAACAAAAAAAGCAAGTGCAAGACAATTTGATAAATGCTGAGGTACAGGTACAACCAGGGAACTAATGAAGCAAAAATTATGGCCCCAGTTTGGATCTGTGTTTTCAGTCCGGTTTGAGCCAAGATGCATACTAATAACCACTAGGAGATGACCCAACACCACCAGGCACAGTGGTCTGGAAGGAAAAGTGGGTATGAAGTGGGGGAAGGAAGGAAAAATTGGAACTTGCCATGGACGCTGACATTACTGCAATGGACAGAAACGAATTTTGTTGAATTTTTTTTTCATCTGTATCCATAAGAGAGATCGGTCTATAGCTTACTTTTCTTGTAATGTTTCTGTCTGGTTTTGTTATTAGTGTTGGCTTCAGAAAATGACTGAGAAAGCATTTCCTATTCTATAAGAGTTTACAGAGAATTGGTACAATTTCTTCCTTAAATATTTAATAGACTTCACCAGTGAACTGATCTGGGCCTAGTGTTTTCTGTTATGGTAGCTTATTAATTATTGATTGCATTTCTTCCATAGATAGAGGCCTGTGTATATTGTTTGTTCTTTTCATGTGAGTTTTGGCAAATTCTCACCCCTAATGAGTCCCGATAACTGTCCTTGGTCTGAAGCCTGTTCGGTGTGGAAGCACTATAGCTGTCCCTGCTTTCTTTTGATTACTGTTAGCCTAGTATGTCTTTCTCCATCTATTTGTTTTTAATCCCTGTGTCTCTTGTATTTAGAGTGGGTTTCTTGAAGGCAATAATTGATTCCTTTTTCTTGATCCACTCCGACAGCCTGTGTCTTGTTCTTGGTGCGTTTGAACCGTTGACACTTAGAGTGGTACTGAGAGTAGAATTGACATCTATCACATCTGTTACTACTTCTACTTGTGTCTCTGGTTATCTGTTCCTACTTTTGTCTTCTGTTCTTTTCCGGCCTTTTGTGGTTTTAGTTGAACATTTTATATGCTTCCAGTTTCTTTCCTTTCTTAGCATATCAATTATGTTTCTTTTTTATTTTAGTCATGGATCATTTATTTTATTTTTATTTTTTATAACTAGGATATTGTTTGTGAATGTCCAGTTTTCTGACGTGATATGTAAAAGGAGCACATGCCCATATTTTTCATTGTAAAAGTTATTCGGGCACGGTTAGCTTTAAAAAAAAAAGGTGTTTGTAAAGGTTTTGTTTTATATGACATCATAAGCATTCATTTTTAATGGTGTTTGCATTTTAATTCAAAACTGAATGCTCACTAACATATGTCTGACATCTTACCATCTTTAAGAATTCATCCATCTATTTAAAATCCACATGAACATCAAAGCATGCACCCCATTTGATTTGTGCCAACTAAATATTTTTGGGATAGGAAACGTTGTACTACTTCCCATCTTATGAAACCATCCTGGCCAAAGTGAAATTGTGAGAAGTATGCAGGCTGTGGGAACTTGGGAACTTTAGTTTTGCTTAGATCACTGTTTCTCTCATCCCCACACCACCATCCCCCATCGCAAGAGTTCTGAATAATGTTTCCTTCAACTGGACTTTTGTGATGTACACTGATTGCCTTATGTAACACACCTTGTTCAAACCTGTTACCTCTGTCGAGGTGGAAATCGCATCACTAATGACATTTAGTCCCAATGGTCAGATCATTATATTGTACCTTCCTTTCTTCACCGCACTGTGCCATCTTCCATTTCGCTAGCTCATTTTCTTCTGCAAAGTTTCTGGGAGAGGACATCCCCAGGCTGCTGCTGCTGTTATCCATTCCTCATACATTTTCCCTTGGAGAATGTGCTCAAAGACCCCTATTTGCAGCTAACTACCAAATCTTCGTATTGTGACTTATGTGGCTAACTGTATAGATATCTATAATAATAAATGGTTAATATGCTAATTAGACCAGACGTCCTTCTGGGCGAAGCCGGGGCTGCAAGGGAAGCCCAGGCCCCTGGTGCCTGCCAGCGACCAGAGGGATGCCCGGGTCCCAGGTGCCAGAGGGAAGCCGGTGCTGGCAGCCAGGGCACGGAAGGCCTACTCTTGCATGAATTTCGTGTATCGGGCCTCTAGTATAATATAAATATACAGGGTGTCCCCCCAAAATGTAAACACACTGTAGCAGCTAATAGCTCAATTTAAAAAATGGATTGCTTTTTAATAAACACTGTCTTTATAATTATTCAGAATATGTATACATTTTTTGGAACACCCTATATATTAAGTGTATATAATTTTGGAATACCCTATATATTAAGTGTATATATTAGCATGTATAGTTCTCTATAGCTGTATCTATAATCATAGCTGTACCTAAAATTGTAAACCCTTCTCTTGAACCAGGGATTTGCTTTTCCAAAGAACGGCTCTTAAAGTTTATATGTACTAGATATTATATACATAGCGGCGTATCCAACATATAAACTCCCATATGTCTCCTATTGCTGGAATTCTAGATTTTACATGTTTTCTGAATAGCAGTACCCACTTGACATGTTTGATTGCATCAAATGAACGAGAATAATATAAACTGTACTGACTAGACATTTGCATAAAGAATAAACTCAGCTTCTTCTGAGTTTTCCAAGTCTTCCTGGTGAGTCTCAGCATCTTACTCATGCTCAAGACCCAGCCCGTCATATTCTCCCACTGGGCACTTTACCATCCAGGAACCTTCTTGAAGGGAGTGGGAGGGGGTCTCCTGCCACCCGTGTCACTTTAAGAATTTGGTTCTCTCTCATCTCTCTTCGGAGCATCCAAGTGGCTCCCTGGCTTCTCAGCCCTCACTGTAAATGGGTCATTTTGGCACTGGGACACTCGATGCCACTTTTAACTTTAAGTTTATTGTCTAGAACCTCAGGAGCAGTGATGTTGTAGCTTTGCAAAGCATTTCAGCATTTATGTGCAAAACTTTTTTTCTATACGTTTTAGACATAAGCCAGGGGAGTATCTGGAAAAGAAATCTTACAGCTGTACAGTGGGTTCTCACTGGTCGCTCTTCGACATAAGCCTTTACCTGCACAGCACAGCAGGTGTGTCCAACGCCTCTGCAGTGGCCAGGTCAGCAGGACGTGCCTCGCCCAGAGTGGAATGTTTCCCAGCCATCACCTTCCAAGGCAGGGGAGCCAGCAGGGCCAGCCAGGAGGAGCTCACCACTTTCCTCATCCTGGGGACAGGCCTGTAGATTCCTTTGGGTTTTAGCCTCATAGCAGTGCAATCCACTGCACTGTTTACGGTGGGTCTTCCTTTCCTCCAAGCACTTCATGGTTCATTCATTAACACTGAACTTGCAGCCAGCAGCCTTGGGACCAGGCCCGGGGAAGGGTAGCGAATGCCCATGTTTTCTCCAGAGGCGCCCCCCAGCCTTCCTGCACTAGACACCCTATAGGATCGCCACTTATGAGGCATTTTATTTTTATTTATTCATTCTTTTTAATATAGTTTATTGATTTCAGAGAGGAAGGAAGAGGAAGACAGTAATAGAAACATCAGTGATGAGAGAGAGTCATGGATTGGCTGCCTCCGCACGCCCTTCACTAGGGGTCGAGCCTGCAATCTGGGCGTGTGCCCTGACCGGGGATCCAAGGATGACCTCCAGTTCATAGGTCGATGCTCAACCACTGCGCCATGCCTGCCGGGCTCTGAGGCATTTTAAACAGCAAAATTAGCAACCACATGTACAGAAATGCAACGAAAAGGAGGGGGGGATAAATTGGGAAAAACACTTTCTTACAGTGAGAGAACGGAGACAAGAAGGCAGAGCACAAGCTCATGCCCCTGACCTGGGAGCAAGCGAGCTGAGGGGCAGTCTTTTCCCTCCGGAATGTGTATGCGGATGACCGTGGCGTGCCTGCGAGCATTGCTTTCGGGTCTCACATGCACCTCAGTGAGCAGGCTACATTGCAAATACAGAGTCTGTGAATGACGAGGATCAACTGCGCTACGCTGTGCCCTGTATTCTATCTACTTCTGGGGTATTTTATGAGATTGAATCTGTTTTATGAGTCCCAGGATAAAGAGAAAAACCAAGATGAAATAGATAAAATACCAATGTATCCATTCTGTTTCCGTCATCGACACTGTCATAAAGTATAAATTCTGTGTTTTTTTTTATTTTGTGACATTATGTAGATTTGTTTCATTCAAACTGATACTTCGAACATCTCAGATGATCGAATATGACGGAGTATCTAATTTGGAAGATGTATGGGTTTTGTTTTATGGTAGCTTGCCTATTTTATAAATATAAATGAAATATTTAGAGGTTACAGGATGATGCTATAAATTATGTTTATTTTCATTCTTTTCTAATGTAGGGTAGGAAATATTTTTCAAACCATCAATATGTTTGATGTTGAAGGCTACAAAGAGATGATAACCACTGTTCTCCACAATGGAGATGTCCTAGCAAAACTGCTAGGCAAAGAGCGAATGCTCTCAGTGTAAGCATTTCACATTTTCCTAGAGGCTGCAGCCCCATCCGGAACCAGGTTTCCCCTGTAAACTCACTGCTGATGCGCCGGTGGGACTTCTTGAGCCCAAATGCACTAAAGGAGGGAAAAGTGGGAAATGGGACAGAATCTTACGGGAAAGTAAATCCATAGATATTTTATCCATCTTCCCTACTTCCTCCACTTACTTAGGGATTGGTATCTATACAATCCTGGGTCAAAACCCATTGGGGCATCTGCTAACGGGGTTTTGCAGACCTTGGGTGCCTTTGATACATTGAGTATTGCTTTTGATAAGACTTCCAAGGTCAAACTCCATGTGGACAGCTCTGCATGATGTCCCTCCTGGGTAATCAAAATATTTCCAAGTGTCTTTGGTCCGGCTGATTGTGTTTGGCCAGTGTTTCCTAAATTTGTCTGAGCAAAAAGGCCTATTGAAGTCGCAGATGATGGGTCAGTCTGCCTGGCTTTGATTTAACCCTCTTCAATCAGCTTCTTTATCAGAATCTGATCTATGAAACAATAGCAACTCAGACCGCCTGGAGTTCTGTGAGCATTCAGTAAGAATAGTGCCCACTCCCAGTAAAACTCTTGTAAAGCGTCGGTTATCCAGAAAGTAAACTGGCCCTCTATAGAAGAAGGCAGTTCCAGAAACATCACAAAGCTTTCTCTGTGATTTAAATTTATTTCAAGAGTGAATTACATAAACTTAGTGCTTGGCCTTAGAAACCATTTTTGCTTATGGAACAAGAAAGTAAACTTTTCAAAAGACCAAATGACTTGCCCAAGGTCACAGGTTTCATTTGTGGCACAATGACACTAAGAAGTCACAGCAGAAGGGGATTGGGCTTTGGGTGGTGGGCACACAATGCAATCTACAGATCATGAATCATAGAAATACACACTTGAAACCTATATGATCTTATTCATCAATGTCACCCCAATACATTTAATAACAAATAATAATTAAAAATAAAACATTACTATGCAATTAAAAAAAAAAGAAACCAGGTCTTCTATAGCTAACTGAAGAGTATTTTCTCTTCACCTGACTGTCTCTCATATACTCAGATATTCACATATTGATTCTCTTTCAATCTAAGGAAAAAGACATTGCGTAAAGGATAAGGTGTTAGCAAATCAATTCCCTATTACATTAGTCATTAATGCTACCGAATATCAAGCTTCTCATCACCAGTTATTTCTTATCATTGAAACACTTCAAGGTTATGACACAAGATTATTTTCAGTCCAAAAATACTAGGCCACCAAACATTATAGTCTCCCAGTTTGTACTTCTTCCCACTGTATACTACTCATTAATTATTCTTTTAAATTTATTTTGTGCCATGTTATTTTTCTTCTTAACATGATCAATTTTAATTTTGAACTTTTTTCACAGAGGCACAAGCATCTATACTTTATAATTTATTCCGTTATTTGACTAACTAGCATGCTATATGATGAAGATGACCACTAGATCATTTCAGGTTAATATTAACCCGTCCATAGAAATGGGTTTCATGTAACACTTAAGTCAGTCAGTTGTATGATTGATTCTCTAAAAATGCAAATTTCATTAATTCAGTATTGAGTATCTCACATAGCTCAGAGTGAGAAATTTTACAGAAGTCAGTATCTATTAATATACATAAAGGGCACCTACAAATTCATTAGAAAATGATGAATATGCCAATAGAAACAGACAAATAACTTGAACAAGAATTAACAATATTGATTAAATACACGGTGGCAAATAGAACATGTCAAAATACTATAAAATTCAGGAGAGGAAAGAATATTACTGAAATTTGTTGAAAGATTCAATTTTTTATTTAGGTACATATGCAAAAAGTCTGGATTAGTTATATATTTTAAGATGTTAACAAACCCAGTCTCTGGGTAGTGGAATTTTATTTTCTTCTTTTTTGCTCTTGAGTGTATGTTACTTTGATGATAAAAATATGCCTCCTTGCTGAAACCGGTTTGGCTCAGTGGGTAGAGCATCGGCCTGTGGACTGAAAGGTCCCAGGTTCGATTCCGGTCAAGGGCATGTACCTGGGTTGCAGGCACATCCCCAGTAGGGGATGTGCAGAAGGCAGCTGATCGATGTTTCTCTCATCATCGATGTTTCTAACTCTCTATCTCCCTTCCTCTCTGTAAAAAGTCAATAAAATATATATTTAAAAAAATATGCCTCCTTAAAATTATAACACCATAATAACATAAATGGTACTATTTCTCCTTATGGAGAACTAGAGGCATAAAAAGCAAGTCATTATTCATTTTAATTACTTCAAAGTGTGATTAAAATTAGAGTTTGAAAATAATGGTTTTACTATAAAAACTTAAGAGAAACGTAATAGTGATGTGGACAAAATTTGCTTCTCACAAATTTTTAAATATAAAACCATGAATTGGGATTCAGCGTAATTTTTACTTAAGTTACTAGCACTATCAATTTCACTTTTACCTTAAGTGGTTAATAGATAATATATAGTGATGTTTTTGTTTGTTTTCAAGTGACTGCTCCCACCAAACCAGCTGGTATTAGGAAATGTACTGTTCTTAATGGGTAGATTAGCACTTGATATTTTTGAATTCTTTAAAGAGACAACTTGGAGTAAATGAAGTGAAATCTTTGCTATTTCTCATTCCATCGGGTGTATTTTATGCAAACCAGTGTCACTCACCGTTGTGTTCTATGAAGCATTGCTGTCACGCTTTCAGGTATCAGTCTGGGTCCCATAGGAAGAGTGCTGTCCACGCTGAGTGTGCGTACACAAGTGAATGAGATTGTACTTGGTTTTGTTTGTCTCCTAACTACATTTCTCAGGATGACTTTATTTAACGCAAGCCTTTGGAAGGAAAGAAACCTTATGTCACTTTAGCTTTCACTCAACAAGCAGGCCAATTTCGCAAGTGATTCCTGTCATGTATTTCATAAGCACTAGGCCATGAAAATCAGGACAGATGATAGCAAGGCCAGCAGTCCATGCTGGGGCCCGCCTCGGAGGTGAACTCAAACATGAATGATAAAGTGCTGTATTTTGTCTGAAAAGGAGCTGATGACTTTGAGGTAATTTATACCATTCCAACTACAATAAAAGATTAATATAGCTATTCTATTAGCCCCTTTCCAGCTAAAATATAATGGAGCCCAGTTATAAATTGAGAAATGCCCTTTATATTTCAATGCTCCCTTCTTTTCCAAAAAAGGCTTTGTTCCACCTAATGCTTCTTATAAAACATCATAACTCATTACCAAATAATAGGAAAGGGGCATAATCTTTGCATATAAGGTATATGGAACACTTTTCAAAAAAACGAGGTCTCTGAAAACGATTTGGAAATGGAAGAAAAGGGCAGGGATAATCTTATTAGTGTTCACAGGAATTTAAACATAACAGATGCCAGATCGTTCGACCTATACACCATCCATCTTCCCAGAAGTTGCTGACCTTTGGAAAGGGCATTGAGAGATGCCTAACTACACAGAGAAAAAACATTTTCTGTAAATAACCTGTACGTTACAAATAATTGGGGCTGACAGTATACAGGCCGTTGCATGGTTTCACAGCTGATAGCTCAATTTTGAAAATGAAATGTTGTCTAATAAACACTGCCTTTATGATTATCCAAAGTGTGTGTATACATTTTGGGGACGCCCTGTATTTCATATGCCTATCATCATCTGGTCATTGCATCTTGATTTGTTGTACGTTCTTTATCCTTCAAATTGCCCAATTGCATATATATTAAGGCGTCATACTTGATCTTCATTCTTCATCATACACACACACACAACATATATTCATTAAAATACCATTTTCAGATCTAAATCTAGAAAACTTCCTGAGCAAATCCTTAAGTAGGGTAATCTCCTTCCAGTTAATGTTTCTTATTCTTGAACACAGTTCCAATTGAATGTTATCTCAACACAACAGAGTTTAAGAATGGAATAGATATATTTTACTATACAAAAATCTTTAACCCTCTGTTTTTGGCTTCTCTTACTTGATAATATCTCATAAAATATTATCTTCCTTCAAAATAACATGGTTTTGACTTCTATTGCTTAAATTTGATTTCAGTGGCATAGCATAGTGGCAGTACATCTCTACAAACACCTACAAATACGTTCATCTCTAAATACAGTACTAACAGGTTCCAAAGAGAAGTGAGAGAGGGAGCGGGCCTGGCCTTGAACTTCCACAGCCTACACTTCCTATCTTTGAATTCTCCATGTGCCCTGGTCCACAGAACCTTCCCTTGCACAGCCTGTTGGTGTTAGCGCTCTACCTGACCCCAAAAATGAACCGTTCTAATGTCCCTGCAGGTGTTTACACTGGGGACCACGTCCTCATGATTGCCTTTTCTGGCCCTTTCCCAGCTCCCACACGGCGGAATTCTCATCTTCATCCTCAGTTCCTGCCTCCAGCCCCATCTAAGTTTCACCATCAGCGCAGGGACAGTGGATATGCTTCCTGGCAGGGGGGACTTGAGGCTGCCTCTATCCACCCTCTGATGTCACCTCCTAGAAGTCCTCCAACAGAAATAGTGCTTCCTCCCGTATCGCTTCAGCAGCTCGCACACACTTTTATGATGACCCCAAAACGTGATTCCCTGCAAAATGTGTTCTGTCCAGTCAGGACCACCTTGCCCTCCTTCCTCTATACAACTTCCGCCTCAGGGACCCACTATGCAGAGAGGCCCAATCCAGGCCCTGTCCTGCAAGGGGCTGTGAGCTGACTCCCTGATACTCACCAGACCCCTTATCAACGTATTGTGCAGAAAGTCTAACATCTTAAGAGTAACAAATAAAAGACACTAGATGCCATTGGCTTTTTACAGATATGATTAAATATATTTACTATAGTAAATAATTGGAAACCAACCAAAAGTCCAACAATAAATTACCATGCTTCCGTGGGATGCAATATACATTTATTAAAATAAGTTTTCAAAGAATTATAATGCTAGAGGGTTTTATAATAGGCAAAATGTAAGCCATCTCTGCATTATGAAATCTCTATTGTATCACTGCAATGTGTGGGTGTGGGTGTGTAAGGACAAAAACAAGAGTGTCAGGATCT
>NW_006290034.1:3566449-3575484 GCF_000327345.1 Myotis davidii
TAGAGGACATACTGTATTTTAATGGCGGTTACTTTTGGCTTCAGTTATTTTTTCTGCTATGATTTTTGCATGTTCTAAATTATGTTTAATCAGAAAGATATTTTAAAAGCTTAAATTTCCTACTTTCATGTTTCTGTTACAAGGTTCAAATGTTTCAAATAGGCTTACCATGACTTAGGCATGCAAGATTTCAAAAGTATTGACCAATAAAAATGGTCAATATCATTAATAGTTAAGCAATTTTTAAAAATATAAATGATATTACCATTTGTATCTGTCAGATTGGAATATTAAGCATCTTATTGCCCAATGTACAAAGGAGCATACTTTGATGAGAATATTCATGTTACATATATAATATAGTAACATTGGGTGTAAAAAGAAAAGTGAGATATAAAGATGTAGAGCATCTTTCAAGATATGTTGTTAATTTTAAAAAGTCTGATTTTAGAATCACATGTAAATATTTTAATATTTTTGCCTAATACCCAGATTACGCAGGAGACTTGATCATTTATCAAATACAATGGTATATAGTTTGCATCTGCATAGAAAATTTAAGACAGACTACACTAAACGTCTTTGAGAGTGGTTGCTTATCTCTGGGTAGCTTTGCTTGAGGCCTGGGCATTTTTACTGTTCACTATTTGTTTTTGTGATATACTAGTATACTAATGTAACAACAGTATTATAATTGACAAGTGACAAGAAAACCACATGGCACAGTCACTGCTATTAAAGTGGAAGCTGGTTTACTTTTCCTCAGTTAAGGACTCTGATGTTTTTAGAGACTGAAAAATGACAAATACTACCTTTTTTTTTTTTATCAAGGGAATAAACATTTTCACTTTCAGGGTAATGAAGGGCCTGCTGTGTACAGTTAGGCCTTATTATCGTTAGGTGGGATTTCCCTAAATTCCATGTAATCTGATTATTATGTAGAATAAGAAGCAATACTTTCACACATTGAGTTACTTTAGCAATTGAAAGAGCACTAATAAATTTTCATTTCTACTCTTCATTTTTCAAAAGCATGATATTTACCCATTCAGTAGTAATTCTTTCTTTTTTATATATTTTATTGATTTTCTTTTCTTTTTCTTTTCTTTTTTTTTTTACAGAGAGGAAGGGAGGGGGGGGGGATAGGGAGTTAAAAACATTGATCAGCTGCCTCCTGCACACCACCGACTGGGGATGTGCCCGCAACCAAGGTACATGCCCTTGACCAGAATAGAACCTAAGACCCTTCAGTCTGCAGGCCTACGCTCTATCCACTGAGCCAAACCAGTCAGGGCTCAGTAGTAATTCTTAAGGACATATCAGTCCAATTATTTTTAGTTACGAATCAAAAGATCATAATACATGGTATTTTTTAAAGCTTTTTTTAAGGAGAAAAAAAAAGTGAGTAGATTATTTTAATTTCCAATTAACAGGGCAAGACAGGATCTAAGGTGAGAAATAGTGTCAACCTAAGCGTTACAGTTGAGTCCTCCATTTCGTTTTGCTAACTGAAAATATTGATTAGAACATAATACAGTGAAGACCCCGGCGCCTCATCCATCTGCTTGTGTCGCGAGGGCAGCGGGAGCGGAGGAGCTGCTATGAAATCAGGGCGTCATTTTTATTCCTCACGTGCTTATGTGCACCTGCAGTGTCCTGAGGTGCGTGGAAATAAACAGCCTGCAGAGACTCCGCAGGAAGTCTCACAGGCCTTCCTGGGGATGTGCTGCCATTTGATCCCTCCTCCTACCCTTTCTTCTTCCAAAATAAATCAGGTCTTTTGTGGTGGCGCCATTTAATTATATATTGCGCGTTTCCTCTGCAGTTGTGACTGTGTCCAGGATGTAAATACCATAATTAGTTTGAAAATGACAACCGATGTTGGGTAAACAAGCCCCCTGTACCGGAAGCTGCATCCCATGTGCGGTAGAAATACAGCTGGAAGTTCAATTAAATTGCCGTGCGCAACAGCCACCACAAGCAGGGGCAGAACGTGTGTGTTTAATTCCTGGGTATCGAGAAAGAGATTTGGGTATTTTTTTTGTTAGTTTATAATTTTATTGAATTACAAACAAAACAAAAATGATATAAAATTGATCCATTTGAGGGTTTTTGTTTGAAAATCCATTGGGACATATCACATAGGAGAAAAAAGAGTGTTTATCCGGTTTTTCAGGATCAATTTGCTTGTCTGCCTGGCAATCTCTTCACACACAGACATATACAATCCAACTGTAAATTTTTACTGTTCACCTCTTACGCCGATTCGCAAATATTTTAACACTTGATAAAAAATCACTTTATTTAATTTTTAAATACTTTACTCATGTTTCACTGCTTCATCTATCAGTCTCTGAGACGTGTGTGAAAATCTTCCTCTGAAATTGTGGATTTGCCATTTGTTCTTTTAATTATAACCCTTATTTAAAATACATACCTAGGGTAATTTTAATAGCATCTTAATGTATTGGTGGTGGTTGTTTTCTGTTATAAACATGCCTCTTTATTTTTAAATGTATGCAAATAGTGGTTTTCCAAGAGGGGGTAACTTACTTTAATGTACATTTTACCGGGTAAACATACGATATAAGATACTCATTGGTGGTAAAATTCAGTATCCCTACTGGCTACCTTGGCAGTGGGTGGGGTGGCAGCATCCTCCTTATCCATTGGGCTCCCGTCATAGTGCTCTGGGTAGCGCTGGGTTGGAGCAATTTGTCTGAACACAGGTTGATCAACTCACAACTTTGTTGGAAATGACAGTTGGTACATTCCAAGGGATATCCTACTCCAGGATCATCAGCTTAGTGCAAAAATCCCCCTAAATGTAGAACATCGAACTCCTAAATTTTATAGCAGTCAGTGCAGAGTAGAAATAATTCACTACATACTCCCATTTGTTCGAAATAGAGACAAATGCTGAAAGAGCCATAAATATTTGCAATACCACATCCTGTTTATTATCAAATTATGATTTAGGCCCAAGCTGGCCGTAAATTAAAATCCTCTAAACAGAATCGTCTGTAGCTCTATCATTCAAATTGCTTCACAAGCTACTGTCTGTGGTGCATTATATTATCTGAAGATCAACCATCTATTTTCTCTACTCATTAAGTAAATTTATATCCACAAAGAAGCTGTGGTTCCCTAATTCATAAACAAGGCATGCGTTCAATGAGTTTGTTGCTGAGAAAAAAAACAAACACAAAAAAAACCCCACAATTCTTTTCATCACAATAATATTTCCCAGCAGCTCCTGTGGGTCAGGTGGGACGCTGAGGACACTCAATGCTCCTGAAAGGCGTGGCAGAGGGCCTCCTTTCCAAACAACGGTAGGCAAGTCCCTTCGCTTCCAAACAAAAGGAAGTGTGTTCTAAACAAGAAACTCATTTTCTCCAAGCCATGGGAGCATTCTCATTCTTCCACCTGAAATACATCTCCAATTGTTTTTGTTTTTTTTTAATTTAAATTCCATAGTTCTTGGAAAGCAAAGAAATAGCTTTAAATCATCACTTATCTTAGTTTTTATATGAACCCTTTTCATTTTATTGGAAAATGAGTTTAACCTTCAGACATTCCAATCATTTGTCTATATTTTATGACCAGTTGCTTCAAGACCTGCTTAAGATTTATCCCAAGGGCTGAGGTCGGCCAGCGAGGAGTACATATTTATTGAGAACTGCGTGCCTGGGGAAAGCTGTTTCAGGCACAGGCTTTGTAATGGAGAACTTAGATTTTAGGAATTAGGTTTAAAAATATATGTGATGACTTTATATTCCCTTTATGATGACTTTATATCCCATTGCCTTTAGTTTCTTAGGAAAATGTCAATGGGAGTATAAATGCATATGGCTATATATTTAGTGAGATTGGGATAATGATGATGTGAATAAAAACATCTTTTCTGAATTAGGGTTATCTTGGTTTTTTAATGTTACCAGCATTTCTGGTGGATTTTTACAATTAAGTTGTTATCTGCGAACATCCATGTGATAGTTACATAGAAACATCACCAATTATAAACTAGCTGCTCATGTATGCATACAATAATCTTCCAAATTACTTTCACTTTCCAATAAAAAAAACTATAGGAATTTTTGCCCTGACTGGTGCTCGAGGGTTAGCATCAGCCAGCGCACTGAAGGGTCTTGGGTTTGGTTCCCACCCGGTCAAGGGCAGGTACCTGGGTTGCGGGTTCACTTCCCGGCCCAAGTGGGGGCACGTGCAGGAGGCAGCCAGTAGCAACCAGTGTCTCTCACATTGATATTTCTCTCAGGTGAGGATTAAAACAAACAAAACTACAGGAATTTTAAATTCAGTACATTTTTGTTAAAAAAAATAGTAAGGGTGTCTCCTTTTACCTTTTAATGTTAGAAAAGTGGGCTTTTGCTTTGAAGAAAGAAACCTCATCAAGGCTGTGACCCTATTCTTACAAAGAGGGCGGGACAGGACTCAGAAATAAGTACCCACGGGTCCCTCCCAGCCTCGTTAGCGAGTGAGGAATCCGTGTGTCAGAAACCCAGACGGGTTGCATCAGCAGCGCCACATTGAGCAGCATATACACTGTGCACATTTATGGGCTGATCTGCTTAGCATGTATGAAGACTCATTTCTCTGTCGCCTGAAAAGAAACAATACTAATAGAGTGTGCAATTAAGAGCTCCCAAGAATAAGGGAAAAATTGGTGACCTGTAACCACTTTCAGTGCTAGGCGCTGCCTTGAAAGCTTAATGAGTCCCTCTCTATTGTCTGCACAGAGCATCGCTGCAGCTAAATAACCCGCAGGACTGCGGGAAAGACACAGGAGAGGATGAAAGGACGCGGCCAGGGGAGTCTCTAAAGAGGCACCTAGTTCCCGGAGCACCTCCCTCTGCCCAGGCCGCTCCCCGCTCCTCTCCAGCACTTTCCGCTGGGAAAGCATGAATTAATGGCCTCTGACAGGTGCTGCACCACCAGAGTCCTTTGTCCCCAGGAATAACAAAGCCCGCTCCTGAGAAAGGGGACGCACGACTGGCCAAGTCCCACAGCTCTCTGGAAAACACGGACTCAGAGCAAAATGAGCATGGGAAATGCCACTGAAGGAATCCGAAGGAAAAACACAATCTGAGGAAGGAGACGTTGGAGAATGTTTGCAATGGGGGAGTTTGGAGAGAGATTGAGGTGTAAATAAGAATGGGGAGGGGAGCAGGATTGATTAAGAGAAAGAATAAGATTGAACCTGGTGATAAAGGTCAGATTGTCCTGGCCTCATGCTCAAGTGGTTTCATCTTCTTAAGATATGTTTGCTGTTTTCTGTGGGGGGGAAAAAAAGTGGCCTCATTGGGGCTCATTACTCCATCCACAGGAGAAAATACAAAGGAATGAGTAGGTGCCCTGGGGTCAGAGTGATGCTTAGATAACCTGCAGGTGACAGAAAACAGTGCAGACACAGTATTCCCTTCCATCGCTTAAGAAAATACTTGTCCAAGAAAATGGCAGCCTGGGAATAGTAAGTTTTCCCAAGTCTACAAACACCAGTTCTCACCTAACTTCTTGGCTCAAACACCTCTTTATTCCCTGCAGAGAACACAGTGTTAAAATCATATCAGAATCATAAGGTATGTTAAAGGTAATTCATTCAAAGCCCCAATTATTAAGCAAGCGCTGTGTCATAGTTGAAAAGATGTAACAGGAATCAAGGGCAGTGAAAAAGAGAGTCCATGAATACTTAAGTTGTCCACAGCTGTATCTTTGTTTAAATGTTGTTATGTAATTGAAGATTTACATAGTGGTAGAGATAAATATTTCTAAGACTTTGGTATATTTTTATAGGGACATAAAAATATGTAAGTCTTTTCTTCAATGAACATTTTGCATAGAAAAAACTCACCATTAAAACTGAAATGAGGCTCATTTTAATGGAAGGGGGAAAATTACAATTTTATTCTCTTCTTTAAGAAACATCAAATAGCAAATCACCATTATTACATTTATTCAAATAATTAATTTAAAAGCCTGCAGCATTTCAGCCGGTATGCTATGCATTGGAAAGAAAAAAAACTTCATGTGGAATGAACAGCTGGTCTTCTACTTGAGTAAAAGGTGCTTGGATACCCTAACATGATAGGTGCTATGAGGACAAAGTGGAGACATGTGGCCTTCCAAGATTTCAGTATTTAAAGAAGGGATTTGGCCCAGCCAGTGTGGCTCAGTGGTTGAATATCCACCTACGAACCAGGAGGTCACAGTTCCGTTCCTAGTCAGGGCACATGCCAGGTTGTGGACTTGATCCCCAGTAGGGGACATGCAGGAGGCAGCCAATCAATGATTCTCTCTCAACATTGATGTTTCTCTCTCTCTCTCCCTCCCTTCTTCTCTGAAAATGATAAAAATATATTTTAAAAACAGAGAGAGAAGGGTTCTGGGGAAACGGACGGGTGATCTGGCGGAGCAGGGAAGATGGATGAGATGCTTCGGGCAGAGGAGCAGCGTGGGTAGAGTCACGTGGATGTGAAAGCGCTGGATGGCGAGGGGACAGCTTCAGTGAGAAAAGAGGGCAGGACACTCCTAGGCCAGTGGTCGGCAAACCCATTAGTCAATAGGCCAAATAGCAACAGTACAACGGTTGAAATTTCTTTTGAGAGCCACATTTTTTAAACTTAAACTATAAAGGTAGGTACATTGTTATTAACTTAATTAGGGTCCTCCGAAGCTGGCCTTTGCTAAAAACGTCCTCAATCTGATTGAGGTCCGTTCGCTGAGGTCGACCCCTTCCAACTCTCCCATCCACACTCATCTTGTACACTTGTTTCGTCTACCTCCTTTCCGAAAACCGACTTCTGCGCGTGGCCCACGAAGTTTCAATCGCACTGTACATGCACGCCCGCACATGGTATTTGTGGAAGAGCCACACTCAAGGGGCCAAAGAGCTACATGTGGCGCACGAGCCACGGTTTGCCGACCACTGTCCTAGGCGAATGGAAGGACCAGAAATCAGCCAGGGCCAGTCTGCCCCTTGAGGTCGTAGATGGTATTGAGGCATCATTACCTTCTGTAGAGTGGGCCAGTGAGCACCAGGAAGTTAGGGAAACCTTTCTTCTGAAGTAAGAATAAGCACCTCCATCTAACAAAGAAAAAAACAATTAAAAAAACATACATAATGTGACCTCTGTATTGTTTCTTTCTGACATTGCCAGATACAAATAAATAGCCACATGCCCTGAGTGAGGGGGCCCACGCTCCCCCCTCAGAAACGGGAAGGCCTCCGCTCGGCCTAAAATAACCTCCGGCTCCCCTGCTCCCCTGATGAAAGGTCAGGGGCTGTCAGCATGTTCTCCCGGAGCTGAGGAGGCAGAACGGAGCCTCCCTAATGTGCTGGAAATAGAGGCGGCGTCCTGGTTTCACCTGCGGCGCCCAGGGCCTCGCTAGATTGGTGTTCTCTTCTCTTGGGAAATCACCAGATGCAACTGCCTTCATCACTGTTCCTTCCCCGCTCCCCCTGCCTCCTGCGCAGCGGTGACAGGCCTGGAAGACGGTAATGGGACAGGACTGTTACAGAATTAGAGTCCAGGCTGTCACAGGAAGCGAGGTATTCGCTTCGATGTCCTGCCGCTGCAGGAAACCAGCTTGGAAACAGAGACCTGCCGGGACAGGAAACAACTCAGTGGCTGGGCCGAGGAGACAGGGCGTTAAGCCTCGCTAGCATGATATTCTTGCTTAAAAAATAAGAATATGGAAATACTGTTTTTTAAAAAATATTTTGTTCTTGATCTCAGAGAGGATGGGAGAGGGAGAGAGAGCTAGAAATATCAATGATGAGAAAGAATCATTGATCAGCTGCCTCCTGCACGCCCCACCCTGAGGATCTAGCCCGCAACCGGGACATGTGCCCTGACGGGGAATCCAACCGCAACCTGGTTCCTAGGCCGACGCTCAACCACTGAGCCCTGCCGGCAGGGCTGGAAATATTGTTCATTGTTTTTCATAGTCCAGCAGATGATGAATCTAATAATTTTTCTTTAATAAAATGTCTGGGGATGCTGGAACACAAAGGTAGCATGGAAACAGCCCTGTTCATTTAATAATGGCAGAAAGGTAGTGTAAAAGCAACCCTGTTATTTTAATAACCACTTGTTATTGTTAAAAGGCTCTAAATTCAAAGTATAAAAATCTTGCATTTTTGAAATCCTCCTGAAGACTAATTTTCATCAGGCTTATGCTTCTACCTTAAATAATCCTCAAAAAGAAAAACGAAACAGAAAGCCAAGCCTCTTTCGAACAGTGGTTCTCAACCTGTGGGTCGCAACCCCTTTGGGGGTCGAATGACCTTTTCACAGGGGTCGCCTAAGACCATCGGAAAACACATATATAATTACATATTGTTTTTGTGATTAATCACTATGCTTTATTATATTCAATTTGTAACAATGAAAATGCATCCTGCATATCAGATATTTACATTATGATTCATAAAAGTAGCAAAATTACAGTGATAAAGTAGCAACGAAAATAATTTTATGTTTGGAGGTCACCACGACATGTGGAGCTGTATTAAAGGGCCGCGGCATTAGGAAGGTTGAGAACCGCTGCTCTAGAATAAAATCGTTTTGTTTGTTTGTTTCACGTCTATTGGAAACCCTGGGAGACGGTTTCTGACCATTTGTCCACATTCACCGAAGTTCTGGGAGGGATGGTTCAGAAGGCTTCGCGCCTGCAGGTATCTCAGGTAAAGGAGGTCCGCGTGACAGTGAAGACGATGGGTCAAGTCAGGCGAGAGCTTCAGGTACTTAGATCTCAGGCTTTCATGCCGTACCTCTGAGCCGGGAAATGTTAGGCTTCCTCTGTGCAGCCTCCTGTGTAGGCCTTGGTCGGTACGTGCAGAATTGCACTGAGGCTTCTCTCGGAAAAAGGGGAAACTCAGAATATAAGAGCATCCTCTAAAAGTCGAGCTGTAAAAATAGTTCATTAATCCCCAAGCAAAGTCCTCCCAAGGAAACTGACTCCCAGGCTTAGGAGAACTGGCTATCCTTGTTGAATTTACACAATTTACACAGCTA
>NW_006290034.1:3575544-3588373 GCF_000327345.1 Myotis davidii
CAACCTTAGACCCAGAGGAGAAAGTAAACGAATGGATGATCAAAAGTTCCCAACCAAGGCCTGCTGGGGACAGGAGTGGATGCTGATGGAGAGGACAAAGACCAGAGGCTCATAGGTAACGGGGCGGCGCTGTGTCCTGGAGACATGCAGAGATGCAGGCATCTAGAGTTTCCAGGTTGACTGACTACATACATCCAAAGTCAAATCATCCATAAGGTTGCTTCATTGGATTGACCTTGTTGTGATAATCTCCTCACCAAAACCTCTTCTGATCATCAGTTACATTTCCACGCTGAATGAGATTAGTATTTTCACCCACGTGACCAATCCATTTAAGACTAAACATGCATGCATAAAATTTCTAGTTTACTGCATCGGTCTCTTGGGGACACTTAGTATGAATCTGTTTCAGAAAGACCACGGTTATTGAGTTTCCAGAGCTGAAAGACAGACTGTGGGCTGAGGAAAGGAATCTTAGGTAATAAGATAGCTGAGGCGAGGGAAACTGTAGGCCAAGATAAATAACCGCCGGCAACAACTTTCCTACGTGCTGGCCCAGGTTTTTAATTTTTTATTTAAATGGCTGACCTTCGAAGCTCATTCAAAATAATAAGGTTAATATGATTACACAGAGATGGCAAAGATAAGTTATTACAGTAGTTACGGAAATTTGTTTAAACAGTGAGTGAAATAAAAAAAATATATTATTTTACCAAAGGGAACATTTTCAATCAAGTCACCAAACACATTGCTCACATAATACAAGATCTTTCTAATAATGACCACCATCAATTGATTTAAATTTTTTAAATTTGCATTTTTAGATGTAGAGGGCGTGCAGGAGGCAGCCGGTCCATGATTCTCTCTCATCATTGATGTTTCTATCTCTCTATCCCTCTCCCTTCTTCTTTGAAATCCATAAAAATATATTTTTTAAAAATGCATGTGATTGACAGATAGCAAGGACCTCTTATATGATGACCATTATATAAAATGTACACTCGGAGTTGGGCAAGGCTGAGAGGGCCATGGTGGAAATGTTTAGGGCAGGAAAAGAATGAAATCTCTCTCAGTGTGACCTGCTAAAGAGCTCTTTCCAGGCCGGGTCTTTCCTTTCATTGCATTATATCTTCAGCCAGATTTTTTCTCAAACATGTCTTTCATTTTTTTTTTCACTGTAATGACAGCATTGCAAACGCGTGTGGGCTGAGTTCCTTGTCTGCAGCAGGGTAGAATTTTCTTGTTTAAGTAAAACCATCACGTGGCAGACTCAGAAGCAGAAACATCTTTATAGATCTTAAGTGTAAAACTTTAAAGTATTAACAGATTCTTTAAGGATCAAACATCTTTTGAAAAGCCACGGGTAAAACGCAGCGGAGCTCCCGTGTGCTTCTGGGAGGGGAAGCACGGCCGTGGCTTATCATGATTGCTTCACCTGTGCGTCTCGATTTAAGTCGTTCGCAGCAACTATCACTGAGGTTCTATATGTGGTTCCTACATACGTGGATTTTTCTTCTTTTTAAAAAAAAATATATTTTTTATTGATTTCAGGGTGAAAGGGAGAGGGAGAGGAAGATAGAAACTTCAATGCTGAGAATCATTGTTTGGCTGCCTCCTGCACGCCACCTAGTGGGGATGGAGCCTGCAACCTTGGCTTGTGCCCTGACCAGGAATTGAACCGTGACCTCCTGGTTCATGGGTTGAAGTTCAACCACTGAGCCACAATGGCCGGGAAATATATGGACTTTTTTTTTTTTTAATGCTGTGTTCAACCCACAAGTGTATGTGATGCATCTGTATGTTCCTGAAACTATATTGCTAGGAACATCGATTAACCAGTGTTATTGAATCCATTGGCTAAGCAATTTACATTCCCCCATCCATTTATGTGAGCTATATTGTAAGAACACTGTACAAATTTGCATGGAACTGAAGCAAGGTAATTAATTTTGCTAATGTCAGTTTGCAGAGATGATTTGAATATTGAAAAAAGGAAAAATAAATTAAAAAACACATAATCTTAGATACACAAAGAGAACAAATTTTAACCTAGGAATTGCATTCAACAAGTAATAAGGCAGTAAATTGGTAAAGTCTTCAGTTCCTTAAATTAATTAGTTTATTATCTCATGTAAAAGGGTTATAGGCCAGGCTGGTGTAGGGGTCCCCAAACATGTGGAGGACTTGAAGTCCTTCTGTCTTTTGATCTGTTGAATTCTCATAGTTTCCAACTTCAAGGACACAGGATGCTCACTGGAGCTCCAACAATTAGTACAAGGTTCAGGAAGCCTGGGGGGCACTATTCCCTGATAAAAACACCCCTTTTAATTTTCACTTCCATTTCATTGCCCAAACCATCTGAAAGGGTGGCTTAGAGAATTTTTCTTCATTTGTTGGTTCTCTTAAGCTGATTGCATTCCTCCATTTAAATAAAATCAGGAAAGTGAGATAAGAATGTATATTAGATTCACAAGTAGTAAACTCCATTAGATGATAAAGGGATTTAAAATGTTATTTAACCTACAAGATAGTTATTCTCCTCTGTTGTTGAACTATATGGACAGGAATACAAAACATAATTACTCTCTATTGATGGCAAAAGAGAATTAAAGTTGCAGATGGAGTTAAAGTTATTAATCCACTGACCTTGAAATAAGAATATCCTGAATTATGTAGTGCCCCATGCACTCACAAGGTGGAAGAAGAGTTAGCAGTGGGTTGAACATAGTAGAGGCTCACTCTGGAGAGAGGCAGTCCCTGGCTGGCATGGTGGGTCTAGTGCATGAAATCCAGCACTCCTCTGTTCCTCAAAATCTTAATGTCTGAAGAGGCCTCTGCACTTCACAATAGGATGGAGAGATCAATAAAGAACGGGCAGTGGGCGTGCAGTGATGTGCCTCTCAGGAAAGTCCCTGAAAACAGCACATGATTTCCAAGTTTCCTTCCGTTTCCCAGAGTTTAGGCACAAGCCCACCCTTAACTCCTAGAGGGCCTTGGAAATGTAGTTTTCCTTTGACTTTATGCCTTGCTGAAGAAGTTGTCAGTGTGGGAGAAATGGAGAATGATAATGGGGCCTGCAATATCTATACCACTCAATAAAATTTAAATATATCTATCTATCTATATATATATATGTATATATATATGTAAAATGTCACAAAAATATTAAAATTGAGAAATGCTGTCACTTACAAATAAGGTGTAAAAAAAAATCCTGTACATTACTACAAGTCAATAAGTGCAAATTAGTAACAATGATGGAAAAATTCCAATAACAAACACAAAAGGACAAAAATAACTCCAATAATAAGTACAAATAAGTATCAACAAATTACTTCCATACTCTTGGAAACAAGGGCAGGAAACTCCTAAGAGAAAGGGAAATAGAGCCTCATAAACACTAAGAGCAAATGCTACTCTTCTCCTAGAATAGACGGAAGTGCCCAGCGGTAGGTTAATCCCTGGAGAATTAGAATTCAGACATCATTGGTCCCATGAATGGTAGGGGCTCTGCACTGGAACTCCTCCTATCGGATCAGAAGAAAGGGAAATGACCTCCCCTTTTCCCCCCAAACAATCTGCATTTGTCTTTGATGTCTCATTCACATAGTAAACAGCTTCAGCGTTTCTGGAAATAGCTACAATACATTATAGAAAAAACCATGTTCCAGGCAAAGCTGTCTCCGTGCAGGCAGTTCTGGTCCCAGACTGTGTCATGGCAGTGAGGGAATTAAGTAGCCTCATCACTGTTTACCATCTGTATGGGAAAGGAGGAATAGTAGGGGAAATGCAGTTGATGTAAAAACGATGAATTATTCCCGACAGCAGGTGCCAGAGGGCAGCATGGGAAACTCTCGTCGTCACAGAGATGAAGGCAAGAAGACAATTATAATAGTAGCGATGTCTGCGTTCAGAAAGTGAAACACGTGTCAGTAGTGAAACTCCCATAAGAAACAGTAGAGACAGTTCCAAGGGCAACGCCCTATCCCGAGAGATCAGAGAGGGCCCCCCAAGGGGGAAATGCAATGATACGTATAGGAAAGTCACAGGAAATTCAGCTTCTATTGGACAAGGTAATATTTTTGACACACACAAAAATTACGAAGTTATTTTCCCCAAAATATTTCAGGTGTATTTCCTGCAATGTACATGGTGCATGATGTGGTTTACTGGGTATTTTATGGTACAGCATCTAGTTAATCTCTCCACCTCCAACACACTCCATGTCAAACATCATTCTTCAACCACATTAAAGGTCTTCCCCAGGGACACCTGAGGTCTCGGCCTCTGGGCCCTGTGCATGCCATTTCTCTCTGCCTTCATTGCTTTCAATTCTCTCTCTCTCTCTTTTTTTTAAAGATAATCTATTAACTTTATTTTTTAATATATTTTATTGATTTTTTTACAGAGAGGAAGGGAGAGGGATAGAGAGCTAGAAACATCGATGAGAGAGAAACATCCGTCAGCTGCCTCCTGCACACCCCCTACTAGGGATGTGCCCGCAACCAAGGTACATACCCTTGGCCAGAATCGAACCCAGGATCCTTCAGTCCGCAGGCTGATGCTCTCCACTGAGCCAAACCGGTTAGGGCTTTCAGTTCTCTTTTTACCAGTCACCACCATGGACGCACTGGCATAACAGAGGGAAATGGTTGGTCTCTCTGACTTTGTCTTGTTCCCCTGGCCTTCAGGCAAATAGCTCCTGCTTAGTCTTGATTTTTGGACAGGCTAATCATTAGAGGAATTCTGCTTATGGCTTGACTGTTACCAGAATGGCCCCTCTCATTTCTCCCCTTGACATAAAAGAAGCCTGAATTCTGTACTTTCTTGAGGTGGATTTAAGGACTAGGTCTCTTATCTTCTCCATTGGTGCTTTCTTCATCAGTAAATCTTTCCTTACTCCAAACTCTGACAATTTAAGTTTTGGCTTTTTGAAACTTCCGGCACAGGAGCTTTGAACCAATAACATTAGGAAGTAGACTGTGGTTGGAGAATTAAACAGACAAACAAAGAACCCATGGTCTATTTCAAGCTACTAACTCTATGTCACTGATCCCAGAGTTGAGAGACAGTGTGTACAATAGTCTGTCATAACGGGTATCAGCACCCTCCTTGTCTATCTCATCTTAGCTTTTTGTTTTGTTTTTTTTCTGTCCTTTCCTTCAAACGTTTTTATATTCTCCCCCTCCCAAATTGTATAGCCCTGCCCATATACTGCCATCCTGCCAATGAATGAGTCTACACCATCAGCCTGTGTTGTTATTGCCTGTATGCATCATTAGGTAGATCATAAGCTACCAAAGGGCAAAGACTTGTGGAAGTATGTACAGTACCTGACCCATAGTCGATGTTCAGTAAACAGGTGTTAAATAAAGTAGCAAATACTTACAAGAATATGCTTACAAAATAATTTTGTGAAATAAGAAAAATGTTTTTAAAGAATCTAGTTTAGGAGCAGTAAATCAGTTCTAAGGTCATAATGTATACAGGACACGCACATACATCCTATGTACGTTGACCCTATGGATCGGGGAAGGAGTGCATGTTAAGTGACAGAATCCATACAGCTCTCACAAATGTTCCCGGAGCACCGACTCTGGGCAAAGGCGCTTTTCCAGGTGCTTCGGCATTTGACAAGGTCCCTTCCATCCAAACCACTTAGAATCTTTTACATAAAATGTAGGATGTGGCATCAGACTCCTCATTTTACATGTATCTTGACTGTATTCATTTAACTTTCAGAGACATTTAAAGACTAGAGTTTAAATGTAATACAAATTTCCTTTAAGAAAGATGTTATTTTAATACATAGTTGTTGATCCATTGATGAATTGGTAGAGACATTTAAACTCTATGTCTCGATAATAAAATCTAGAAATGACTCATAAGGGCAAATAACTAAGAACTTTAAGGCTGTTAAGAGGCCCTTAAAATTGCCAGACTGCCATTTGGCACAGCCGTCAATGGCCATTGCCATACCACTACCATGTTAGACTTAATATTATCTCTTCTGCCAATCTGTGTTTATAACTTCAATATTATAATTGGGCCAGATGCATTATTAAATATTGCTACCCATACTTAGGCCCAAATTGTGGCAGAATTATGATAATTATTATGTCATTGCCTTTGATCCAAAAAGGATAAATTACAGTTTTCTGAATCTGATAAAGTAGGAGAATGTACTCATAAAAATGTGAAGATACATGCTCTGTCTATATATAATTGTAGTTATATCCCGAAAGCATATAGCCCTTGGAAAACTAGGGAGGTTGTTAACTCTATTGAGAAGATGAAATTAGATAATTAGAGAGCCAAGAGCTCCAGTGAGGAAACACTCTGCTAGGAATCTCCAGAAAATTCACCGTGAAGTGTTTAAAGACAACGAACAATAAAACATCTACTTGAGCCCAGCCCATGTTGCTCAGTGGTTGAACATCGACCTAGGAACTGGGGTGTGGGCTCCATCCCCAGTAGGGGTCATGCAAGATGTGGCTGATTGATGATTCTTTCTCATCATTGATGTTTCTCTCTCCCTCTTTCTTCCTCTCTGAAATTAATAAAAATATATTTTAAAATGTTTGTTTTAAAAAACTGAAACAAAAAAAATTTACTTGAGAAGATCTAATGATTAATTCCAAAGGCAAGGACACTGACAGAGCAACTCGTTTGTAAGAAAAATTGCAGTCTTTCTAAGAAACCAAAGACTAAAGTTGGGTTCTGTTTCTGATATTGAGAGCATTACTCTCAGAATCGCATGGTGATACTCAGAGGTGAAAATGAGATTCATCTCAAGGATAAATATAAATAACCTTCAAAGAAATAAAGCAGTCAAATTAATAGAAATCCAGTGTACAGCTCATTTTTATTTTCTACCGAACATATCAATGTGTCACGTAGATAAGGATACAATATATAAATAGTAATATACATATTTATAAATAAATATATCTATAAGTGTCTATCTTTTTGGAGCATGTCATCTTATTAATAAAACGGAATATGCCAATCGAAGGTGAGCTCATACATTAGGCATCCTATAATGAGGCAACAGGTTAAAATGTTGTGAAGATAGGGACTATCTCTTAATGAATCTCTAAATCCCTGGACGTACACATGGTACTATGGCCATGGAGATCATCACCAGTGTTATTCTTATCAATAAATACATGACTTAAACACTTCACAAGTATTTACTCATTTTATTTTCACAAAGACCCTACGAGATAGATTATCCACTTTTTACCAACTAGGAAACAGAGTCGTTGAGTAACCGGCAAGGCTACATAGGCAATAAATTATAAAATCAATGTTCAAAACCAGGCCGACCAACAGGAAAAACTAAAGCCCTTGACCCTACAGGTTGGGAATCATCTACCCATGAACATATACCCTATAAGTACATATTGCATAAATGAATACAAGTAACGTAGCTGGCAGTATATCTCTTTGCAGGCCAACACAGGGTTTGTGGTGGGCAGTGGTTGCAGTAAAGGTTACCTTGGCGAACAGTACTCTTCTCTTCTTTTGCATCTTTAAACCAACCAGAAACATATAAAGGCAGCTTCCTGTATAAATGCAGGTTTGAAATTGGAAATCTAGCAGACTTTCCCAAGCAAGTTCCCAGCCGTAGTGTCTTGTGTGTTGAAATTCGGGAAGAGCCACTCGCGCTGCGTTACAGTGGCAGACTGCTGTGACTTTCGATGCTCAGTATATGTCATAACGCATTCATTCGGCCACTCAGCCACTTGCACACCCACTTATCGATCAATCAGTGTCGCTTGCACACGTTGTAGGAGTCAGATACACTGCCAGGCATTGAGGAGGACACAATGGAAGTATGCTTGTTTGCTGATCAGACTGGGTACTGCATCAATGTTTGATGAATGCTGAATAAATGTTTAAGTGGATGGAAAAATCCCTGACTCTCTGGGCTTTTTTCCTTCATGTGCAAAATGAGAGGACAGGATAAAGAATTTTAATATATCACTTTTATGACTTCATGGTTTTGTGTGTGTGTTTTTTCTTTTGAGGCGAGGGGTTGTTTGTTTAAATATATTTTTATTTATTTCAGAGAGGAAAGGAGTGGGAAAGAGAAATAGAAACATCAATGATGAGAGAGAATCATTGATCAGCTGCCTCCTGCTGGGGATCTAGCCCCCAATGCAGGCATGTGCTCTGCCCAGGAATCTAACCATAGCCACCCGGGCCTATGACATCATGCTTTGATTCAATGGTGAACAAAAAAATACTAAAAATATTCAGCATGGAGGAGTGAGACAGAGAGTGATATTTGAGAGCGATTATTAATCAAGATTCTTTTTGACAAGGGTTTGCTACATGAATCAGAAAGAGAGAGGTAGAGTCAGAGACAAGCAGAGAAAACCAGCTCCCTGCATATGTACGGACGCTGGAAGCTGGTCAGAGAGGAGCCTAAGGGGTCGTTAAGGCCAAGCATGCAGAGAAAAATACACATTTAACAGAGTTAAATATGTCTGAAGGTTGGTAGGCAGGATTGCAAGATATATCTGCAAACATCTTTATGACTGCAGCTCTGCTGCGGAACCAAGTTTAAAGGATTTTATTTTACTATTTATGGCTGTATTTCCTTGTCCTGACTGCCATATTATTAGATCACCAGATTTTTAAGTTCAGGAACACGATCTCAAAACAGAAATGAGGACAAAGAGGTCCAGACCAGGAAGCAGGTGGCGCAGAGTAAAGCGGGGGAAGCATGTTCTAATTTATCCACATAGCTTTATATTTTACATTAAAGTGCCCTTGCATTCTAAACTCGCCATTAGACTCCAAGCTTTGTGGCAGGGTGGGCTGTTAGATAAATGTGTGTCTGAAAGCACTGTAACTTATTAGTTAAACGAATGTATGGTTTCCGAGTTTGTCCTGGATTGCTCTCTTGTTGTTTGGCTTGGATTTAGAGAGAGGGGGTGCGGGGGGGGAGAAAAAAGATGTGGAATGATCAAGAGAAAAAGCCTTTGATAGATGAAAATGTTTCCGATGCAGAAAGGGTGACTCCAATAGAAATTTTATGAACCAAGTGAAATGGATATAAGATCCTTTGAAATGTGGCCATTATGTAACCTGGGAAAGAATTCAAGAAACTTGCAGATTTGGTAAGAAAAACAACACCGTGCCATGACTGCTAATGCCCGTCCCCCAAGCTAAAGATCGTTTCTCACCCTATGACTTTGAAACTGAGGGAGACCCAATGAATCCATTGCAAGCAGGCTAATGTTCTCATGCCCTATGGTCAGCCTCAGAAGCCCAGCTCAGCCCGGCTGGCGTGGCCCAGTGGTTGAGCATTGACCTGTGAACCAGGAGGTCATGGTTTGATTCCTGGTCAGGGCACATGCCCAGTTATGGGCACGATCCCCAGTTTGTGGCATGGAGGAGGCAGCCGATCAATAATTCCCTTTCATCGTTGATGTTTCTATTTTTCTTCCCCTCTCCGTTCCTCTCTGAAATCAATAATAAAAGATATATTTTTTTAAAAATCCAAGCCCATGTGCTTGCGTCGGCAGCACATACATAAAAATTGATGGACACAGAGAAGATTAGCATGGCCCCTGCGTCAGGGTGACATGCAGATCTGTGAAGGGTCCCGTAGTTTTAGTGTCAGGTCGTGAGATGTGACATTTGAGGGCAACGAAGCAAGTCTTCGCAATGCGGGGGGCTCGGAGGCTGCTCCTTACGACTCTTCATCTCCTCTGTTTGCCCAAAGGCTGCTCTCTCTCATGGTTGCGTGTGCCAATCTGTCTGATTTGCATTATTCAAAACAGTTCCAGCTTAAAACAGTTGAGTTTACTTGGGCAAGGGTAAAGGGTTAAAATATTCTGAATGCAATGCACACAAATAAAAGAGAGACAAAGGACGAGTGGGTAGTGGCTGTTTTGATTGGACATAATCCCTTTTGATGGGCCCTCCTATACATCAGAGCTTGGTCAGCCGCGTTTCTCAGACTCCCTATCAGGTGTATTCTAAATGGAAATTAGATTCCTCCAATCTGATGTGTGCACGTGAGACTCGGAAGCAAAATGGGCTGTGACTTTGGCATTTGATGGTGATGTCCGCAAACGTTGACATATTAGCTTTCCTCCCGCCGTGACCCGTCCGTGGCTTTGAGAAAGATGGGGGATGATGTGGCAGGGGAGTGACAGCTGCTACCTCCCGGGACTGGAGGAAGGTCTCTGACTCAGTTTCCAGAGGAAGCCACCTACAGCCCCAGTCTGAGGCACAAGTACAGCTCTCCGACTGGGCCTTGGGAACCAGCCCGGAGTGAGTTCTGGAAAGTCAGCCTCTCGCTGTCCTCTGACTGATTTTTTAAAGAAACTAATTTCCTGTGTTTAAACATTCTTCATTAAGATGGATAGAATGGCTTCAGTCTCCTGCAGCTGAATTCCAACAGATCTATCAATGACTGGAGAGTCTGCTATGGCCCGGCATTTGCTTCATGTTCTGATTTTTAGTTTGTTTGAGTTGCCTTATTTCTGCTCTTTCAATAGGTTTTCTGGTTTGTTTTGTTTTGTTTTGAGACTGGAATAGAGAAAAAAGGAACTGGAATATCGATGTCTAGTCAAGAACCAACCTCATAGTAGCAGTAATACCTTTGAATTACAGTGCGCTCACATCAGATTATATATATATATATATATATATATATAGCCCCAAAATGTATACACTACTAAAAACTGACAGCTCAATTGATGTTTCCTTATTTTCAGATTTAACCCATTGGAATTGATAATTATTCAAAGTGTATACATTTTTTGGGACACCCCATATATATTTGCAGAAATCAATGGATAATATTTAGCATGTCAGTCATCCTCTCATTTTGACACCTTCATAAGGAGTCATTAGTTAAGTGACTGGGTGAAGTCCTCTATTTAAAATTAGAACAAACAAAACTTACCTTCCCATCTTCCAGTCACTGTGCTGATAGATTTGGGTTCTTGTTCAAATGAGAACCAGGAGGCACATTCCTAGAGAATTTCCTGTGTGAAAAATTAATAGCTAAACAGGCCGCGCTGGGCTGGAAAACAGTGTAGCTTGCAAAAAGCAAACACAGTGAAATAAGATGAAACACGTGTTCAGGAGGAGCTAACACTGCCTACCATCATTCCGTTTCTAGTGAAGTAAATCAACATGTGCCAGTGACCGGGAAAAGCTCCATAGTGGTGAGCTACAAATACAAATTTATATCCAAAACCTGAAGTAGGTTCGAAAAGACTGGACATTTTAATGAAGAACATTCCATCCGAAACACAAAGACGGGAGATGACATTTTTGAGTTTACGTGGGCGTGCAGGGCAGCCCTGGAAAACCCCTGAGCTTTGTCCACAGGACCCTGCCCAGCTGTGCTCGCTGCCCCAGGGTCACATAATCTGGCTCTGATGAATGAAACTCAGTGTCATCCTTTGCCCGTCCTACATACCATTTATGAAGTTGACTAGTTACTTGACCCGTTTGCCAACAAATACACTGATTTTTTTTTCTCTCTGCATTTTTCTGAACTGTAAGGAATAAAAGACTCAAGGTTGATTAGGTCCAGTCAGAATTTTAAAAATGAAATGAAAGCAGAATAAAGAACAGAGATGATTCCATTGCCTTCCTCAATGTGGTCATCGTTGAGAAAAAACAAAACAAAACACGGTCATTTAGAGTCTTGAAAATACTTCCATGTAAAATACCAGAGGAAATATGAGGGAGATTAGGGACAACCATTCTCTAAGGAGGGTCCATCCTGATTCAGCAAAGTTCAAAACTTAGAAAGGGATTTCAGTCCTGAGCTGCTCCATTTTCCATCGCCAGGGAAAATCTGCTCGGGGTTTTCACGAAATGCAAGGAAGCGTCCCCGAGAAGAAGGCTGACCTGCACCATTGGGGACGCTGCGTGGGTGAGCTGGCTCTCGGGGAGCCTGCGGAAGTCGGGGTCAGCCCATCACACCCACCAGGAAGAGCTGTCCGTCATCGGGGAGAACCTGAGCAGCTGTCCCGGCCAAGCAGGCCGCGCGTAAAATTTAGTGAAGCATCTGATAGATTTCTTTCCTTTTCTTTCTTTTTAAATGTTGAAACAATACTACGCACATAGCATTTTGAAGGTTCTTGTGTGATTTCAATTTTGTCTCAGGAATTCCAGTATTCATTTCATGTCAGTGTAGTCAAAGTTTTTGTAAGAGGAGGAAGAAATCGTACACTGGTAGGGAGGTGATGTATTTTCTCTCAGGATTTACAGATCCTTTCATGTGCATTCCCCAATGTGTCTGGGAACACTGACACATCTGTGTCTATCCATTTTAGCACCTTCAGTAATTCATAGACTCCTTGACTCAGAGACCAAGTCTTATTCACCTTCAGTATCTCCCCTGGTATTGAGCTCATAGTTGCATCCACTAACAAATTATTGATTACCTGGTTAAAAATAACTCATGCAGGGCATATGAAAGAAAAGCAGTTTTCAGCAAGTTTAATCTAGACTTTTGTCTCATTCTCAAGTGGTTACTAAGATAATAAAAGCAGCTATTCCTTCTGATCTCCATTTAAACATCATTCTTCAGGGGAAAAAATCACTGATATTCATCCACTACCCTCAGCCCTCTCTATGACTACCCGTCCCTAGGCCCAGCAATGTCTGGTCGCCCTGTCTTCACTTCCAAACTTCACCTCAGCTTGCCAGTTCCATTTAATTTTGTGGTTACTTCATCTATGTCTCCTTTACCACATTTTACTACAATAGAGTTTGGGAAATAGTATCATTTTTATAGGTATTATACACATACAGGATCTGGGTCAGGAGAGAAGGGGGAGGGAAA
>NW_006290034.1:3588391-3627981 GCF_000327345.1 Myotis davidii
TATTATATTTATAACAACAACTTTACGTAAGATTATTTTTAATTATAGTTGACATACAATAATATATTAACTTGCAGTGTGCAACTTAGTGATTCAACATTTATATACCTTACAAAAACAATCAGCACTATACCCACCGGCCACCATACTCGGTTAGTAAGATACCATTGTCTCTGTTCCCTGGGCTGTGCTGAACATGGCATCCTGCTGACTTACTGTAATAACAACACGGAGTTTTTACTGATTGAATCTGTCACCTGGAGCTCATTCCTCCTCTTCCCACCTCACCCTCCCACTTTGACCAAAGAATGCGTTTATAAGACAGCCAGTTGGCCAGGTTGAGAGGTGCGGTTTTTGGAGAGGTTTCACTCTGTATCTGTGTGTCATGAGGTCAGGTCCATAACGTAAAGTAAAGGATGCTGAAGACTTGGTTACGGTCCAGACGATGTTTAATATTGGTCCTGCCCAAAGGCCTGTGGAGCACTTGTTCCTGGTTTGTGTTGCTCTGTGGTAGCAGTCCCCGAGTGGAGCTGTAGGGAACAGCTTTCACCCAGCACACCGCGCACAAGCTTGTCGTGGTTCCGCTTGTGGGAGACTCTCATATTTCTCTGCATGAAGACCTCTCCAAGCCTTTCAAATATTAATGTCATTGCGATTTTTCCAAGAAGGGAAATCAATACACAGCATTTGCCAAACCTATTTGAACATCGAAGATTAACAATTTTACTTTATGTTATCTTTGAAACAGAGACTCATGTCCCTCGGAACTAGCACTTCGCTGGACGTTACTGCTGGCTATGATGCCCAGGTTCATGTCCACACAGCCAGACACTAGCGCCTTCCTAGCTATCCTTCAGTTCATGCTGGAAATGGAGAAAGAGGAAAACTGAGGCAGCAGACATCGTCTCGGATTCCACACTCTGATTATTATTTTCATCATTTTATTACAAAGAACATGAGGAGTGATAGGATGCAGGCTCTGGAGACCTTCCCCCCATGTTTAGCATAAGGAACAGATGTTTAGCATAAGGGACAGAAAAAAATGGGTGGGAACAGCCCGGTCAAAATTTCAGTGAGGTTAGCACTTGTCACTCCTTCTCCAGAAAGAGCTAAGTTAGAAGTAACTGAATGTGAATCCTCCGATTTTACCAGAGTTTGGAAGAGGAAGCTTAGAAATCCATGTACTGACGTTAAAGCCCCAGTGTATACTGAGCTCCGGACCACATGCTCTGGTCTGTTGTTTGGCTCTGGGCTCCACGTGTCATCCGTCCCCACGAGGAAGGCCACACATTCTGATGCCCCACCTCAAAGACCGCCCTTCACTGCTGGGCTCAGTTTCCCTCTTGGTCTCTATGCAAATAAGAAGCACAATGTTGTTGTCTTTTTAATCTTCACCCAAGGATATGTTTATGGGGAGAGAGAGAGAGAGAGAGAGAGAGAGAGAGAGAGAGAAACAATGACCAGACCAGTTGCCTCCCATATGTACCCCAACCAGGATCCAATCTATAACCTAAGTGTGTGCCCCCACCAGGAACCAAACCTGTTACCCTTTGGTGTACAGGATCATGCTTCAACCAACTGAACTCTTGGCCAGGCCAAGAAGCACAATGTGTTTTAGAGTTTTTGTTGTTATTTTTTAGCACTCCACTATTATTCTCTAAAAAATGTGTGCATAGTTTTTAAAACACTTAATGAGGCCTGAGGGGGTTTCATGTCTGAAATCTCCGGTCTATTTGTATAGGTTAGTTGGAGGTAAACTGGCAGTTTCTTTAAATTTTATTTAGGTTTATAATCTCTGCATCAATGCCAGGATTTGATTTTATTTATTTGCCTATGAAAATAAATGGCAATAAATGACAGTTTGTGAATGACTTTGCACTTAACTGAAATGAAATTATGTAACTCAAATACTGAATAAACATTTCATTGTTATTAGAAATGGATTTGTAATATTTGATTAAAGATTCAATGATAATTCTTTCTAACTGAAAACAAAATATATAGTAGGTTGGGAATTATTTTAAATCAGGACAATTACTTTAAATACATCTTAACATCAAATTTAGAGGTGTTGAACTTAGGGTGATGTCATTATTTTTTTCAAATTACTATATTTTATTATATTTTTCATGGTTATTTTGAGAAACCTCTCAGAGGTGTGAATCTTTGGAATAGGGTCTCATATGAGTTATGATTCTCACACATTGAGGGCAACTCCATAACTCTTCAAACTTGGTTTTTGTTTTGTTTTCTTTCATCCCCATGAAAAATTGGATTTTGCCTTTATTTGAAAAGAAAACTCTATGGATATTTTTGGCAGGTGAAAATAAGTTTGTTTGTTTTTTATCTTATAGAATACATGTCCACTCCAAGGTTTACCAGCCTTGACACATTCACCAAAAATATGATTATGACGTTAAGACACCACCATAGGGTGGTTGTACCTTGAACTCGAACCTGTCTCCATCTAGGGCTGAAGTGATGCTGCCTTGTTCCTTTCAGTTTTCATCTCATTCACCCTCTTCAAATTTTTTTTAACTGAAAGGTTTGGGGTTATAATTTTAAAAGGTCATCTGAAATATGAATGCCTAACTTTTACTATAATACTTGGACCATTGTTTCATGAAGTCCATCTTTTTAGTTTCACCTGCTTTAGAAACTAGAAGGGATGTCAGAAATGGTTTCCTACAGTTGAAATTCAGTTCTTAATTATTGATGATCTCCCATATAAATCAAATCCACTAATTTTTTTTTCTTAATTCTCATTTTGGCCCCTCATCTGGCAGTGAATGAGGAAAAGAAATGTAGGTTACTCTTCCCACTTTATAATGAGAATAATCATAGCAAGATCTTTCCCGAAAGGAAAGGATGCCATGACAAGAATATGACACAAAAGGCATGCAACCAGTAGGTAAATGCATGTAAGATTTCACAACAAAAGTGAGCAAATGGTCTTCAGTAGCTGCTCTTTGCCCTGGAAGAAGTTTGAGTTCAACAAAAGCAAAAGGAAAAACATACTAACAAACAAAAAACAGTTACCGGAAGTTCTAGAAGGATCTATTTATAAGAATTCCCTGGCAAGAACCCTGAAAGAAACCGCCTCTATAATAGAATTCCATTGCTGTTCAACATCCAGTTTGATCAGATTTTAAGCCTTGCTGCTAAGAATATGCTATATTAGCAAAGTATTAACTTTCAGAAAAAGAGCTAAGGATCACAGAAAAGGATCTCATTAAACTGCAAGGATGGAGACACATCTGTCTATAAATGAAGTTGACTGCTCTTGTTGGGCTCTCTACAAACAGAAACTGACACAAAGGCTAAGGATTTCCAGTCCTAGCTTCACTGCTGAGGTTGGGAGCAGCTATCCCAACAGCCTCTATCCCAGATGTTTAAAAAAGTCATATTCATATGAAAAAAGGGTCTTTTCTGTTAGCTTATAAATACTTAAGAGCTGTGATGTAAATTTCTATCTAAAACCATAGAGAAGAGGCAAATTGTGCAAGCAATTCTGTTTATGCAACTGTCCAGATTCCATTTATCAGGCTTTGTTTTCCTGCATGCACGCCAAAAAACATATTTCTTCAATTATTAAAAACAACAGCAAGGTTTAGATAGCTCTGGAGTCATTTTAATGTGGGTATTTAAAGAGGAAGACTGGCAAAGCTTTAAATAGAAGGGGAACACACCAATTAACTAGTCAGCATTACCTTCCTTTGGAACTCTAAATAGGTTTAATTATTCAATAATTTATATTCATAGAGCAGCTTTAACTTTAAGCAATTATATAAAGGAAAAAAAATGGGATTGTCTTCTTAGGCAGCCTGGATCTCAGTGAAAAGGAACTAGAAAACAAACATACCTTTATTCAGCCAACATGCAAAAATAATACATTTTTTCTAAAGGAAAGTCCTTTGGAAATGTATATTTTTTGCTTAAGATTTTTGAGTCATCCATGACTCAGTGATTTCTTTAGTAACACAGGTCCTTTTCCATCCTTCCCTACGATTTCACTTTGTGGCACATGGACAAGCAAATCACACCATTTGTCTTAGGTATGCAGAAAATAGAAGCCAGCTCTTATTTCTGATAAAACGAGTCCTGGTGGAGTTTGTTAGATTTGACAATTTTTTTGGTAACTTCCACAATATTAGGCTTATTACAGGGGAAGTACCCGGTGAGAGGGTGCGTGGCCCAGGTTTCTGGCTCTTCCTTGGCCATGAGGGCTCCGTGGGGCTTTGTTGGTTTGGGGAGAAAGGCCAGAGGAGCTTCCTGCCAGGCTCCTGGCAGAGGGAAAGGGCATCGGTGGGTCCACGTAGCAGCTGCGAACCTTGGGCTCAGAAGTGGCATTTGTCTCTGCCACTCACACTTCCTTGGCCAAGTCAGGGCCGCAGCAACGCTTGTGAACACACGTTGGAGAAAGACAGTCCTATGATTAGGGGCATGGCAAGGGACTGGGCACCACCATATGCTCTTGGTCACAAATAACCCCCCCTTTTAGTCACAAGTAGATGCTTTTTCCTCCCTCCCCCAGGTACGATACACTCACTCCCCCCACCCAATTGTGATCGAAGTGGGAACCCCAGGATCTCACACTAATATATACCGGATCCATAGCAGAACTTACCTGGGCAAATGTTGCAGGGCGCCATGCTGTGGGAAATGTCCCTTGACGAGTAGTACGAAATTCTTTCCCGGGATAGCGGATCTGTTCCTCGGGCTCCTTCCTCGGTTTATTGCTCTGCATGGCTCTCTGTTGATCCCTAGAGTAGCCCTTACTTTGCCATCATCATTCTTGGCTACGGATAAAGAAAGCATTAGAGACTAGGCCCCCCTTTGGTGCTGAGCAACTTCCTCATCGCCCTTCCTGCCCAGAGAAGGTGAGGGGCCAAGGACCTGTGTCAGCGCCCAAGGAATCACACTCCAGGTGGTTCATCCAGGTGGCTGCTGCCCTGGAAATGGGACTCTCAAAAAGTCCGGCTCCATCTCTTCACTTCCCATCGGCAGCAGGTGCAGCCACACCCATGACCGGCTTCCAGATGCTTCTGGCTCTGGACACCTCATCTAGGCCAGGAGCTCATGAGGCACAAGTAGGAAAGACACACCCCTGTTGTTTCCTTTCCCCCTGGTCCACCTTGTCAACCCTAAGCGGTTTCCTAGGTGGCCCCTTAATACTTTCAGAGATGTTAGCGCCTGCAAAGAAACGCCTCTTAGTGATTTTAAACTGCTTTTGAAAATTTATTTAAAGAAATCTCAGCTTTATCTTTTACTAGTTATTTTTAAGAAATAGTTGCCTCTTTTACCCTGTAAACCCCAGAATTTCTGGGTTCTCTGAGGCCCTAGGGGATTCTTTTCCAGGGTCCTTGTGTTTCATGGAGCCTTGCCAAGTACGGCCGGTGTCCCTGGCACACATGAGGACCCTTCCGCTCCACAGCGATGTTGCCCGAAGTGACCGACATATTCAGAATGCCCGCTTTCTTCCCAGGAGTTGCAGGGACGGTTTTATCAGATGCCTCCCAAATGCATAACATAGGTCTCCATTTCTCCAGCCTCCGCTAACAATGCCCTGGCTGCTAACTGCTTAGCCATCTCACCAGTTTCAGTATTTTTATTAGACTAGCCACCACCTTCTAGGAGCCGTTTGTGGGTCAGCTTTCAGTAGGTTATGCTGTGGGAGAGAATACGCTGTAAATCTTAGCGGGTTATGTCAGCTAAGGTGTGCATCTCGCTCTCCTTCTACGGCAGCTCTGGGCCGGCTGTGACTTCGCCCCGATGTCTTTCTCTCTCTGGGATTTAGGCAGAGAAGTAGATCCTGCCTGAGACATAAGATTCCCACAGAAAATGCATTAGGACGAAGACATATTAGGTGATGGTTTCATGCACATCTTCTGCAGACTAGAAGCTCTTTGGGGCTGGGCTATGCGTGCCTTTTCCGCAGCACATTCTAAGCAAGTGTTTGTGAGACACGTAACTAAATCAACGGCCCTGGGGCTTACTGGCAATGCAAAGGAGAAATGCATTACACTTCTCTGGGACAGATAAGGATATCGATAATCATGAGCTAGAATGAAAACTAGGGAGTGTGGGACGTTTGGTTTTGAAGCTAATTACCTAAGCACTGTGCGAAGGAGACCATCCCCTTACCTTGGTCACAGCCCTATCTATTCAACAAGGATTTCATTGAGCTCCTCCTATGGGCCAGACATCCCAAGGGGAACAAGCCAACATCATAGATTTTACGTTTACAGGAATCATGTTTATCTCTTCCCTTTTGCTTTGTATTACAAAAGTCACAGGCAAGGACACCTTTTTTTCTTAAAGGAGCAGAAAAGGATCTTGTAAGGATGGACCAGCTGCAGCAACATCTTTGAATACTAAGGGCATCTGCCTCCGCGGAAGATGCTGAGGGGTTTGCGCCACTATTATTTATAGAGTAACCTCGGAGGATGGGAACCCGACAAGGCAGCCAGGGGTGATACAGATCTAAATATACAGCAGTTCTATTCTCAACTTTTCCTTTCAAGAGGTGCTAAATAGGAACACGTGTTTGCTTACATTCTAGGCTTCGGTTATGTAACCTGCAGGACTGCCCTTAATTTTTCTTCCCGGTTTCCCCTAAAAACCACTCCAGTCAGCCATCTGGAGGGGCCTTGACGTTGGGGCTGTGAGAAGCTGTGATTTTGAAGATGGCATCCAACCAGGGGTCCTAGCTGCTGTCTTGAAGTCAGATGAGGAGGGAGATGGATGAGGACACGGCTGGCTCTTTCGGGGGGAAGGAAGAGGCTAAGCAGAAACTGACAAAATCAAAGCTTTTTTAAAGGAACTTTGTTTCCTATTCAAAGAAAAATTTAGCTTTCTAAATGTTATTTCCAAGATTGAAAAAGTTGCTTATACTTAAAAAAATGGTATTTCTGGTTTGCATGGCATTAATTTCCAGAGAGGGTTGTCAATGTTACTCATCTTTCTCTCATATCTCTTAGGGGAAGTTATGTAAGGATCTTCCAAACATTCCTCAGGCAGCTAGGTTGCCAAAAGGGAATATGTGAGTGAGTGCCTTTATTTTCATTAACAAAATCTGGGGGAAAAAATTAAAGTGAAAATTCTGCTTGTTCTATAAATATAGAGGTGGGCAAAAGTATTTACAATTGTGAGTTTATTCTTTCGTTATTGTTTATAAATCCTTATATTATTTTCCATACAAACAACTATAAACCTACTTTTGCCCACCCAACGTAATGATGATAATTTTCTAGTAGAGGCCGGTGCACAAAACTGTGCACGGGTAGGGTCCCTAGGCTTGGCCGGCGATCAGGGCTGATTCGGCCTTCCTGCTGCCAGCCGGGGCTCCCCTTCATTCTGCGCCGCCCCCTGGTGGTCAGCGCACATCATAGCAAGCAATCAAATGCCCAGTCTCCTGGTCGAACTCCCAAGGGGACAATTTGCAAATTAGGCTTTCATATATATAGGGTTATAGTACCTTTTACAAATATATATATTTTTATTGGTTTCAGAGAGGAATGGAGAGAGAGAAAATCAATGAGAGAGAATCATTGATTGGCTGCCTCCTGCACGCCTCCTCCTTGGGATCAAGCCTTCAACCCAGACATGTGCCCTGACCAGGAATCAAACCATGACCTCCTGGTTCATAGGTCACTCAACCACTGAGCCATACTGGCCAGGCTTCCCTTTTTTATTGCTGGCACTAAGGAGTTAAGCTGTAAGAGCAATAAACAGTTCAGGCTGAAAGTGCTAGAACATGAAGGTGGGAAACTGTGAACTTGGCTGAGTTTTTTTTCTCTCACTTCCTTTCGTCACCTCTAGCTTTGCACTTTCGGGAATGTAGAAAGATACAGGAGAACATTTTCAACAGACATTTACAATGTACTTTAGGTCATCAAAATAGTTGCAAACACCCTGTCTATCTATGTTGCCCAACAGTAAGAACATGTGAGTAAGAGTGGGGTGTGCGTAGGAAAAGAGCTTTTGCTCATATTTCATTTGAAGTGTAAAGAGATCCTTAAAAAGCCATATTGTTTCAGGAACTATTGTCATGTATATATTTAGGCATTACTAAAGAATTTCTGGTAAGAAAAACTGGGATAGGAAATACACCAATCAATTAGATCTAGGTGTTAGGCCTGCCATACCAGATGTCCCAAATTATGTGCTTAAACATTGATAAATCAAAGTTATCTTATTCAATATTTTTAAATAATATACAAACATTTTACATTGAATTTTCTTCCAATAAATGGGATGACCTTCAGTTCTCTGCCTCATGGATTGCAGATTAGTTTCTCATCTGTGGGAGCCAGTTTTAATGTGATCTCTCCTGCCGGGCTGGGCAAGGGGCTACATGCTCATCACTAATGACAGGAGCCTGGATGGTTCCTTCCCCTGAAAGAGGAAGAGGAGGCAGTGGACGATGTTGAAAGACCTGGATCAGCAGGACCGACTGCAAAGCACCTCAGGGTTGCCCCACTGCCCATCTGAAAGGGCAAGGACATTGGGGTATCTGAGCTCCAACTTCCATTGATCACTAGACTCCTCCCATCTGGGAGTATTAACCTCTCAGCCTCCCCAGGCTTGTGTGTAAACTGAGGAAAAGTCTCCAATCCTAGAGGCCCAGGGCCCCTAGGAGACACCAGGAGCCTGTGCTGGGGAACTGCGGGAGGGTCTGGCTGGGGTACCACACAGCGTGTTCCTCTGAACTGGTCCGTTTCCAGGAGTGGACTCTGAGGAGGGTGCACGGACCAGGCCGCCAGAGGGAGGAGCACGCTACCTGGGTTCGTCTTCCCCATGTTTATTTAATTCTTTTTTTTAAAATTGATTTCAAAGAGGAAGGGTGATGGAGAGAGAGAAACATCAGTGATGAGAGAAAAATCATAGATCAGCTGCCTCCTGCACGCCCCCCACTGGGGCTCGAGCCTGCATCCCTGGCCTGTGCCCTGACCGGGAATCGCACCATGACCTCCTGGTTCATAGGTCGATGCTCAACCACTGAGCCACGCTGGCCGGGCTTCCCCAGGTTTATGTAGACGTGGAACTAATAATAACCAACTCCAGAGGCCGAAAAACTGTACTTGCCATTTAAAGCAATAAGAATCCACAAAAGCAGACAGGTGTCATGCGGTCTATATAAAGTACCTGCTTTCTTAACTTCCTCATATACTTCCCTGTGTGAATAACAGCCTCTCGCAGCTCAGAATATTCTAAACGCAATTAGCTTGCTGCACTCAACTAAGTGCCCTAGTTTTGGACAAAGCAAAGCTTTGATTGCTGGTTCAACCCAAACCCAAAAGCCTATGGACATCAACTACAGTGCCTCGCACTTCATAAATACACTCAATTCTAGTAATGATTCTTCATATTTGGAAAACATAGTGGCATCACATCTGTTTGTTATATATTAAAAAATTAGACATTGGGAGGTACTAAGCTAGGGGGATCCCTCCCTGGAAAACTGGGGTGGGAGAGGGGGCGCCCAAAAGCTGGGTTCAGGATATGCAGTGCCTGGGCCTGGAGCCTGTCTCTGTCACTTCTTGGCTATGTGACCTTAGGAAACTGCTTCACTTCTCTGTGCCCCACTTCTTTATCCTCATAAACCTTAACAAATTGAAATTAAATAATACTTATAAAGTACTTAGCATATGCCTGGTCCATGTAACAACCAAACCCATTAAAGTTGACTTTTTATGTATTCTTGGAGTAAGCACTCAGAGATGCTCTGGGTTTTTACCAGTTTTTACTTGAACCGGAGGCAGAAATTAACTCCAAAGCAACCAGAAGAGGGCAGAAATCTTTACAATCTCACCATGAAAATGGCAGAGGGAGTCACAGGTAAGCCACCATGGTACTCGCTCCCGTCCGCTGGTAACAGTGCGAGCAGGTCTCCCAGGTTAGAAGACAGAGGTTATTGAGTTTCTGCATTGATGCCATTTACACTTATTTCTTTTACACAAAATCCATATGCATTTTCAAAGAAGTATGAGAAACATTTCCTTTAAAAATCAAGAATGAAATGAGATAGCTAGTAACACCACTTCTATCTTCTATTCAGTAATGTGTTTTAAAAGACACATTAAATTTTTTAAAAATGTTATGCAATGTCTGGAAAGAAAGAAAAGAAACCTCCATTATTTACATATAAAATGATTTTCCATGTAAACAGTTCCATGGAACCACAAACTATTAGAATGAGTAAAAAAGGTTAACAAGGTTTCTGATACAAAATCAATAATAATTAAGTTTATTCTCAAAATCAACATTAAAACATTAAAAATTTTAAATTTTTGTATATAATTTTTAAATTTTGGTATATATATATATATTATATACCAAAAAGTTTTAGGTCCTAAAAATAAATCTAAGGTATATATGTTTGGGGAATATCTTGAAGAATTATGAAGAATGAGATGTAGATTTACTCTACCCAATATAGGAGCTATCCTAGTCCTAGGGTAATTAGATCTTAAACAGCTTGGCAGACAGGCCAATGGAATAGAAAAGATACCACAAATCAGACCTGTGCATATAGAGCATCCAAGTGTGTGACACAAGCTGCATCCCATCCAGCGAGGAAAGCCCCGCTTTCGGTGTTCCGTCAGCAGTGCTTGGACAGGTCTGTTTTTTTGCACGGGAAAATCTAAAACTAAAACATGGGTTTCTATGTTGTTCTGTACGTCCAGTCTCACCTCAGTGGAACTAAAGACCAAAATATGCAAACTAATTAAAAATAACCTCCAAAGAAAATGCAGTATACTTTTGACTGCTCACAAAAAAAAGGGCTTTTTAAACTATGCACTAAATAATGAGTTCCCTGGCCAGTGTGGCGTAGTTGCTCGAGCATCGTCCTGTGTACTGAAGGACCACTGGTTCCATTCCAGGTCAGGGCATGTATCTAGGTCGCAGGTTCAGTCCCTGGTTGGGGTGCATATGGGAGGCAACCGGTCGATGTTTCTCACATTGATGATTCTCTCTCCCACTCCCTCCCTCGTTGTCTCTCAAATGAATTTTAAAAAACATAAAAAAATAAATAAATAATGAGTGAAGGGGGTAAAGAGGTATAAATAACTAGTGAATTCTTATCCCTGCATATGAATGCAATGACATGTGCACAAGGTCA
Source organism: Myotis davidii (assembly GCF_000327345.1). NCBI lineage: Eukaryota > Metazoa > Chordata > Mammalia > Chiroptera > Vespertilionidae > Myotis > Myotis davidii. The sequence goes on from NW_006290034.1 coordinate 3,599,517, forward strand.
CTCAGTGCAGCATAGATTCTCATAGAAAATTCAAGGCATGCTGGGAAATCTCATTGTTGACCAGTAGGTAAGTTCATCAGATGAACTCTGTTCTGTGTGTACATATATCTCAATAGTGGGGGTGGTCATGTGACTTCATATTTTGTCAAATATCATAGAATTATCCACTTAACCTTGGTGACTTAATTATAAATTACATTTCTATAAAGCAAATTAAAAAAGAAATCTCAGGCTTCCCAATGCTAAAAACCAACCAGGTGGACACTCATTACTCTGTAAGTGTCCCCACTCTCCCTCCCTCTCTAGCTCGTTTCCCTCACAGATTTTTTTTCCTCTTTGTTTTTCTTTCTCCCACTCCCACCCCTTTGCCTTCTCTGCCTTTGCTGGTCACTGTAGCAGCTGCCTGTCCTGCTTTCTGTCTCTGTCTGTCTCCCCCGGCCCTGATGGCCATGGAAAAACTCAAGTCATTCCACAGGAGCTCTGCCCCCTTTTCTTCCTGGTGCCCCCACACAGTCTATTGCAGGCCCCCCAGGACAGGTGTGTGGGGAGGAGGGGGTACCAACTGGGAGCTCTTCTAAGAGAGATGGGTGAAGGGGAGGAACAGGATCATATGCTGGGTTTGAGATCAACCCCATTGCATAACTTGATAAGGGAATTTTTCTGGGGGCATATGATGAGGAAAATGAAGAGAACTCATATCCTTGTTAGTAATTATAACATAGACAAAGCGGAACCACCAGCTCTTCACTGAAACTTCCCATAATGCCTAGCAGCAGGGATGCTGCTGCCTGAATGCCACGTTCATTCTGAATTCTGTGCCTTCCCACCTTGCCCCAATGCCAGTTCCTTCCTATCATACCAGCTGCTGGGTTTTATTGGCCCTACCTCAAGCTTGTGTACTGCGGCCCACTAGCTCATTCATTCTTTGGTCTACAACTTCATTTCTTAGCCCAGAATTTGAAGTCCATATAACAGACTTAGCCTCCTGGCACTTTCTGGGTACTGTGATAGAAGCTAGAAGGCTTATGGGGATGGAGACCCAGTTGTTGGCCTTAAGGTGCCCTAGTCTCAAGGGGAAATGCACTGTCTCCTCATCGTAACTTAGAGATCCTTGGACTAACAGCAGTGTTTGCTGTCTGTGTACTGACTTCAGGAGTGTTGCTCCCCCGTAAACTTAGTTGCTATTCTCAGGAGACACTCCAGTTATAAAGAGTGAAATGTTCAAGACAATGAATGACCATGACGCTGACTAAATTCATTTTTTTTCAGGTTTTCTGATGCAGTATGATATAGGGAGAGATTAGTCAATTTGATGGGGAATCAAGAACAGGACTCAGATATGACCAGCACAAAGGAATCATCTCTTGATCGTCTTTTGCTTCCAAAGCATGTCATCACCATTTATCCCCTTATTACTTCCCCCTCTTCATATAATTGCTTTGATAACACCTTAAGTTTGTTAGCGGGGAACCGAGATGAAGAAGGCATAAACAACTTACTGGATTTGGGCACGAATTTTCTACTCTATAGCAGAAAAGCAATATACAAATAGCTGCATGTTCTTTTAAAATAGTAAACATGTCACTGATTATCTTTTAGAGAATACCTCTGTATATGAACTATAATTCTGTATATAATCTTTAATAAAGACTAGAATGCTACAAATAAGCAAAATGAAAAGAAACACAAAACTTTACCTTTCCTTAAGCATTTATAATGACCAGAAAATCAGAGAGAGAGAAAAATAAATGACTATGAATGTAGTAGCAGTAGTAGCTTTTTAATTTTTCCAATTTCAAAATCATCCTTTTTTGGTTCTGATATTCATTTTCGTGAACTTAACATTCCTTTAAAAATTACTGACACGCATGTAAGCATACCATGGTTTTTCTTAATTAATGGAATTATAACCGAAAAGGCACAGAAATTCATGGAAAGGCAAAAAAGAAAGATCAATTCTAGGTTATTTTCATTTTTATTCTTAGCAATGGCTAACATTAATTGGAGACTTTGATTAATGCTCAGTGTAGACTTACTCTCAAGAAAAACCCACAACATTGTTTCCTAGATAAAGGCTAGCCATTGCATGCTGCCCAATTTTATCTGCCACATTTTTATATTAAAATCATAATTTTTCAGGATCCCTTAACTTATTTGGGTTTAGTTTTATATTTGTCAAACTCCACTATTAAGTAGGAAATAGAAGAGCTAAATTGTTATGAATATGTAAAGAAAGGTGGCTTTCTGATATGATTACAGATACCATTATTGGATCTTGGTCTTCGGATTTTATAAAAGCCACTTGGAAATGACACATTATATGTCACCGTAATAGTAACATTCATTTCTTGCCAAGATTGGGCACGAATAGATTTTTGTGGTATATGTTAGAACGTGTGAATTTTAAAATTATGTTTAGAACATAGACTGAGAGTTTATAAAAATAGCAAAAACTAGAGCAAATGTGTCTACAAAGTTATTTTACTTATTTAGACCATTTCTGTCTCTCGGCTATATTTGATGCAGTAGTTAAAGCTTTATAGTTCACTAGTCTAGATAAGTCTACCGTTGGCTTTTATGGCACGTAAATATAGAGCCTTGTATTGGAAATCACATAACCGTTGTTTGCTCACTGTGGTGTACGGCCACAACTCTCAGTATTAATGAAATAAAATATTTATTATAGATCAGCTCCTAAGAGACCCGAGGCCTGTACTGTGGAGCCACAAGGTCTGATTAAACACGAGAAAGGACATAGCATTACCGGGGGCTCTCAGACAGCTACAGACCCAGCTCATCTCCTTTAACAGCTCAGCGCTTAACGTCTGGAATATGTCCCCTGTTTGATCACAGCTTTGAAACAAGAGAAGCGTATCTGAAAACTCAGCTACAAATCAATTCCATTTACTCTGTGTCTTTAGCTGCTAACCGGCGGGATAAAGCTCCTATTTATATAAAACACATACACATCAGTCAACAGCGTGCTTTTACTTTGACTCCCAATGAAATTATATGGCTATTTAACGGAATGATCGTTCCGGGAGGGGGAATTGGAGACTCGAGATACTTTTGTTGAAAATAGATAGCTCTTTTTGACATTTATTCTTTGCAGTTCTGAGCCCCATTAATGGAATCCACCGCCTGAAATTGCATTCCTGGGCATCTTTAACGCGCGTACAACTGTTCCGTTGAAAAGGGTATTTTTATAAAACCACATATCCTATGCATGCTATTAGAGAGAGGGATGCTGTTCTTACCTTTGGGTCTAGCGAGAATCTGATGCTTGTTTATTTAAGATCAGTTGGTTCTTCAGTATGTAAACATAGCGCCATAGCCTTCAGTGCCCAGGAGAACATTTTCTTGAGACTGGAGTTGTCAAACTCAGGAGCTGCAAGCGGGGAGGCAGGCAGGATTCCTAGATTTTGGACGAGATGCCACAGCCGGCACTTCGGATGGTTGCTCAGGCCGCTTTTGCGGCACTTGGAAGTTATTGTACCTCTCAGGGAAGGTTCTCAGAGTACCGGGGGCTGCTTCCCTTTGACGTGTGAAGTTTTAGTTCCAACAAGTGGGAACAAACACTGATGTGAAAGAGTGGACCAGAAAGAGAGACGTTTTCAGAGAGGGCAACATTTTGATCCAATAAACTGAGCTGCCCCCCCTCCCCATTTTCTATCAGGTACTTATAGTTAAACATTAATTTGTCCAAAGCATGTGGCACTAAAAATTATCTCAGGCTCCACTTTACCTGGTCACCAGTAAGTGCACATGGTATTAGGTTCATCGCTTTGTATTTTCATTTAAAAACCCAGTAACTGGAAAGAAGCGCATACTTACAATATCCATGTTTGGTCCTGTCCCAGGTTCCTTTAGACCAGGGCTAACATAGGAATAATACCAGCCTGGTAGAGCCAGAATAAGGATCAGCAGCTGTGTATGTAAAATCTCTTGCACTGTGTTCATTGGAGGTGCTCAATTAATGGTGATGAGTTTGTTTCTGCAAAAACCCTCAAATATCAATGAGAAGGCAGAGGAGTGTGAACACCTTCCCCATTGTTCAGGTAGCTTGACATCCTGCATGTTCCTTGATGGCTCTTCTACTAGTTTATGGAAATATCTCTTCTGTCGCGTCTCCGGTACCGAATGCTAACATTCTTCTCGTTTTATTCATTCGATGAATATTTAACAATGCCTGCACGTGTCAGGTCCCGTCCTCAACACGAGTTACCAACATGAGCAATTACCTTCCTGTCACTGTCGAGTTTCTGCCAACTCAGTGGAGCCAGAGATAGGACTGCACGTCGGAGTACGGGCTTTGATAGTGAATGATCAGTAGCCACACCCAACAGTCAAAGGAAAGACAAGCATATTTTGGGATCTGACAAATCTGCTTGGAAATCTCTGGCCTTATTTTGCTTGCGTGTATATGGGGAGAGCAGGGGAGGAAGGACGGGATGAAACACTGAGGAGCAAACACATGGGGAGAGGGAGCCAGCCATGCCCCATGCACATGAACTCATGGGAGAGTAGAATTAGAATTGAGAGGCATAGAGCAGACAACTGGGAAAATACTGTCACTGCAGAACATGGGGGAGCACCAGTAATTAAGAAAATATCACTAATATTAACCTACTTGCCAGAATGAAATGAAAATAATAATTGAATGGCTAGCCCGGCCGGCGTGGCTCAGTGGTTGAGTATCATCTATGAACCAGGAGGTCATGGTTCGATTCCTGGTCAGGGCACATGCCCAGGTTGTGGGCTCAATTCCCAGTAGGGGGTGGGGGTGCAAGAGGCAGCCGATCAATGATTCTCTCTCTCTTTCTCCCTTTCCCTTTCAGTCTGAAATCAATATAAATATATTTTAAAAAATAAAAAAATAATAATTGAGTGACTAATAATGAAAGTGTGCATTTGTAATTAATTCACTAAATGGGAGGTTGAATTACCCAGGTCTGACTCTTATGTCTGTAAATGCATCTGTTGTTATGTGCTTTTAAATAAGAAAAGCTTATTCTTCGGGTTGCCGCTATTAATAAAAGTGGAAAATTTAAATCCTATGTCCTTTTATTTGACTTAATTTTGCTTTGAACAATTTTTTTTATTATATAAGTTTCAGTTACACAACATTATAATTCAACAACTGTATATACAACAAACAGGTCCCACCAGAAAATCTAGTTACTATTTAACAGTTTAATTATAATCAAAATAAAATAAGCTCATATTTTTAAAACATAGACATTTGCTATGTTTGAAGATGCATATACATCCTTGAAACCATGATCCCAATCAAGGTAGTGAATAGATCAATCATGTTCCTCTTCCATCCCCGCTCCCGGCCTCAGGCAGCCAGTCATCAGTTTTCTGTCACTATGGAAGAGTTTGCTTCTAGAACTTAAATAAACACAGTCATTTAAAATGTGTTTTTGTCTTCTTTCATCCAGCATAACTGTTTTGAGATTTCCTCATGCTGTTTCTAATCGTTCAGTGTTTTGTCACCGGGGACCATTCCACTGTATGGCTATGTCGTGTTTGTTTATTGCTGTGGTCGTTGATAGACATTTGGGTGGTTTTTAATTTTTGGCTTCTCTACATACAAACATGGTAGGAGAATTCATATGATAGTCTCTGTGTGGACAGGTGCCTTCATTCCCGCTGGATAAATAGCTGGCAGCCCAGTCGCTGGGTCGTTTGCTAGTTTTTGATTTACTCTTTAAGAAACTGTGTTCCAGAATCGCATTTTCCATTCCCACCAGCAGCTTCTCCGCAGACCTGCCAGTCCTTGGTTGGGTACATCTTCTGAATTCTGTCTGTTCTCCTAAGTGTAGCCTGGTACCTCGTTATGTTTCATTTTGCATTTCCCAGCGAGTCATTTTAAAAGTTTCCCCGGTGCCTTTGGTGATGATTTTCCAACTCCGTGTCTTCTTACATGAGATGTCTGTTTGCATTTGTCTGCCCGTCTCTTTGTTCGGTTGTTTGTTTCGTGTGCATGTGTTTGGAGAGTTCCTTATGTAATCTGGATATAAGCCCCTTCTCAGATAGGGGACTTGAAATTATTTTCTTCCAGTCGGTGGTGTTGCATCTTAGGGCTCCTAAATATGGAAAAGAAAACTGATGTAATGAAAGGAGAAGTCGTCCAATGTTCCTGTAGCCTGCCCTCGCCCTTTCTCAGCCAGCAGAACAGTGCACAGGTGATCATGGCAGGTGCACTGTACCTGAACATCATTGCCAGACAACTTGACCTATTTGACGTTCACAGAACACTCCACCCAACTGCAGCAAAGTCTACATTCAACTCAAAAGTCACAGTACAGCCCTAGCCGGCTTGGCTCAGTGGATAGAGCGTCAGCCTGTGGACTGAAGGGTCCCAGGTTCGATCCCGGCCATGCCTGGGTTGTGGGCTCGATCCCCAGTAGGGGGTGTGCAGTTGGCAGCCAATCAATGATTCTCTCTCATCATTGATGTTTCCATCTCTCTCTCTCTCCTTCTCCCTTCCTCTCTGAAATCAATAAATATATTTTAAAAAAATTTAAAAAGTCACAGTACAGAATAGATCAAAACCTCTTCTGGCCCAAGTTGATTTTTAATACATTTAAAAATGTTCAATTTCTTCATAGGATATTCTCCGAATTAGGAATCAATGACAAAAGCCCGCTCAAAAAATTGCAAAACCAGATGTGCAACCCTAAATGGCCCACAGGTCCAAGAAAAAATCAGCAGCAAAAGGGAATGTTGTCACACTGAATGACAATGAAAACGTCATTGTCGGTCAGAGGGAAATTTATGGCACTAAGTGGAAAGGAAGCAAGGTCACAGGTTAATGGCCTCAACTTCCACCTCAACAAATAGGAAAATTAAGGCAAACTCACTTCAAAGTGAGCGACCCAGAGAAAATGATAACGGCCAGACAGAGCGAAAAGCAAATGAACAGAAAACAGAGAGCAATAGTGAAAATGAACAGAACCAGAAGCGGTTTCTGGGACATAACAACACTGATAAAAACTTAGCCAGATCAGGAAAAAAAAATGACCAATATCAGGAATAGCAGTGGCGACATTACAGTAGGTTCTACAGAGGTTAACGGGGATGTTATGGACAATTTATAACAATGTATATTCATTAATTCAGTTAAAGTGGTCATGTTGCTTGAACGATACTGCCATGGCTCCCTGAGGAAGAAATAGATAATCAAATAGCCTGATATCCATTAAGTAATTGAGTTAAACATCTTCCCATAAAGAAAATTCAAGACCCATTTGGTTTGTTGATTCATTCTACCAAACAATTAAAAGAAAATAATGGCAGTTTTACACAAAACCTTCTAGAAATTTAAGAGCCCGAGTACTTCCCAACTCATTCTGTGAGGTCATCACCGCTCTGATATCAAACCATGTAAAGCTCGATAAGTGAAGAAACTGCAAACAGTCACCATCATAAACATAGATACGAAACTTCTAACGTAAGTTCTAGCTAATTCAGCCCAACAATATATAAATAGGATAAAACACTACAACCAGGTGGGAGTTAGCCAACATCCATTGCTATATTTTTCAATAAATGAACAGAAAAATGTTGGTAAACGAACAATAAAAGAGAACTTCTGTGTCCTAGTGGGCTCCCGTCAGTAATATTTAGCTAACATCAGGCTTTCTCTCTAAAATTAGGAATGAGGTGAGAACGTCTGTTCTCAACACACATCCAGCATCGCACAGAACTTTCTAATCAATGATAAAGGTATAAATAAAATGAGTGCCCTGCAACTTTAAAAAGAAATAGTCAAATTTTACTTGTATAGGGCATTTTTATGTAAGTTCAAGGAAAGCTATTTTTGAAAATGTTGTAAAGGAACTTCAATATGAAAAGAAAACTATTCTCAACCAATGGTACTGGAACAATTGAAAATATGGCACCGGGGGAAAAAAAAAAAGAACTTCAATGTGTACCTTGCTCTGCATACAAACATTAACTATAAATGGATCATAGATGTAAATGTCAAGCCTGAACTATAAAAACTCTATAAAGTAAAATGTAGGAGAATGTTTTGTTTTTTTCTTACCTTGGCTTATGCTAAGATTGCTTAGCTCTAGCACCAAAAGATTAAGTCATTACAGGAAAACATGGATGACATGGGCTTTCTAAAAATAGAAACTTAGGTTTTAGAAAGTCAATGAGGAGACAAGCCAGAGGCCAGAGAGAGCATCCTTTCTAAGCACGTGCCCTGTATCCAGACCATGTAAGCAAACTCTCAACTCAATAGGAAAACAAGTTTAAAAATGTAACAGGGGCGGAGGGTTTGAAAAGAACATCAGCCGAGAAGATCAAAAGGTAGCAAAAAGCACCTGAAAAGATGCTCAGCATTTTCAGGAAAATACAAATTAAAACCCCAAGGAGACCTACATGGATGGATGAGATACAACTCCACCAGGATGGATGAAATTACAAATACTGTGTGGAGTGCTGGAGTGCTCCCGGGCATCCGGGACGCTCCCCCTGCTGGCGAGAAGGTGAACTACAACCACCTTGCAAACAGTTGGACAGTTTCCTTGATGTGACATCCACACTTGCTGGATGATTGGGCCAGTCCACTCTTGGGCCTTTACCTGTGAGGGGGGAAAGCATATGCCCACACCCACAACGGCACACGAATATTTATGGCACCGCTATTTGGAATAGCTAAAATGAGTAAAACAACACGAATCTCCATCGATGGGGAAATAGATAAGCAAACTGCAGTGCAGGCAGCCCATCCTCGTGGCGTGCAATCTAAGTTAGCATTTGTGGCACTTTCCCGGGCACTGGGGGATGGGTGTGAGTGCAGCATGCAGAACTTGAGGATCAGACAAGGTGACCCTCTGTAGTCTTGTGTCAGCGCTCACACGACAAGCAAGTCTGTTGTTTTGCTTTTTCCTGGCATGATTTTTGTATTTTTGTGCTTTTTTGTTGTTTAAAATGCCCCCAAAACACATGCTAAAGTGGTGTCCAATGCTGTGCCTTCCAGAGAAAATATGTCTGTCTTTTAGGCGTGAGTTACAGTCCAATTGACCGTCAATTCAATGCTAATGAATCGAAATAAATAAAGTGCCCTTAGGCAGACACGTAGAGCGGGGGTATGTATCGATTGGTTGATGAAGATGCTGTGACAGAGGCTGGCAGGAACCTACCCCTGCATGAGCCCCAGGGGCTGTGGTTCAGTATTTGCTAATTCCGTCTTTGCTGGGAATTTATAGAAAATAACTACCTTGAATAACGGGAACTCACCGTACATCCTACAATGGGATTTTACCTGCCAAAAACCAGAGTGAACTGAACTATTGATATGCACAAGCTAAATCTCTTAGTACTCAATGCTGAGTGAAGGAAGTCAGGGGCAACAATGAGTGCATATAGAATAATTCTACTTGTATAAATTCTACACAGTGAAAACGAATCTATGGTGACAAAGCAGATACATGGTGGCCTGGGGTGGGGGGAGGGAGGGAGAGGAGAGAATGACAAGGAGGAAGGAGGGTGATGAACATGAAACTATTTTGATTGTGCACTTTGTGTAAAATTCTGTCTATGTCAGTTATACTGCAATGATAATTATACTGTTTAAAAAAGGGTTGGTTTTTGACTGTTCTAATACAGAGACAAGAATATGAACTATATAATTATATAAAACCTGTAAGACACGAAGTGGGAGATGATTGTGTATCATCTGGAGGCAACATATGAAGAATATACTCCCAGCCCCTGCTGGAGGGAGGTTTCTTAGCACTTCGGTCTTACACGGTTTTAAACTTTGTTGTCCCCTTTTTGATACGATCCGTGCTTCTTTGTGTCTTCGATGTCCCCAGTGAAGCGTAGCATGTTTTTAAGTTTGAAATAATCCTCTTTATAATAATAAATTCTTGTGACATTCATACTAATTTGTTAAATTCATGAAGAACATCGTAATATAAACCACTATGTGTTAACTGCATGCAGAGTTAAAACTTCATTGTTAAACAAAAAATAATAAGATCTTTAAATAGGCTTTCCTCTCCTTATGTTTCTGATTTTAATAAACAGCTGTACTGACTTTTAAGTTTTTCTGAAAAACAACACCTCTCTTAAATTTTATTGGCTTGATAATTAAATATCAGATGGTGTTTCAATGTTAACCAAAATTTACTAGGACATAAACTGGTGTGATTTATATGTAAATCAATCACAAACTCATGGATCTAGTGCTAATACTATCTCCATGTTACAGGCGATGAAACTGAGGCACAGAGAGATGACGTAGCTTGTTCAGGGTCACAGAGGAGTAAATCCTCGAGCTCAGTTAAAAGTGAGGCAGTCGGTCCATCTCCAGAGGGCATTTCCTCAGCGCCCACAGAGTATCTCATTTCTTCTTCGAGGAGAAGATGGGGTATCTGAGGGCAGAGGAAGTATTCCAATTTATAGTCCCAGCTCAGTCTTGGATGAGGGGCTTCCTGGGATATTTTGAAAATGGAAACACAGTTTGGGATTCAAAAGAAATTTCCTTCCCCATTGAACTACTGGGATTGTAAACTGACCTTCTCCATTGTTGTACAAAAAGTCTGGGGCAGTTGCAAGGCTCTAACAGATGGATTTGCTAGTGTTTATCTCTCTTAATCTAAGAAAGTCTGGTCATGGTTTCTTAGTGACTTCCCTTCCTTTCCTAACCAGTCCCCTTCCCACCCCACCCCAGCCTTCCTTTTTTCCTTTCCTTCCACTAAACAGGATTCTAGAAATTTGACAATGAATTTGATCAATATTACATTTTTTTCATTGTTTTACAAAGAACAGAAAAAGAGAATCGATGTGTCCTAAAAAAAATGTTAGATCTGCTAATATTCTGGACATACTGGAAGAAAAAGAATTATTCTTTGGCTTTCAATCCTATAGGGATAATAAGAAAACGTTATTCCTTCAGTTTTCTTTGAAAAGTCCAAGTTGAGACGTTTCCCGGAAGAAGAAAAAATTAGAGACACTATTGGAGTGTGAAAAATAGGTGAGGTAGCCTCAAAGGCCCAATGGTAACAGTGAGAACCCATAAGAGAATTTCTCACCAGTGGGCTTCATAATGAATATTTAGCGTTGGAGGATGGGCTGGAGTCTAAGAAAAGGGAGATCGTGCCCAGTGGATGTGATAAAGTTGTTGGTGGCCTCATTTGTTTGTCGGCCACCGGTCTGTCACCCGCAGCACTGCATTCTTTAAAGATGTCTAAAACAAAACAAAAAAAAATCTCTCAAGTGAAGTTATTGACTAAAACCGGTTCCACAGAACCAATTAGTATCTTACACAGCCTGCCCTGCGAGCTTATGAGGCCATCCATCACCTGTCCACTTAACTATTTAGCATTTGTCCCAGCAATTTGTCACCGTGTCAGAATGCTAGCATTTCAGAAAGGGAGTTTTCTGGTTGAAAGAAATCTCACTCAGATACTGCAGATATTTCTCCTTTAATAAGACTGAGAGAAGATTTATGTTTCTGTTACATTTAACCTTAAACATCTTGTCTGGAGGGTGAGGTTAAGTTTTTGTACTGCAAATACTTCAAATCAACATCAGTTTTATGTGAATTTAAAAATAGTGTGCCGAACGAATTCTTTATTTTTTGCATGTTAACAACGTAATGCAGAGTGTTAACGTGGCAGAGTACCTTTTCTGGTGGCTTCAGTGGTTTCATTTTAGTACTTTTCCAATGCAGTCGTTTGCTTTTGTATTCATTTCTCGTGCCTTTCTTAATTTCACACGACTGGATGAATTACGTCGTATTTACCACCGAATAGAAGACAACATATCTGCATTGTTTTTAATATTATGCAGCTCAGGTAGACTTGGAGTTCAAGAAATATTGAATGGTAGAAGGATTACTGCACCATTTCAATTAAATCTCATATAATTTACAATCACATGTGTACCCTTTTCAAGCACAGACTATTAATTATAATAAAGCTTGGCTGTTGATTACAGATCATCAGCAGCAGCTTAATGTTTCTCTCAAAATGTCAAACAGATACTACAATAGTATAATTTGGAACATGCTGGCCACTTAGTCTAGAAGAAATGTTCCAGAATCACAGAGTAGAAGACGATGGCAAAAATCTAATTTATAACATGGGGTTCACGGAGTAGAGCCAGTGTAGAAAAATATAAGCTTGACATTTATTTAAAAGAACTAGGCATGCCAATCATATAAAAAATTATTTAGATTTGTAACCTTTAGATTTGACTCAAAAAGGGGATGCATTTTTTTGACTGGCGAAGACAGTTATGTAGATGGTCTCTTCCCCAACTACCTTGCAAGTTCACCCGGTCGAGATGTCTAATGCCAGAGAGGCCAGCGGATGCTGGGGACTCAAATGCCACCAGTGCATCCGAGTGCTGTTAGCAGCTCCCTGGCATTTCTCGCAGATGTTCCACGTGTGCTTGTCACTGAACCCAATCCTGGAGATAAAACAGAAAATGCAGCCCCCCACGGGAGCAGCTTCGAGTGGAAAGCTTGCCTGAGGGCCCTGCGTTGCGGTGCTCCTCGCCGAGGCGTCAGTGAGCCACCCCCTCCTCTCCCCTCCTACATCCCAGGTCCACACGCTGGACGTTAGGGTGGAATAAGGAATGCACAGTGCAAAGGTGTACATGTGGGTGTGCCCACACATGCACACATGAGTGTTCACAACTCACCTCCATGTTTAAGACCTTGCCAATCCCATCACCGGTATCCATTCCTGACAGCCTGTGTTGTTACTTCGAAAATAGACCTGACTCATAAGTCAGCCTTTAAAGGGTAGAGAAAAATGTTTTTAAGGATTATTGGCTCAATATTATATACGTATATAATATTATGTATACCAGTGGTTCAATACCATGTATAGATTATGTATGATATGTAGACATACATACACCCACATAACAAATGCAAAGTAATACACACATGTATTACATTTCCATGGCGTCTTTGTAATTCTTATCTTCAAAATGAGGCTAGGAAAAAAAATAATTTTGCAGAGAGATTTTTTCCATTGCTATCTAAAATGACAATAACATCGAGACATTTTCTTAAGGATCATTAAAGAAAAAGTTACCTAGCCTAAGTCTTCATCAGGTCTTAGCATGGGTCTGGGCTGAAGGAGAGGCTAAGCACAGGTTTGGCTAAAGTACATGGAAACAGTGGAACCACCTCACTCGTGACGTACACCCGTTAACAGGATGCTGGGAGCTCTGTGTGTCCGGGGGATCCATTTGTAACTTTGTCAGGTGGGGCAGGATGGCGGTGGTGCAAAGATGTGAAAGGAGAAACTCTCCAATCTAGTGTCCTAATCTCTTAGTCTCAATCATTAAACTCTATTCTGAGAATCTGGTGTTTTGGTCACACTCCATACTGTGGACACACCTCACCACTACTTAGGTGGTAGGATTTTTACAGAATAATTTGCAAGAAAGACCCTCAAAATTCTATTTGGAGAGAAAGCAGGTAGGATATGATCTTAACAGATACAGAAAATTGTGTATGTGTGCTTGTGTTTGAGTGTGAGTGTGTGTGCGTGCATGTATGTGTATGTCCATGTGTGCCTGTGTGTGTCGTGGTGAGAATATGGGTGAGGATACTTTAAATATCAGTGTTTTCCCTTTCCCCGATAAGTAACATTTGACTTAAGCCAGAGCTAATATTGCCAAATGAGCAAACACTCATGGATAAATGCCTCACATCTGGCAAAGTGAAGTCCGCTGACATTTACTTGGAACAAAGGAGCGGGGATTAAATCAGACAGAATCTCATAGGATCTAATACTGGTATTTTTTTCCCTCAGTTTTTTAAACGTTTTTAAAGAAAAGTAGAAAAATTTATTATTGGCAAGGAGATTAAAAGGGGAAATCACATAACTATTTTTATTATGTCATTAGATGCATATTGTAAAATACTGAAAGCAAAGATGAATTGTAGAAAATGCAGAAACGTGTAAACAATAAAGAAAAATAGCTCATAACTCTTTAGTTCAGGGAGAAACACAAAATTTTGATGTGTTTATCCGTAGTATTTTCTTTTAATGTGTGTGGATATAGAGATGATAGATATATTAAAAGAAATAAAAATAGACCTAGATAGATAGATAGATTTACATATATGCATAAACATTTTATAAAACTAAAATCAAATTATATAAATGCTTTGTGATATGCATTTAATTGTAAGTATATACACATATTTATAGTTTTATAAAACACTAGAGACGTGGTACACGAAAATCATGCATGAGTAGGGTCCCTAGGCCTTACTGGCAATCAGGGCCAATCTGTGGGGCAACTGGTGGGGTGATCGGGGAGTGGGGGGAATCTCCGCTGGTACCTGCCTTGGCTGGCCTGGGGCCTGTGGGCTGGGGGAAGCTCCTGATTGAGTGTCTGCCCCCTGGTGGTCAGTGTGCATCATAGTGACCAGTTGTTCCACAGGTCATTTTGCCGTTTGGTCAATTTCATATTAGGCTTTTATTATACAGTGGGGCCTTGACTTACGAGTGTCCCGACTAACGAGTTTTTTGAGATACCAGCTGTCTATCGGCTGATTTTTTGCATTGAGTTGATAGAGTAATTTGAGTTAACGCACTTCTTAACGAGCTCGGTCTTGGAACGAATTAAACTCGTAAGTCAAGGCCCCACTGTATAGGATTTTTAATCATTGCATAGTAGTCTATCATAATTATTTTATCTTATAACAAGAAGGTGTCATTTTCAAGAGATCACTTTGACCATATCTTGGAGCATGGACTTTTGCTTACGAGGGCATGTTGTGTTAGAGAACTGTGGTAGTAATCTAGACAGTGCATGATGGAGAGCTAAACCAGTGTCATGCAAGTGAAGATTGAAAGAGGAAATCTGAAAGATTAGGAGGAAGAAAGAATGATGTGGGTAGATGGATAGCGGCATTTCATTGTGACTAGGAAAACAGGAAGAGGAGTTAAATTATTTTTTGGAGGAAGTCGCCATGTCATGATCACTTGAATTGTTGCAAAAGGAAAATCCAAAAATCCAATATTGGTAAAAATGTGGTAAAATGAATAATAATGTAATATTTGAATAAAGAAGTTCAAGATAGAAGGAAGCCAACGCAGGGAAGATTAAAGGGCATGGAAAATGATTTTGAGGACACATAAGAATAACTTTAAAAATGCTAGGCTATGCCCAGCCGGCACGACTCAGTGGTTGAGCATCGACCTATGAACCAGGAGGTCAACGTTTGATTCTCCGTCAGGGCACATGCCCCAGTTGCAGGCTTGATCCTCAGTGTGGGGTGTGCAGGAGGCAGCCGATCAATGATTCTCTCATAATTGATGTCTCTATCTCTCTCTCCCATTCGCCTCCTTACTGAAATCAATAAAAATATATTGTAAAAAATGCTAGGTTATTACTTAGGGAGGTAGTTTTGATGCATATAATGGGATGTATGTGGTATATATGAAAGTTATAAAGCACAGAATACAGTGAGCCCTAATAAACCCGGAATTCAACCGAAGAATTAGAACATCGCTGGAGTCATTGAGTGAACTCACGCTTTCCTCTTCTCTCTCACCCTCATACCCTCGACAGAAGTGTTTCCTGGATTTTTGAATTTATCATCTTGCTTCTAAAATAGATGTATTTATGGCAAATACATTTCCTTTTTCTCTTCTTGGCATTAGTTCCAGTTCTCCAACCATGCAACTTTCTGCTTAGGTTTTTCTAGAATTATCTCTGTATTCCAGGCATTTTAAAGGAAATCACCATAATTGATATAGACATGGGTATACTTCCATTAATCTTCCTTAGAGCCCTGTTGAACCCTTTCAATCCGTACGCATGTGATGGTTTTCTATTGTATTTTTTATTATAGTTTCCATTCTACTGTGCTGTGCACTCTCTAGGGAGCACCAATGATCTCTGGGTTTAATCCTGTTCCTGGTGCTCCCTAGGTACCCTCTCTGCTTGTTATTTTCAATCTTTTGCCCCATCCTCCCTATTCGGGGACCTATTTTTTCTTCACATTATTTTTTACAGCATCAGTTCTGTTATTTCCTTTTCTTAAAGTGTAAGGGATTTTTTTTTCTCCCTGAGGCTGCATTTAATTTAATGTTAATATTTCCCTTTCTCATCCATCTCTGTTGTATTTCAATCTGATTTTCAGCCAGAACTTTTGTCATATGTCTTTTGTCTTATCATTCCACATTTCATCTTTCATTACTGAGAATCCAAGGTAGATTGAATTATATTGAAAGCTCAGACAAATATATTCTAACATTTAGTGTGTTTTTTTTTCTTACAGCAAAATGTTTTTCTAAGCTTGTTTTTTGTCTTATCCTTGAATGGTACCACCATCTATTCTTTTGTCATTCTAGAATCTTTTCATAGGCTACACATGAGGGTTTTTTTTCCTTCTCTGTTTAATGGTATTAATATTAGAAATATTATTTTTAAAAAATTGGGGGATAGTGTCGGACAGTTTGGCTCAGTGGTTGAGCATCGATCTATGAACCAGAAGGTCATGGTTCAATTCCCGGTCAAGGGCACATGCCCAGGTTGTGGGCTAGATCCCCAGTAGGGGGTGTGCAGGAGGCAGTTGATCTATGATTCTCTCTCATCATTGATGCTTCTCTCTCTCTCTCTCTCTCTCTCATCCTGCTCTCTCTCTCTCTCTCTCTCTCTCTCTCTCTCTCTGAAGTCAATAAAAACATATTAAAAAATGTGTATCACACATAGGTTCATGGAAGTTTGGCAGTTGCCATTCAGAGAACCTAGGCTGGAACAGCTGACTCGGATTTTTCCCTGACTATTCTTGTCCAGATGAGCTCTGAAAAAAGAAGACGAAATCTGAGTCAAGCAAAATGTGAGCTTACGGTATCATTATATGTTAAAATCCTTCCCTCTCCTTTTAAAAGGGAATTTCTATCTATTTTTCAGATATTAGATTTCATCTATATAGGGTATCCCCAGAAATGTATACACCCACTTTGCATCATTATAAAGGCTGTGCTTATTCAAATACATTTCATTTTCATCATTGAGCTGTGAGCTGTTAAAGTGCATATGCATTTTGGGGGGACACCCTGGATCTATATGAGCTCCCTATTTCTGATGACAGCATCAAGAAATGAAAACTGTGAGCCCCGTGACTGATCAGCAGGACTTTGGGGATCCCCACAATGAGGCGTTTGGAAAGGTGGGGACCACTAAACAGTTCTTCATCTTCTCCAGCGAGAAGGATAGACAGGGAGTCACCAGAGGCCACAGAGCGGGCGCAGGAAGAGTTATGCCCTGTGTCCCGAACGAGAAGAGCAGGAGAGGAGGTGCCGAGGCCGCACCTGCTCAGTCATATATCAAGCACATGGTGGCTCCCTCCTGGCCGTGAGCCAGGCTGCAGCCGGTCCGCACGTCACACATGGACCTGCTGCGCCTGAGCTGGAGGAAGGGCACGCTGCCGCCTGTCCCTTTAGATGGGATGGCATTTCCCCACAGTTGCCAGCAAGGTCCCTGGTGGGGAATGGTCCCCGTTAAGACTGTTACTAACAAGGAAGACGGAGAAAGTACACAGTCAGCGGTTTCAGCCTCCGAGCGGGAAGCCAGCCTCCAGGAGCAGAGAGGAGCCACGTGGGCTCCTGTCCCAGAGAACCAAGCACAAGGCATCTTTCCCGGGGCCCCCGGAAATGCTCAGCTCCCGGCAGCACCAATACAGTCAGCGGGCTTTTTGAAATTCCCCAGCAAAGAGGACACTTGCATCTGATGGATGCTCAGGAATTAAGAAGGTTGGTGTTTAGGCCTTTCTTACTCTTTGGCAACTAGGCTAATGGATTCCTCTTGAACCATCTTTGGATATTAATTTGAATTAATATATCAAAAAAATTCAATTAATTCTGAACTCCCCTCCCCCCAAAAAAATTATTCTTTAGTATTTTAAAAACAAGTCTCTGTGTTCACACTGCTATAATGCCTGGAGCAAGAAAAAAGGGAAAATATCTTAATTTCTTGTGCAGTCGCTGCTGCTATACTTAATAGTATCTCCACTCTTGTTTATGTCATTGAGTCAGATGACAGAGCGAAAGAGCGCTCCCTCTTATCTGATTGGGTAACCCTCACCTAGGTCCATCCCTTACAAAGATTCAGCGGCGAACGGCTGGCATGTGATTGCAGCCTCAGATCAAAGGCAAGTACCTGAGGTTAAGTGCAGGGGAACCAGGAGGAACCTTATGCTGCTCCCAAATTAGATGCGAGGTGTTGGCATGAGAGGACAGCTCAGAGGGAGGAAGGTGGAATAACTCAGGGGCAGGCACGCTCACCTGCACAAATTCAACGCTTCAGGGCAAGCAGAGCTATTTTGGAAAGAACTTAAAAAGCAACAGGGAAAAGTGCAAGACCAAAGGGATCAGGAATTGTCAAAAAGCAGAGCAGGGCACCTCTGTGGTTCATCTCAAAGGAAATGTGGTAAAACTCTGGCAGCCTTGTATAAAGTAGGAATCGCCCCAAGGGAAAGTGGGAGCAGCCCAAGTGTGGCACCTCTTTGCGGTTATGCCACGGGACCTCCTCAGGCTAGAACCAAGTCCCAGGTAGGTTAGGGATCTTGTTTCTACCTGGAACTGAATTAATCTTTCAGGGCAAGCTATCCAGGTTAAGGGACAAGTTAATTCCTTCTCATCTAAGAAGGAGTGTTGCCCAGCCGGCATGGCTCAGTGGTTGAGCATTGACCTGTGTACCAGGAGGTCATAGTTTGATTCCATGCCCGGGCTGTGGGCTAGATCCCAGTAGGGGGTGTGCTGAGGCAGCTGATCAATGATTCTCTCTCATCATTGATGCTTCTATCTCTCTCTCTCTCTCTCCCTTCCTCTCTGAAATCAATAAAAAATATATTATTTTTTTTAAAAAAGGAGTGTTAACCCTTGTCTAGTAAGAGGTTTTTCTAATCACATCACTTAATGTCTCCTCTTGGGTCTTCCTGGGACAGTCATCTGTTTGATTTCTAATTATTGAATCTCTTGGAGGTTTGCCTTTTTCTCCCTTCAGTCCACATTCTTTGTTTAGTCGATCTTAATGAATGTATACGATGGCCCCATAGAGCTATACATAGTTTGAATAATTATAAAGGCAATGTGTTTATTCAAATACATTTCATTTTCAAAATGTAATAGAATCAGCTGTTGAAGTGTGTGTACATTTTTGGGGGACACCCTGTATTGTCTTGCCCCAACTTTACACCTGCTTCTTCCAACTTTTATTCAGAACCAAACTCCTAGAAAGAGGACTTAATGCTTTTATACCATAACAGAGAAGAATAATCATATAATTGGTAACAACAGAGAAGCTTTTGTCGGAATAAGAAAAAGTTAAATGGTGAAGTTTTATATTCAAAGCTGAATGTTCAAACCATCATCTCTTCCCTACTCCCTGCTTTAAACTCTCTTCATCTCCTCAAAGATAAATTATTTGGCTGATGAAGAGTTAATGCGTGTGAAATGCTATGCTGCATGTATTATGTGTAGTATTGAATTTTGTGCTATCATAATTATTTGGAAATACAAAACTGCATTAGGTCACAATCAGAAGAGAGCAGGTAACCAGGGTCTGAAAAAGTACAATCTTCCGGGAACTGGTTGAGGTTGTGTGTATGGAGTGAGTAAAAAAGATTGGAAAAGGTGGGGAACAGAGAGAAAAGCTAAGTTACCTTTCCGGTCATTGAACACAAGCAGTTCGGTTCCTTGGGATTTTAAAAGGCCAATAAGTTACAAGGTACATATTTATGAAGCTCTCTGATATGTAAGGAAAGAGTAAATAAATATTCGGAACTATTAACATACACAGTAATTTATCTTATAGTGGTAACTAATGAGAGAGCCAAGCTCTTTATATATTCAAATTATATATTAGAGTTTAAAGCAAAATGGGAGGAAATTAACTGCTTGTATCATGAATGTGTATTAAATATTTAATTTACTAATTAATTATGCTTCCTTTTTACAGCAGTAATTAAGATGTGCGATTTCTTAATTTTATGTACACTGTTCATGCTGTATTTGAGGATCTAGAGTATAATTTTCATTATTATCATTATTACAATCACATCTAATATCCCTTTACTCAAACACTCTCACTCTAAAAGTGAAGCCTTATCTTTCATCTCCTGCTAATCTTCTCACCTGCTTCATCTCATTTATATATCTGCACATGAGCCTTGCTGGTTTGGCTCAGTGGATAGAGCATCGGCCTAGGGACTGAAGGGTCTCAGGTTTGATTCTAGTCAAGGGCACATGCCTGGGTTGCAGGCTAGATCCCCGACCCTGTTGGTGTGCATGCAGGAGGCAACCAATCGATGTGTCTCTCTCACATTGATGTTTCTCTCTATATGTCTCTCCCCCTCCTTTCCACTCTCCAAAAATCAATGGAAAAATATCCTTGGTTGAGGATTAACTGTATCTACATATCTATGTCTGCATATCTATATCATCTATATGTATCTATCTACACACACACACACACACAAGTTTGCACATGAAACTTTGACAGAGGAGTCACTCTGTAGGTATTGCTCAAGCTCATGATCTCACCATTACCAAGTCCTTTGCCTTTGGTCTGTTTTTGTTCTTTTCTGTGTTAATATTCATTACAAATGCAGCTGCAAAATTAATTTTCCTTTCCCTAAGCGCACGTTACTTTAGCTGCTTAAAGCCCCATTTCCTGCTCGCCAGAGGATGGAGCTGGAGCTGTTATTGTTTGCGTTCTGGAGATGGTGTGAATGGCCCCCTCGCACACAGTTAGCAATCTGTGTCTGCGCTTTCCCGGTGCTCCTGCCGTCCCGGGGCCCAGCTAGGCCTGCTCCGTTTTTGGATCCAGGCCATTCTTCTGTTTGATTCTGTTCTTGATGAAAAGCTCCTACAACGCGAGGTTCCAGTATGCAGGTTACTTAATTACATTAAGAGCTGAGTGAAAGCCTCTATTTCCCACCATATATTGTATGTTCCTGGTCAGAGCTCATCTTGCTTTCTCTGTAACCATTGATTTTCTGTAATAATGAGATTTAGGGAGGGTCTGGGCATACAAAAGGTGCATAAAATGTAGAATGAACGAAAGGATGCTGGTATCCATATACTAGTAACTTCTGCGGTTGTAATGTAATTTATAGTAAATTCTAGAACACTTTATTGTTGTTCTTTTTATTTCTGCAGTGACAAATATTGCAAACTTGGAGGTTGAACCCATAAAACTCTATCATCATACAGTTCTGTAGGTGAGAATTCTGGCACTGGTCCAACTTGGCAAGAATTAGAGAATTCCTTTCCGGAGGCTTTAGGGAATCATCTGTTTTTTTTCCTCCTCCTCCTCCTCCTCCTCCTCTTTCTAAATCAGTGCCAACTTCTGATTAACTCTGACTCGGACAAGGGAATACCACTGACCCACGCCGGCCGGGCACATCTGTCTTGTTTGTTTCTCAGTTTGTAGAGACAATGCACATTCCTTGGTTTTAAACCCAGCAACAGTGGGTAGAGTCCTAACCATACTGCCTTTTCCCTAGTTCAAGGTAGCTGGGGAAGGGCCTTTAAGAACCCATGTCTTTGTCAGAGTGAAGGGGGGTTGGGGAATGAAAAAGGTGAAGGGATTAAGCAGTGCAAATGGGTAGTTACAGACTAGTCACCGAGATGTGGATCACAGCATGGGGAATATAGTCAACAATATTGTGATAACTGTGTATGGGGCCAGGTGGGTACTTGAAGCAGCGCAGGGACTAACCTGTAAAGTCCATGATTGTCTAACCACCTCACTGAACATCTGAAACTAATACAGAATATTATTGAATGTCACCTGTGATTGGGAAACAAACAAAAAGAACCCATGTGAATAGATGGGCCCTTCTTGATAATCTAAGTTCATCTTCCCATCCCCTTGTGTTATCCTTAATCAAGTCTACAAAGGCCCGATGGCCTTATAGGGCAACGTATTCCTAGTTCCATGGATTAGGGCAAGGCCATCTTGGGAGCCATTACTCTGCCTTCTCCATGTGGACATAAACATGTAAGTGCCTCCAGCACCAATGGGAGAGGACTGAGTCACTTCAGTTCAGCAAGGCACATAGTTAATTTCCTGTTAATGTCCCATATAGTATTGCATTTAAATTGCCGCATCTGTTGCAAAAGCAAAAGAGAAACCAAGTCCATCTCTACCACTGGGTGGATTTCTTAGCACTCTGCAACTCACTTTACTCAGATGCGTAAGAAGAATGCTAAACAAATCTACCTTTCTGAAATTTTGTGAAATTAGATACAACACTGCATATAAATTACTTGGCTCCCAGGAATCATGCATGTAAACTACCCTTATTATAATAATTATTATCAATCTAATTTATTTCTGTCTCATTAATTTCAAAGCCCTGATCTGCTCGTCTCTCTTCTTCCAACCAAATGAGCTTTGGATTTTAATTGTACTCTTTTCTATTATGTAGAAATCTAATAAAAATGGATTACTGGTATATTTGGCTTCTGAGTCTCCTAAAATGTGATTTTATAAGGGCATGCCACCCAGATGCCAAAGGCAAGAGGAAATCCGTTGGTTGATGCATATTTGGTGTCAGTTTCACAGGCCCGGGTAGGGTCATGTTCATTCTTTCTGCTCCCCACCCAGGCATGATTCCGGGTGCACTTGCTTTGGATCCGATATTGAGTTAATTAAGACTCTTCTGGAAGGAAAACTCCATCCAGCTGAAAGGAAAGCGAGGAACCTGCTCTAACCTCCGGAGCCTCACCACGGCGAGCATTTCTGATAGCATGCACCGAACTCGAGATTCTAAATTAAATGAGGAAGGGGGGAAATGGAAGCTAGCGCCCAGCTCCTTGACCACCTTTCTGGAAGCCTGTGCTTTCTGGCTTCCGTGTCCCTCCAGCTCCCTGCGTTTTCCTCCCTCTTTCTGCCTAATGCCATTTACAACGTCGATTCTTGGCCTACTTAGGATAATGGCTAAGCTGCTACTCAAAATAAATAAATAAATAAAATAAAAGAAAGCAAAGGAGGCCCAAAGTAAAGGAGCTTAGAGAAAAGAGGATCCTTTTCCCTCTCTCTGAGCTGCAAAAGTCGGAAAGCGAGCCGCCCAAGTTAGCAGTCGTTCAAAGACCCGGGTTCTTTCTAAACTGGTCTCTCTACATCCTCAGATTTCTGCTTACCCCTGGGTTTCTGTGCACCTTCGGATTTTGTCTTCTGCGGTTCCGGCTGGGTTATAGGAAATTTTATGCTTCAATATTCTGGGGTTTGGGGAAACATGAGTTCCATAATGTCTTACAACCAAGAAAAAACCTTTTTTAATAGTGAGAATTTAGTCTGTGTCCACAGGCGCTGCGCATTGAGGCAACCCTGTGAATATTAGTATTTTCTACCTTAATGTTTGAGCCTCTCAAAGTCCGTCTCAGCTCCTGAAATTACTTGTCCTAACTTCAAGAAACCAGAGAAACTGACTAATCTCTTTGAATCCCATTTCTGAATTTCCGTGAGAGAGACCTAAATGGACTACCCTTGATCCCCAGCGTTGGACAGAGATAAGTGAAATAAGACAAACATGCTTTTCGCTCTCCATATCCAAAGTCGGAGAGGGATTCAGCGGAAAAGGTTATCGGTTGGACGTGTGATCCGATGGTTATTTATTACCTATGGATAGAATTTCAATTTTGTGAGGCTAACATAATGCTGGCATCAAACCAGGATAATGTACCCCAAACAGAGAGCTGCCAACCAAACACATTTAGCGGATGAAGGCATCATTATCTGAAATACTGCCAAGCTGAAACGTGAAAGACAACGTCAGCAGTAAAACTCCGTGTACAGTCCAGTTTACTTTACACTTGAAGGTATTTGATAGAAGGGCTCCTGTTTATATATTTATTTTATAGATATGTCAGAGTAGACAGACTGCTGTTACTATTTTTAGTTGATTAAAAGGCATTTGAATGAATTCAAATAAATTTTTCTATTTAAAAGCATAGTACTCGAAGTAGATGGTTTTATCACTATAAAGATACCACATCTCCAGAGTTTTCAGTCTTTTATTAGATCTGGTAATGAACTAATTTTTTCCTAACCCAGCATGATGCATAAGATGGCCTTGGGATCAATCTTCGTAGACATGAATGCCAGAGTCTGTGGCCTCCTGGTATAGTGTGTATGTGTGTGTGTGTGTGTGTGTGTGTGTGTAAGAGAGAGAGACAGAGGAAGGCTTTGTGTTTACATGAAATCTTGTCTAGAATTTTCTTTAACAAGAAAAATGGACATTTTCTTAGAAAACCTGCTGAGGATCTTTGATATTGATGGTCCCAATAATATCTATTACTATCTATACTAATAAAAGAGTAATACACTAATTAGATGGGATAGACCAGACATCTTCCAGACAAAGCCGCAGTGGCTGAAGCGCCAAGGGTGGCAGCCACAGTGGCTGGCAGTGGCAGCAGCAGCAGGGTGATGGGGGCAGCGCCTTCCCCTGATCAGTCCAGTTGCCTCCTGCAGAGGGAAGCCAGACTGCGGCTTAGGCCCACTCCCCAGGGAGCAAGCCTAAGCTGTCAGGAGGACATCCCTTGAGGGCTCTTTGTCTGGGAGAGGGGGCAGGCTGGGCTGAGTGACCCTCCCCCCCCCCCAGTGCATGAATTTTTGTGCACTGGGCCTCTAGTCTTTACTATTCAAAAATAGAAAAAGGAAAGCTACATATTTTGAAAAGTTTGAGATATTTCAAATAGTTCATTGAAAAAAAAATGCAGAAGAAGCTAGATTATGAGAATTCTCTTCCTTGTTTCAATCTTCCACAGTATCAACTAATTCTCCGATTGAATGGCAAATCCCAGCACTTAGAAATACTGTCTAGATGTATGGCTGTTTGCAGTGGGATTCTCAAAACACAAAGCATTGCATTCAGCTATTCACACATATTATTTGCTCGTATGTGAAAAGCAGTTATTGATTCGTGTGTCTATTACTAAATCAGTTTTATAGTCATGCAATCAAGGTGCAGTGAAAGTTTCTAATTCAGACTTGCAGATACATTAGACATGAAATACGTTTCATTCTAAACACTCAGTTCTAGTCTCAAACCTTGCATTGCTCCTTCTTTCAAGAGATTAAAATTGTTCCCTTCTGTTATACAAATAGCCTGTTTCTGAACCCCCTCATACACATTCAGAGAATAATCATGCTTTGAATGAAAAAAAAATAGTTTTCTGTTTTCTATACATATTTCTCAATCTTTGCATTGCTGAGCCTTAGTTGAGTTACCTGTGTCCTAATTGTTTGTTTGTGTATTTCTAAAATGCTTGCTAAGGGGCGCCCTGCCAGGGAAGGCCATGAGCAATTGCTTTGAGGCCTGGTAAGGAACTGCTTATGTAAGCCCACAGACAGACCATCTTTCTAGCGCCCCGACGCAACTGTGCATATGGGATGCTTAGTCATTATTATGTAACCACCGAGCAGTGTAGCTAGAGAATGCTGATGGCATCATAAATTGTATTTAAGAATCTGACATTAGATCCAGTATCCTGGCTCCAAAAATACAAGTTTTGCAAACAAGTAATGCAATTTTGCTGGAGTTCCAGGTGATGTCTGTGGTTGCCTCTAGGGGTAATGCTCTTCAATGTCTACGACGTCCATGAGGGTCCGTTTAAGCATATTAGTATAGAAGTTCTTTGGTTTATCTCTCCTCAGTCCCCCAGCTCCACACCAAGGTACGTCAGTCTGTTCGATGCCTCCCCGCTTCGGGTCTCATTTTGTTGGTCAGTTCCTTTTGTTCATTAGATTCCACACTTTACTTCTGATACTCCTTCTCTGCACACACCGCGGGAGGAGTGCAGTCATCTGCTAGGAATTATTTATACAAATTATAATAAAAGCAGAGGCGTGGCTTGCAGGCTTTCCTCTCTCACATGTAATGTGCTTGCATTAATTAGGCAGTCAAGGTATGGAGGCGAAGTGGACGAGGAATGAGGATAACCTGGGAATTAAACGATGGAACTGATTAGGATGCTACTTGACTTTCGGTCCAGCTAGAAAATGTACTTCCTCACTTTTTTGTTGTTGTTGTTCTTATCATTGTCCTCATTCTTCTCTCTCTCTCTTTTTCTCCGGTATCTCATCGTGATCCGACATTGCAAAATAATAGAACCACTGACATGCCCAACAAAAATGTGCTGCCTATAACCGTCTAACACTAAGAATTTTCCAGATACTCTGGAGCCAGTGGGAAACCTGAAAAGTCTAATCTAACAACATTGCATTGTTTGATCTATGCCTCCAGGACAGAATGGATATTATTCAACAAGCCCAAGCAGACACGAATGGATGCTCCCATAAACATAGTGCTGGAGGCCAGCTACATCAGCGCCAGCTTTATGTCCTCAACTCTCCTTTCGCTGTTCGAGGCCAAGCACATCAAATGATGTGTCGCCTTCCTGGAACGTCAGAGAGGGTAGTGACTACGACCAGGGAGCATGTTAATCAGCACAATTGATATGTTTGTGTCTACAGCCCCATTTTTCTCCATCTTCTTTTCTTTTCTCACCCTTCTCCCTCTATATTTCAAGTTTGCCCATCACAGGATTTACTGTGGCCTGGATTTCTGCTCTTCCCTAGTCTGCACAGAAGCAAAACCTTTGTATGTGGGGAATCAGGAAAGTTAACCACATCCTTAAATATGTTTTAATTTGTAATATGAGGATTAGTTGTGTGTACCAAACAGAAGGACATTTTTTATTTTTTTGTCACAAAATAGTTAAATAGAATAGGTTAGTGAATGTTGTTAGTTATTGCATATCTTGTATATTTTAAATACTGTATGTGGTACATAAATTAGAGAGTTTATTATTGTCTTCATTGCATTTGTTGTCTGTTGTAACAACATATACTCAAAGGAAAATCAAGAGAAACCTTATAAATATTTTCCCTAAGAAAACAACATGGCACTACAGATTTTAGAGGTGAGATATAGCTCACCTCTGAGGACTCCATAAAAATACGGGGGGACAAAGATATGGAAAGAAAGAATTTGAGTGAAAATGCAAGGGGTTGAATTGAGAGTATATTAAGTGGTAATAAACCACCAAATTAGAGAAGACATAAATATACCTGGAATGCATCTCAGTTTCACTGAGGAGCGTGGTAGGATCGGTCATTAGGGCTGGGAAATACTGGGTATTAAAGGCCTAGAGTATGGGGCAGGTGGCTGTATCGAATGTCTTCATTGTCATTAGGAGCCAGATGGGCTTCATGATTTTCAGGGCCGAGTGCAAAATAAACATGCACAGCACCTTGTTAAAATATGATTAAGACTTTCAAGACAGCTGCAGCAGAGCATTAAGCCAGTGGGGGGCTCTCCTAGGCATGGGGTCCTAGAGGACTGCACAGATAACATGCCTGTGAGCGCCCCCTGCTGGTTAGTCAGTCTTTATGTTGGAGTAAATGATAGGAGGTTTCCAGGTAAACTGGAGGATGAGGAATTAGGAAGGGAAAACAATTGAAAGACACTAGAACCATAGAGAAACATTTATAAATAGCCTAATGGTTGGGAATAAAAAGTCATAACATATTATGACGTATGTTATGAAGTAAAAAAGAAAATCATCCATATTAGTTGACAAATAACAGCTAGTTAAAAAGACGAAGAGAATTGAATAAAATGAATACATGTTTCAGCTTGGATGACTAGGAGAAAAAGCAAAAAAATAAAAACGACAAAAAGATCAGAAAGAGAGGCTGATTGTAGGGGAACATTGGGATGAGGTCAGTCTTAATCAAGGGGTGCCAAAATAAAACTGGATAGAAAAATAGGTGAGGAAGCTAGGGATATGGGATCAGATATCAGGAGGGCGGGGGGTGGGGACGGGGAGAAACATCATTAGGAAAAGAGATAAAGACTTGAATGTTTTATGACCAAAGGGAGAAAAGGTTGTCCTCTTTGAAGATGAATTGTTCAAACGACTAATACTGACCATCAGTGGAGTAAATGATTCTCAGATGAGATCTTATTTTCTCATCCCAGACTCACCTAGGTTGTCATTTCCATGAAGGGAAGAATTGGCCGTGTGAGGTTAAATGGAATAGCTAACGAAGGGATATTTGAGCATGAAAATAATTTAGGCTCTAACCGTCAAGGCACAAACCAGTCAGAGAGAGAAAAAATAAACAAAGAAGAGCTGTAAGAGAACAGTAAAGAGTTACTGAAGTTCTAGGTGGAAAGACT
The DNA here is from genome assembly GCF_000327345.1 of Myotis davidii. Classification (NCBI taxonomy): domain Eukaryota; kingdom Metazoa; phylum Chordata; class Mammalia; order Chiroptera; family Vespertilionidae; genus Myotis; species Myotis davidii. Next base: position 3,627,721 of record NW_006290034.1, read on the forward strand.
TTCAAGATGTAAGTACAAGGAGACAAAGCATGTCTAATGCCGTACAGAGGTCGAGAGGGCACGTCTTGTTAGAAAGTCATGAACTGGGGGAGGAGGCTGCTGGTGCTGGCGTGGGAGCTTGCAACCCCCGGGGCAGCGTGCATAGCGCAGCCAGATAGAGAAGGACCGTCACCAGGACATGTGACCCGGCAGGACGGTCAACTTGTAGTGTGCGTTGTGGAGGCCCTCCCATTGGGGTGGAGCAGAATGGGCAGCAGGAAG
>NW_006290034.1:3628051-3629924 GCF_000327345.1 Myotis davidii
TGTTAAGAATGTAACCCAACTTTAAAGGGGAGGCAAAGACAGGTGCATGGGAGGAAAAACGGGAGAAAACGGATGAGTTCAAGAATAGAAGGTTTAAAGACTCCAAGGACCAGTTGTTCTAAGGGAAGGAGGGGGAAAGGAAACGTGAGAGGGGATGGGGAAAAGATTGAAGACACTGTGTTAAACACGAGAATTTCCCGGTTCCATGACTGCAGAGACAAGACAGTGTTACCCTGTGAGTTCACACGAGGCCAAAGATAACGTCTTGTAATATGTTTCACTTCTTCTTCTATGAAAATGCTAGTCTATGGATAAAACACTGTCGGCATACCATTATTTTCATGTATTTTTTTTTTTAGTTAAGATCCTAAACTCCAGCTTTCTGGTTTTGTACTTTAAGTTCTATACACAAGAGTTGTCCTCTGACTTTTGCTGCAGAGCTATTTAGGTGAGTTATACTTAGCAAGTGTTTTCTGCAATCGGAGAGCTAATGATGCAGCCCTTTGCCTTCACCGTCTCATTGAAATTTCAACCCCCATAAAAAATGGTAGGACTTGGGTTCCTGGGCAGGTAACAGTCTAACAAATCTCTATCTTTCTGCTGCTCTACTTGCGTTGTAATAAATCCCAGCTCAGAATTTACAGTGTCTTCAGACTAGTGCAGACAAGGAGCCAGAATTATCTCGGCCATTTCTCCAAACTCCTAAAATATATACACATCCTTAATTCTGACCGGAATAAATAGATATTTTGCGTTCTTCCACATGCACTGTTGGGAAAATGCTTTTTCGTAATTGTTCTTCCGGGTGCCCAAGGCCACATAAGGCTGCTGCGCATACAACATGTTCTTGCTGATGCTTTGAAAGCATTTAAGAAGTTTCTTTCCACTTTGCTGTTCTAGGAGTCTGGGATGGCATATGTGAAAATTGTTTACAGGAAAACTTTTCCCTTGGGTTTGTCTGTCATTCTTGGCTTTCTCCCCCTGCTCTGCCCATTACTCCGACCATCACCGAATGTTTTAAAGGCCATCCATTTACTTCTTTGGCTCTACCTTTAAACATTACAATCTCTGATAGCAAGGTCTCTGCCTGAATAATGTTGGGATCCGTAATTTCTACTACAGTATATGAATTATAATAGACTCTCAGCATATACTTCTTAAGTTCATGAGAAATGTGGACCCAGGACCCACATTTTGGGGAAATAATGAGGTCTGTTTTCCAATGTCTCCCAAGCCCAGGACAGGATTTCTCGTCCTGGGGATCCACGTAACAGTATAGGTTGCCCCATGCACAGAGGGTGGCCCTCTGAGTTTCACAGATGGAGAAACCCTAAAGTCTGGAACCTTCTGAACCCCATGGAATCAGGCAAGGTCGGGTCATGAGAACTCAGGAGGCAGTAGGGTTAGGGATCTTCTCTCCATCAAGGGCTCACCTCGGAAAAAGTGTCCTCTTGTCTCTTTGCTTAGGCATCTCTCTGTGCAGTGTTTTTATTCACCTGGGAATATGCAGGACCGACAGACAGCGTAGTGGCATACGTGCATCCACCGAAGTTGTTGACTTGACCCCAGTCAGGAATCACTTTGAACATATGGCGGCACGAAGAGAAATAAACCACATAATTTACCGTGGTAGTCAAAAAAAGAAGCTGCAGAAGGAAAATTAAAACAAAAGGAATTGCATTTGCCATTGCTTAAATGCACACAGACTTGTTTTTAAGTGTGCGTGTAGCTTCCTTTGATCCATAACTACAGAATAGGACATTTTTCACTTAGAAAAACACACAAACGTTTGTCAAAAGGCGCTCCCTGGTGTGCAGTGCTTGGGTTCTCAGGAGTTTGACTTGGTGTAGTTTATACTTAACAACCTTTCCTG
>NW_006290034.1:3629989-3638794 GCF_000327345.1 Myotis davidii
TCCTGCTCCCACTCAGTGGTCATGACAATCAGTGCATCTCCTGGCCCATAAATGCTTGCAATTAGTTCTGGCAATAAAACTCTTGTTAGGAATTTACGTATTTGAAAGCCATCTATTTTATTGGGAGGTCGTCGCTTTGCCATTACATACAATTGGTAAATAAGGAACAGAAGTCTCTCTGAACATAAATAGCAACATGAACATATTTAGAAAGTTTTAAAAAAAATGGGTTGCATTTATAAAGCCATTAAAATAGCGTCAAATTTCTAACTCTTTTCTGGCAAGGAAACAAAAATAATAATGCATTTAAAGAGCCAGCAGATGAGGATTTACAAGAAATGAACTTTTTATGTATCGCTAAGCCAATCTTTTGCTGGTGGAGAGGGTCTTGCCTTCAGTTTTTAAAAAAAAAAAAAAAAACACAACATCCATGAAACATTCAATGAAGTGAAGCCCAAGAAGAGGAGTTACTCCTGGCCGGCCTCGGTGGCTCAGTGGTTGAGCATCGACCTATGAACAAGGTGGTCACAGTTCAATTCTGGTCAAGGGCACATGCTTCTCTCTCATCATTGATGTTTCTAGCTCTCTCTCCCTCTCCCTTCCTCTCTGAAATTATATATATTTATTTATTTTAAGATGAGTTACTCCTCATCTGTAAAACGGGTTGGAGAGTGAGAAAGCAGTGACACCTGATTCTTCACTGTGATTGGTTATAATCTGGAAATTTTTACTGGTTACCTCCTATGGACCTGGGGCAACAGTTCAGGTTCTGCTCACTGAAGCTTTGTGGGTCTGAAGGACTGGTTTAGTCAGCGCAGGGAAGAAACTTCAAAGGCTGATCTCACTTGTTTTTTATATTTATTTTATTTATTTATTTATTTTTTATTTTTTAAGGGCCATGTGTCCTCAGAATTCTTCACTTAGCCCCAATCCCAAAGATATCTTAAGTGTTTTCTTCTGATCCTTAATATTTTAAATGGTGCCTGTCCCGATAAATGGTTTCTTGAGATGCCACAATACTCCTTGTGGCAAATAAGTGATGTTCTGAAGTTTAGTTATAAGTTGAGGTGTATGAAAAACTTCCTGAAAGATGCTATAATTTAACATGAAATTACATTATTTCATTGTCATTCTGTTTTTCAGTGAAGGAATTGGGAAAAAAACTGTCAAAAACAAAATATGTAAATAAAAAGGCATTACTAAGGAGAGCAAAGCCAACAACTTGAATAAAATTTTCAATGCCTGCTTTAATATAAAATGTAACTAACCAACTAGCTCATTGTTGCCCACCATATACAGGACGAACACACCTGGGTAATTTCATAATCCATTAATTCAATTACTCCATAAAAAGTGTCACATTTTTAAAAGTGAGGGTAGACAGTAGTGTTTAGCAAAAGTAGATTTAGCATAATCGCTGCTATTAAGCATAAAAGTTAATTATGTATTTTCTAGAGTTGCAACCATAAATGAAAGCATAATTAATTACAAACATTTCGTTATTTATTAGTAAGATGAATAGTGGCTGGTTAGAAGAAATGGTTCATTCCCTGTAAAATCTCAAAAGGATAATTGCATAGTTTTTCCCATCATTGCCATCAAATGAGAAAAGAGCATTGTTTCCTAATATAATTTTACTAGAAAAAGAAGAGATAGTCATAGGGATTTATTGATTCTTTGTAAATGAGTTCTCAAAAGAAGTAAAGAAATAATGTTTGGTTCCATAAATTTCTGGTGTTGAAATTTCATACAGCAAAAGAAACAGTCCAAAAGAAAGAATATCCCACCCAGCCATTGTGGGTCAGTGGTTGAGCGTCGACCTATAAACCAGAAGGTCAAGGTACAATTCCCAGTCAGGGCACATGCCCGGTTGCAGCTCCATCCCCACTGTGGGGTGTACAGGAGGCAGCTGATCAATGATTCTCTCTCATCATTGATGTTTCTTTCTCTCCCTCTCTCCTCCTCTCTGAAATCACTAAAGATACATGTTTTTAAAAAGAATGAATGTCCCTTTGTTAATTCCTCCAAAATATTCCCGTTAACTCAATCATGTTTCTGAGAGAAACTGGAGATCAGACTATGAAAGGGCAAAGTCACAACAGAGGGAAGGAGCTCCCATTGGTGAGGCACCTACTGATGGCTGTGGCAGTTCACAGTCACAAGAAAATAGCGGAAGGAAAGTAACTATAAGAAAAATGGTTCCCATTGGTTAGTCAACGTTCTTCAAGAGATGCAAGGAAATTTGGAATTGCTTTTAATGTACTGTTTCGTCCTGTGGATGTGTTTCTTGGAGTGTAACAGCATCTCAGATTAGATTTATATTCTGGTTCTATTTCAGCGCTGTTTGTCGACCCAGGGTGCAGGACCCACCTGGCCCTGTCATTAGAAGTATTACTCCCAGACAAAACGTTGTGTTCATTATAACTCCTCAAACTTCCAATGTGATGTGGTGATAGTTCTAAACATGCCCAGAAAGCCAAGCTGTACTCCGGGAATATTATTGCGATAGTAATGATTTTAGAAGAGGAAACTTTCAAGACTCGATGACTCAGACACATTTATGCCATACTGTGAGTTCAGTAAGTTGGAGAAATGTAAATATCTGCAGAAGCTATGAATTAGAAATGAGATTTTATCCCAACTTCTGAGGACATTGAATTTCATACACTAGTGAGGAATTTTTTGGTGGGGGTGGATGAAGCTATTGTGATGCCTACGGAGATGAATTTGTGAATTCCACCAAGCCCATCAGCTATCAATCATCAGATACCCTGGAGAAGTGGGGGTTTGCTATATCGCTTTTAGTCAATCCTCCTTAAGTGTTCTCACAAAAAAATATGTTTTTAATTTAAATAAAATAGAGGTATTGCTAAAGACACCAGACACTTGGAACGATAGCAAGGAATGCTACAAAAATTCTATGTGCATAAGTGACAACTTAGATGAAATGACTAATACTTCAAATACTGCAAATTACCCAATTTCCCCAAGATCACATAACTAACACGAAACATAATACATGTAATTATGAGAAGAACTGCACTCATATTTAAAACCTCCTGGAGAAAGCAAGTCTCTCGGGGCTGGGGAACGTCTGACCCACAAGCCGTATAAGGCCCATAAGGCCTAAGAAAGCATTTGGCCCGGCCCTGCCAAGGCATAGGGGTGAGTTAATGAAATGTTTGACCGGAGATAACAGGCTGGTTTTTAAGTTGGTGATTCTGTGTGGCCCGCAGATGATGTGATAAATACCCACAGGCCCTTGGCAGGAAAAAGTTCCCACCCGGTGAGCCTGGTGGTTTCAGGGGAAGATCTGGTCACACATATAACAAAACAATGACACCAATGTTACACGATCTTTTCTAGAAAACAGAAAAGAAGGAAATGTTTCCCAATCCATTGGTTTAGGCCAGTATAAAAAAAAGGAATCGGGGTGGGGGGGGGGTGGGTGAGAAGGGGAGAGGAGGGGAAGGGCCGATTAACACATATTTTGTGTTCTGTGTGTTATATATTGCATTCCTACACCAAAATAAGTTAGATAAAAGAAAATGTTGTTGAGAACATAATAAGGAAGACAAACATTTACAGTACTCATCTGTATTTATTGGTACAGTGAGTTTATGTTGCCTGTTTACAAGATGAATCACCCATCTGTCAGTACCTACATCAGTATTGTCTTATGTGATACAAAACACTGTAGGTGTTCTACATCTGACTAACCCTAGACATCAAAAGTGAAAAGGCATTTATAACGAAAAATAAAAAGCAGTGCTATTGCATTATGGTAGCCTAGCGTAAGCTATATGATTGTTTCGCAGTAGGAAGAAAATATCCAAAATATTTCCCAATGTATTTATTGAAATAAAATCTGTGTACAAGTGGACTCCCACAGTTCAAGCCCATGTTGATCAAGGGTCAACATGTATTTCCTAAATTAATATATCTAAAAGCCTATAGAGAGAGAAAATAGAGATACGGGTAGAAAGAGAGAGGGAAGATATATATATGAATTAAATTTATAGATGCTTGCTAGTCATCAATATGAATCATCTTTGGAGGAGAGATATTCTCATGAGATAAAGCAAAGTGTTTATTTTGTTCTAAGAAATGTATTCAAAATTTAAGAAAATTTAAATGATTTTCGTTATCTGTGTGTTCAGTAATTTACTAATATATATTCGAGTGTACAGATTAGTTAAGAGATTTTACAGTGACACTCTACCCTTCTGCTAATTTTCTCAGAAATCTGTAGTTTCATTATCTTGTTAGTTCTTTTAAAGTTCATAAGTGAATGTCATCCTGGCCTCAGCCCAGCTTCTAAGTTAACAGAGTCCTTTAATTGTAGCCAAATGCTATCCCTTGTAGTCTAATAATTTTGTGTAGAGCAGAAATTTAAAATCAGAACTACAGGAGGTCAATATCTGAGGTTCTTGCTTCACCACCAGAATAAAAATTAGTATATTTCAAAGGTTGTAAAAGGATCTAAGAAGAGCTAATTTTACTTAATTTCCAGAATTAAGAAGACATAATTGCTGTTACTCTGGGAATTGGAACATTCGTAATTATTGAATGTGCTAATTTCATGCCACTTGTGGTAAGTCTGTGGTAAGAGAAGTGAATGGCTATGTCCTCCACATATACCTTTTAAAACTGAGGACATCAGCTCCCGCGTGATGTCTGGTGCATCCGTGTATGCTATGACGCAAGCCGGAGGTCGTGAAGAGCCCCCAGTTATAATGAACAATTGACTGAAGAGTCACTGCCTATGAATTTCTCCTCAACATAACATGGAATCCAACTTTATCCTCGGTCACAGGAATTTTCTCCGTCACATGGTCATCAGCGTCACTGCAACAATTTCGGTGGTTCTTGATGTTTCCTGAAATTGGCATCAGAAGAATGCAGCACGCTGTTCAAAACCAGTCTTCCTGGATAAAAAAAACATAATGTCCAAAAATGATCTCAAGAGAGAACTGTCCTCATTTTTTTTTTTTACTCCAAGTTACTCAGTCAGTGAGAACCAAATGCCAAAGCAAAATTAAACAAATATAAGCAAAAATAAACAAAAATATTTTAAAGGGGAAATTAAAATTAGGGATTTCTGGTTAAAGTGACATGTGTTAAATTGGAGATCCCAGACCCATGACCTGTGAGACATAGAAAAGTTAAAAATATTATTTCAAGTAATGGACAAGACTTCCGAAATGTTGGCGGAGCATTTGAAATTATCAGTGAAGTCAGAGCACCATCCTGGAAAGGAAGGGAGTGGGAGAATTTTCCAGAAATCCTGATGGCATTATGCCTTGGTCTCACAGCCGGATGCCACCAGAGATGGCAGGGACGGGAGAAGGGGGTGAGCCTTTTTAAAGTCGGTACCCTCATATAAGCCAATGAAGAAAACACCGAATTTAAATATCGAGGTGAATTTAAAAATTGCAGATTCCTTCTGCTCCACAACCTCTCCAACCCTTGTTATTAGTTGTCTTGTGGTAACAGCCATTCTAGCTGCTGTGCGGTGGTATCTCCTTGTATTTTTTAAAAATATATATTTTATTGATTTTTTACAGAGAGGAAGGGAGAGCGATAGAGAGTTAGAAACATCGATGAGAAAGAATCATCGATCAGCTGCCTCCTGCACACACCCTATTGGGGATGTGCCCACAACCAAGGTACATGCCCTTGACCTGAATTGAACCTGGGACCCTTCAGTCCACAGGCTGACGCTCTATCCACTGAGCCAAACCGGTTAGGGCTCCTTGTAGTTTTGATTTGCATTTCCCTAATAGCTAGTGAAGTTGAGCATCTTTTCCTCTATTTGTTGGCCATTTGTGTGTCTTCTTGGGAGAAGTATCTGTTCAGGTCTTATACCCATTTTTTATACCCATTTTTAAGGCAACATGGATGGATCGTGAGAATATCATGCTAGGTGAAATCAGAAGGAAAGGTTAAGAACCATCTGATTTCACTCATAAAATTGACAACCACAAATGATCAAACAAGAAAAACAAACAAAAAGTCATAGACACAGATAACAGTATGGTGGTTACCAGAAGGAAGGGGGATGTGGGTAGTAAAGGATAAAGGGGGTCAAATATATGGTGATGGAAGAAGATTTGACTTTGGGTGGTGGGCCACACTGCAATATGCAAATGGTGTATCATAGAACCGTACACTGGAAACCTATACAATCTTATTAACCATGATCACCCCAATACATTTAATTTAAAAAGAAAAAAAAAGTAAATAATAAAAATTGCAGATGCGAAGTTTCCTGGAAGATAATGAAAAAACAAAAACAAACCACAAAACCTACCCCTAGTTCATATAACAGCACCTGAAATGCATCTGCAAATTTCAACTGTTTAGTTTCTCACATTTTGAATCAATAAATTTGTCCTAAGAAGCATCTAGATCAGTGATGGCGAACCTTCTGAGCTCGGCGTGTCAGCATTTTGGAAAACCCTAACTTAACTCTGGTGCTGTGTCACATATAGACATTTTTTGATATTTGCAACCATAGTAAAACAAAGACTTATATTTTTTATATTTATCTTATATATTTAAATGCCATTTGACATAGAAAAATGAACCAAAAAAATGAGTTTGCATGTCATGTCTGACACGCGTGTCATAGGTTCGCCATCACTGATCATTTTGTAACTGAGCAAAGAGTCGTCTGAAAACCAAGTGCAATTTACCCTTTTGTAAGGAAACCTCCACCTGGAAGGGTGTCCCCTGGCTGCCCCTGGAGGAAGGGGGGTGACCATATCTCTAGGAACTTGGGGGTGTTTCAGCCAAGAACCTGGGAGAGTTGAGGGAAAATTATTCTCCATCCCCCACACATAAAATTCAGATTGTTCTGCTTTGGATAGAAAATACACATTTGAACACTTCTGTTATGAAGCTTGCAAAGTATGTTCCACGATTGGTCAGGAAGAGTGAGCGGAGAGACAGAAAAAAGATCACTTTTCCTTCTTACCCTCCTGTTTGTTTGTTTTTCTCCATGTGCTTGGTTTTTGTTCCTTCCTCTTTTGAATTTTAGGCTGAATGCTCAGAAGCCGGCCCCAGGTCAGCCCCAGCCCATCCTGTGCATGTTAATGACTTGCCATCTAAGCACCTGGCATTTATTTTTAGTTGTAATTGGAAGATTATATAACTTACTAACAACGTAATTGGTAACAATACACAGCTCAGGATGTTTCCCAGCTAATGTTAAAATGTAATTGAAATGTAAATGCAAAATGTCATATGCAGCAATGAGTTCTAATATTTTCCTATTAACAGAGGAAATCAAAATGGAAAAGGCAGTTATAAGAACTGTAATTAATTATGTCGACTAAAACTACCTCATGGCACTGGACATTGACTGGCTATTGCATAAATCCAATACTACGACTTTTGTTTGTTTTTATTGTACATTAAAAGCTATTTCTAAAAAATGGCTGACATTGTCAGGCAAAAAGGCTTCCAACATTTAAAAAAATCTGACACTTTTTTATGTCAAACACCTGGTATATTAAAGTAGGATAGAGCCTAGCCAATATGGCTCAGTGGTTGAGCATCGACCTATGAATCAGGAGGTTGCGGGTTTGATTCCTGGTCAGGACACATGCCCGGGTTGTGGGAGGGGAGGGAGGGGACATGTAGGAGGCAGCCAATCAATGGTTCTCTCTCATCATTAATATTTCTATAGATATATCTCTCTCCCTCTCTCTTCCTTTCTCTTCCTCTCTGAAATGGAAATATATAAACAAAAACAAAAATTGGTATGGTAGAAAGATGTGCACCATTTTTCTCTCCATATAAATATTCATGTTCAGAAGTTTGTTTTTTCTTTTTCACTTATAGGATAAGCTGAGGTCTTTCTTTTGGTAAAAAGAAAATTTACTTTAACAAAGGAGTTTTCTGCACCATTTTTAAAGCCCTAACCATGTATATACACTGTATATATTCTGCAACTGTTCCTCCCGATACCAAAGATAAGTAAGTAAAACCAGTAGCAAGAGAATTGTGCTCCATAGATTGAGTTCAGCATGGAATTGGCCCTCACCTCTTGGGGGCATCACCTTTCTTATGGTGATGGGCATATCTGATCTGACATTTTCCAGCCTTGCTTTCCCATTGGCCGAATCTCTCCGTGAGCCCTCCCCAAGGTACCACCTCTCAGACCCTGGGCTTTGTCCAACAGCTGGGCGGCTCAGGCGTGGCTGAGCATTTTCATGAGGAAAGGACAGAGAGGTCAGGGAAAAGCGTCCATCATCTCCAGTTCCACCGCGTTCCCTGTGGCCTGGAGATAAAGAGGAGACCGTTTATCGGTCTTCAGTGTAAATGCTGTTTTGTTCATTTAGGTCTAAACAGAATGGTGTTTGCCTGGCCTCGTCTAATGAGTGTAATTTGTGAAATCAGGTCTATTTCCACTAATTCAGTATCCATAGTAATAAAAGCATAATATGCTAATTAAACCGGACGTCCTTCCAGACAAATTCCCGGACGAAGCTGGGACTGTGAGGGAAGCCCGGGTCCCGGGTACCCGAGGGAAGCCAGTGCTGGCAGCCGGGGAAAGGAAGGCCTACTCTTGCCGAATTCCGTGCATCGGGCCTCTAGTATACATATATTAAATTAGTAGATTAACACCAGTAAATGTACACTTGGTGAGGAAATAAATCTTTTAGAAACTAGCCGGTGAGAATCCTGACAGTCTGTTCACTGAAGCCAGGGACACATTCAGCATCAAACTGTCATGTCAGACATGTGGACACGTGGTTCCCTGAATGTTTGTTCAACTCACTGTGGGGGGGGGGGGGG
>NW_006290034.1:3638835-3644726 GCF_000327345.1 Myotis davidii
ATGCATTTTAAGGATGAAAGGAATGATTTTCAGTATTTAAACTGCCTGTTTCTGTACCTTCGTACGTGGAGCTATTCCGTGCAGAACAAGCCAGATGTTCCCAACAAATTATCTGGGCCCCTTTGGGAGACCATTCAGGTAGCCCGGGTCCCTTGCTCAACTGGCCGCTTCCATGCACGCAACCGTGGCCTGTTTAGTGGCTCTGGGTTTGCCAAATGGGGCGCTCTGCAATGCACGCTGGGAAGGGACCTCAAGCCCCCAGGCATGACCGCTGGTACCGAGGGGCAGGAGCAGGGGCGGCCGGCTAACGTGAATCCCGCGATCAGGCGTGGACTGGCTGGGTTTGCGCAGAGGCCCCCACAGCTGGGGAGGAAAGCAGCCGAGCTGCCAACAGCGACAGGCCCCGGAGAGAGGGGCTGCGTTAGCAACCGCCATGGAGACGCGGCGCCTCCTTTCCCCCCACCTGCAGCCATCTCACTTTCATGGCAACAGCCTCGGCCACCAGAGCCGGGCTGGGACTTGAAACATCAGTGACATATTTTGAAATGCCTCAACATGGGGACGTTTGCTTAATGGAAGCCACGGCCGAGGAGGGAAGCGCTCTGGGCTATGAGACCAGACCCCCCAGGTGTAAATCCTGGTTTGGATCTTTACAGGTTTTGTGACCTTGAAGACCTTGAAGGGGTTCTCTTCGATCTCTCTGTTTAAAATACATTTTTATTGATTTCAGAGAGGAAAGGAGAGGGAGAGAGAGCTAGAAACATCCATGATGAGAGAGAATCATGGATGGGCTGCCTCCTGCACACCCCACACTGGGCATGTGCCCTGATTGGGAATCCAACCACGACCTCCTGGTTACAGGTCCAGCTCAACCCCTGAGCCACAGGAGGGCGAAGGGCTTCTCTTTTATTCTCGATTCCTCCTCCGTAAAGTGGCGGTAATAACACGACGTATGAACAGAGAGGCAGTATCAGTGGCCTCGTGGGTGCTAATTGTAGAGTTGGGTGGTACGTCTAGACCAGTGATGGCGAACCTATGACACGCGTGTCAGAGGTGACACACGAACTCATTTTTTTGGTTGATTTTTATTTGTTAAATTGCATTTAAATATATAAAATAAATATCAAAAATATAAATCTTTGTTTTACTATGGTTGCAAAGATCAAAAAATTTCTATATGTGACACGGCACCAGAGTTAAGTTAGGGTTTTTCAAAATGCTGACACGCTGAGCTCAAAAGGTTCACCGTCACTGGTCTAGATGTTGTGGGAGCATGACATTGTGCTAGAAGCTTGGCCACCATGACATAGCTGCTGACAGGTTTATAAGACTGTGTTGATTTTAATTTGATGATGTGAATGGTTGGGTTTCTCCAAAGCACAGTTACCTTAAATATTAATAATAATTAAACCCTTTATTTACTCAATTTTATTTTTCTCAAACAAATTGAGGATGACTATTTAATGGCAGATACCGACCACAAGGAGGAGCCCAAGATCCCTTCATCCCCTATTCACCCCCTAGCATGGGACCCATCCAAGGCCAAGGGTGGGCCCAGGTGGTGGGAGTGCGTCTCTCTCTCTACCTGAGGACCCCAGGCTCTCCCCCTGCAACCTCTCTTCAGAGTCATCACCTGGGGCCCTGGCCTCCCAGGGAACCAGGAGGCAGTGGGGTCAAAGCAGGCCTGTTCCCCGACAAAGAGGCACGTCTCTGAGAAAACCTGATGTGGATTCTGTCCCAAACACTGAGGGGCAGAGAGCCACACTTTTGTTTTTCTTTACTCTCCGTTAGTCCTTCACTCTCACTGGACTAGCAACTGGTTGAGGGCTGTGATCTGGGAGTAGGCCTGGGAGGGCTCTTGGAACTGCAAGGATGTTTCTCGGTCCATTTAGATGCTAGAACTTGTCTGTTTCTTTTCAGCAAGAGGAGGCTCAGCCTCCCCAGCCCGGTCAGGCTGGTACAGGAGGCGAGTGCACTGAGCGCGACACGGAATGCCAGGAGTACAGGAGCTGCACTAGCTCGTGTAATAGCTTGTCACTTGGTGTTATGATGGCAGAAACTGATGGCAGAATAGTTGAACGATCAGGATCCTAGGTCCCAGGCAATAATAATAATAATAATAATAATAATAATAATACTTCCCCACACCCATTTCTACTTACAGGCAGCGGTTGTGTGTGCTCAGAACTGGGGCTCAGACCTTGGACCTCCCATCTGCTAGCTGTGTGAGCGTGCTTGTTTCCGTGCCTGTAAAATTGCAGTTCCTCATTTTGCATTTTGCATCAGTCTGTTCATTCACTGAGCCCCTGCTGCGTGGCCAACACTGCCCTAAGCGCTAGAACGCAGTGCTGAGCAGCAGGCACCCAGTCGGCACACACTGTCCTGGGGAAGAATGTCCACAACGAGCAGAGAGAGAGACGTAGGGTAAGGGCTGGTCAGGAAAGTGATTGCTGATGTCCAAGCCGCACATACGAGGGGGACATCGGTTTCAGGCTGAGGGAGACTGAGGCACAGGGTGCGTGGGGTGGCGGGTGCCAGGCATGAGGAAGGACCTGCCGACATTGCGGTGTTGTTGAAATTACGTCAGTGAGGGGGAGAGCACCAGGAGGTGAGGTCCGAAAAGGTGAGGACACGCTGACACAGTCATCCTAGGATGAGCCTTCCTAGCACCGGGGACTCCATTATCCAACCAAAAGGTTGGTCATCAGTGCATCCTTTGGATTGATTTATGACCAAAAGGGGGATGTGTGGACAAAAGGGGCCACATGCTGACCTGATAAGCCAGGGGAGGCCTGCATGGCACTTTTGCAAACTCAGAGACCTAAAGTCACCACAAAGGATGGCCTGAAATTAAACTTTAACTAAAAGAACTTTAATTAAAAGCAGTTATGGCGGGTAGTCATCTCCTAGGCCGGTATCTTCACTGACAAGGTCAACCTTTACCTTACCTTTTTGCATGTATGATAACATACCCTTGAAATGTCTGGGTAACTTGTAACTTCCCTTTTTCTGGAGCCCCTGGGGCACAACTTAATGTGCTGGGCACCCAGACAGATGCCACAAATTCCTTCATTGTTACCATGTTAATTGTTCCTGCACCCACCTAAGTATGTGTCTATCATTTTATTTCTTATCCAATCCCAAGGGTCTCCCTTCCACAACCCCCACCTCTCTAATCTATCACCATTGGATTTCATGTAACCCACCTAAGTCCCCTCCTTTGATAAAAAGAATACATGTAACATCCAGTCCATTGATATATTACTTCCTGGCAATTGTCAACTGTTCAGCTCAAATAAACTCACAAAAATTATTTAAAAAAAAAAAAAAAAAAAGGAAAGGAAAGGTCAGGACACTGGTCACAGAGTGTCCTTGCGGCCATTGGGGAACTTCTGCTTTCTTCCATGCATGAGGAGAAGGGATGGCCCTGGAGCAGGATGTGAGGTGATGTGACTTCCATTGGGGCCACACGTGGACAGGAGCACGGGAGAGGCGGGAGTGGATGGAGAGAAACATGGGGAGGAGGAAGAGTGAAGAGCAGACCAGCCGATGATGATGGCGAGGGTGGACTGGGGAGAAAGAACTCTGCTTGGGCCGTAGCAGCGGCGCCAGAGGGTTGTCTCACCATGTGAAGGGGAAGAGTTTGCTTCGACAAAAGGAAGAGTCATCCGAACATCAGGAGTTCTGTTTGAGATGCTTGTCAACCTCAAAGCAGAGAATTTCAGAAAATTCTGACCAGGATTAAAGTCTTCAAACCACCTTTTATGCACAGTGAGAAGGATAGCTGTTATCTCCATGACCGTTTCTGCCTTATAATCTGACATCCTATCCATGGGCGGGGCAGGGGGGGGAGTGAATGTGAACACAAGATCAAGGTTAAAGGCTCCCCGAGAGGACAGGGCACAGCACGGAGAGCTGAACTTCATCGGGACAGAATCCCCAGTCAACATAGCAACATCTGGCATCTGCAGGATTCGCATTTATTAAAAAGCCGGATGTGTGGAGTTTGGGGGATTCAGAAGATCCCTGGTCAATTCTTTTCAGGCCTCACTAGAGATGAAATTAGATTAATAAATGCTATCTTCATTTTTAAGGGATTGCCCAGGGGGCGGGGGGTAGGGAGGAAATGCCTTGCACATTTTTGATAAAATTCTATACTTTATAGACTATTTACTGTGTTTTCTCCCTGTATAATCAATCTATTTTAATCTTTAGACCTAGTAGAATATATAGGGTGGGGCAAAGGTAGGTGAACAGCCTGGCCAGCGTGACTCAGTGGGTGGGTGTTGATCTAGAACCAAGAGGTCAGGATTTGATTTATGGTCAGGGCACATGTCTGGGTTGCAGGCTCTCTCTCATCATTGATGTTTCCATCTCTCTCCCCTCTCCCTTCCTCTCTGAAATCAATTTATATATATATATATAATAAAAAGTATCTGACCATCTGACCGTCCGACCATCCGACTGTCTGACCGTCCGACCGGTAGCTATGATGCACACTGACCACCAGGGGGCAGATGCTCTCTTAGATGCTTATATCCCTCCCACCCAACTTTATTTAATACCTTTGCAAGTTGATAGCTTTATCTAAAGAGTAACAGTCCATAGTGCAATCATTTTTGCTCTTCTTTATATGTTTAAAAGTTATTCACGATGATGCATATACCTTTTAGTCAGGTATTTCCATTTTTGGAACAATGCCCTGATGCACTATCATAGGGTAGTATATTAATTCACTCTGCAGTTTATAGACTTCTAAGTTGTTCCAGTTTTTCAGTATTAA
This sequence comes from Myotis davidii, assembly GCF_000327345.1. Taxonomy (NCBI): domain Eukaryota; kingdom Metazoa; phylum Chordata; class Mammalia; order Chiroptera; family Vespertilionidae; genus Myotis; species Myotis davidii. Next base: position 3,643,619 of record NW_006290034.1, read on the forward strand.
AAATGAGGTTGCAAAGAACTTTTGTTCCACCGTCTCCTTGTGTATAGTCCAATATTTCCTCTCCGGCGAAGAGTATTCACAGTGTGACACCAGTGGGTTTGGGTACCCCAATGCGGTCGGGCCCTCAGGCCCCTGAGCAGCTGGGGCAGTGGGAGACACCCTGTGGCCGCCTGGGGCAGCCAAACTGATGGACTTGGGTGGGTCTTCAGATTATTTTTTTTTTGTCTTTTTTCATGACAAGAAAATATTTGGAAGCACCCATTAGCCTTTGTGGCTAGAAGTAGTTTCTAGTGATAGGTGTGTAGGAAAGTTAATGCAGCAAGCCTGACTGTTGTCATTTGAAAGGGTTGGCTAGACCTGGCCAGTGTGGCTAGTTGGTTGAGCATCATCCCAGGGTACATGCCCTGGTTGCGGGCCTAGTAGGGGCCATGCAGGAGGCACGTTTGGCTTTTTTTTAGTGATTAGATACACCCATGGGTCTGATGGCAATGGCTCCTTCCAACAGCGTGGCCCATCTTGTCCTATGTCCTCTGTTTGAGTCTAGGCACTGACATCCTGAATTTCATTCAAACTGCACGACTGCCTTTATGCCAGCTGGCTGGAGGGGGAGGGATTGGACGTCTGTGGCACATTCTGAAAAGATGATCCTTCCTGAGATCAGCAGGAGCTGTAATTATAATGAAAGAGACAAGATATTTATTTAATCAGTTCGGTTCTTTTTTTACTCCCCGACCACTTCAGAGGGACCCCTGAGCGCTTCGCTCACCCTGAGCGCCAACACCTACACGGAGTGTAAGCACAGCTGCTGTGCAGAGTTATTAGCAGCAAATTTAGCTCATCGTAATGTCAACTTGTCAGAATTGCAGTGAAATAAAATGAAATAAAAGTTCCTGTTACTATACCGTTTGAACATTTTCTCCTTTGGCAATAGTTGATTCCAAATAGAAAAAAAAAAAGTTGAAAAACAGTGAACTCTAAGTGCAATATTCTGATTCTCACTTAATTGATAAAAACATCACTACACTAGCTTCAAAATCATGCTATTTCTTAGAATAAAGATATATCCTTTTTAAATGCTCCTTTTCCTAGGTTGTTCTACTTTACTTCA
>NW_006290034.1:3644845-3678234 GCF_000327345.1 Myotis davidii
ATTATTTCTTTGCTACGTCATAACTGTCATGTTGCTACTGTTATGAATCATAATGTAAATATCTGATATGCAGGATGGTCTTAGGCGACCCCTGTGAAAAGGTCGTTCGACCGCCAAAGGGGTCGCAACCCACAGGTTGAGAACCGCTGACCTAGAGTATAGAGACATACACGTGTCATGTACATTTAGAAACAAATCAGAAAATGTTATTTCCATGAAGCATTTCCAGCTAAAAAACGAGTATAGAAATAGCATGAGAGGCACCAGCACATTCATAATTCACCTTTTACACATATTAACATGTCACATTTAACTCAGAAATGTGTATCCAGTAAAATCACAGATGCTTCCCTCCTCCTCCCCACCCCAGGAGACGGCCTCCAGTCCGGCCTGTGCAGTGTTTAAAACTCCCAGCTGCCACCTCAGAGTCATCTATGTCATGGTCGTTGTCTCAGATAATAAACAATCCTAGTGTTAGTGGGGATTGTAAAGATGGAAGCCGAAATCATCTCCAGAAATCCCTGAGCGCTGGTGATGGCAAGCATGTCAGGGAGACAGCCAAGGGGAAGAACACCAGCGTGTTGAGCCAGGTCCGCTGTAAACCATCTCGTGTGGAACAGGCCACCTCCCACATGGACGTCTTCTCGTGGAATAGTCCTCCCAGGGGCTCTGCTGCTGCATGGATGCCTGTCGTTGGATCTGTCCTTTCCTGTTGGCCACAGGTTCTAAGCTTCCCTCTGTCTTACACCAAACGACGTTATTATTTGAGTTTTGTTTCCTCCCAGTAAGTCCTTTTGTTAGGTTACCCATGACCAAGTTATTTAAACTCTGGACCTCCGTGTTCTTACCGTCCTCTGAGTGAGTTGAACCCGCTGACTTGTTGGGCACAATATCGTGAAAACCATAGACCGAGGGTCCAGCCTCATCATCACTGTATCTTCAGTGCTCAGAACAGTGTTTGGCATCTGGTAAATAATAAATGTTGAGTGAATATGTGTAAAATCCCCCCCCCCAAAAAAAAAAATTACACTCCAAGGAATACAATTGTAGATGCTACATTAGTCACATTCGGGATAGCCCTAAACAAATCGTAGAAGTGTGACTAAATCTTCACAGATGGCGTGTGTGTGTGTGTGTGTGTGTCTGTCTGTCTTCATAGCCTTCAGTTACTTACAAACTCAAGTGAATTAGAAATTATACCCTATTACATCCATTTTTGATACACTCTATGATGAATCTGTTTTAGCATTTTTTTCTGGCATAAAGCATACTCGCTACTTTATATACTTAAGGAAAATTTTATAATAAAGGGAAATATTTTACAACGAATAGAAACATGCTCAAATTCACTGTTTTATAAGCTGTGATGACTTCATAACATTTATTGGTGGTAAACTTATTTTTGTTTCCTTCTCAATCTGTCACTGGATCCTAACATAAATGTTTTATTCCTGGCAGCTCCAGACAATAAGCCTCCACCTTCCTTTTTCCCTTTCAAAACTCCAGAGCACTCTCCTACTCCATATAAATATTCTCATCCCCGGCATCACCTTCTCTAAGGCAGATCTCAAATGTCAGAGTATCATTAACTGAGGGGCTGATTAAAACACAGATTCCTGACCTGGCTGGCATGGCTCAGTGGTTGAGTGTTGACCTCTGAACCAGGAGGTCACAGTTCAATTCCCTGTCAGGGGACTTGCCTGGATTTTGGGGCTCAATTCCCAGTAGGGGGCGTACAGGAGGCAACTGATCCATGATTCTCTCTCATCATTGATGGTTCTATCTCTCCCTCTGCCTTCCTTTCTCTGAAACCAATACAAACATAGTTTTAATAAACAAACACACACAGATTCCTGGGCCACACCCCAAGAGTTTCTGATTTGAGTGGTTTGCTGTGTAGCCCAATGCATAGAGTCTGACTCCATTTTATATGTTCCACTCAAGTCTTAGCATTTCTCTAACCACATCTTCGCAAGCTGATCAGAAAGCTTTTCAGATTTTCCATGTGTAACAAGGGTTGTGGGTTGTGGGCTAGTTAGTACAGGCTCTATCTCATGGACTATAAATATATTTTTTTTAATTTTTAAATGTGCATATTTTGCCACATATTGAAATATTTGAATAACTTATGCATATTGGACTCTTATAAAAAACTAAGATTTTCATGAAGAGCGTAGAAATAGATTGCTTTGTTCCCTTTGTGATGAGTTGGCATAGCTTGGTTAACCAATTGAAATCAGAAATCATGACCTAGCACATCCTTAGAGAGAGACCTGTTGTAGCTGAGAGCAATGCAGCTGTACACATTTGTAATTCAAAGGCACTGAGGCAAAAGCTGTCAAAACATTGCTGAAATTGACAAGGAGAGAAGGTTCATTAGTCTAAGAACTGATGCATTATAAACCAGTGGGTGATCAGCTTAATAATTTGAACAAAGTTGCACATTTATGCAAACAACAACAATCAAAAAAAACAAATCCTGTTGTAGCTTATAATTAAATTTCACATCTTGGTTGGAAGAAAGGGAGAAGCAATTGTGGTTATTCTTCATGAAGTTAAATCTAATGCCTTATCATAATCGAATTTAAAATATTGTTTTAATGGGAAATTTCTTACTATTTTCTCAGTATTGACTTGAAGACTTAACAGTGTCAATAAACCAATTCTTGGTTCATTAACATGGAATTAACTTATAAATGATTTAACATTCAGAACAGTTCAATAAGACGGGAATAAAGAAAGACAGTTTCATCTTTCCAATCTGCCTGCATCATAGTATTAAGTTTGTCTAAAGAAGGAAGTACTGAAGGCAGATTGGGAACGGGAGTGGGCATTGTAACATCATGACGATAGCAAATAGGGAATAATGAGAGCAAAGTAGCTCACATAACTATGACCACTTATAAAGTGAGGTTAGATATTTATCTCACTGTTCTCTCCCAAGAAACATGGGGTTGAGTGAAATCACTTTATAGAGGAGGGAATGAAATCACAGAGAAAATAAGAATATGAAAAGGCATCAACTCATCCCTGCCACCTACTGTAATGCTGTGTCACTAGACCAGTAGACCTGGAGGTGGCAGAAGCGAGGCTTGGTGTTTGATGCTCCATCTGTTCCAATAATCTACACTGTCTCTTAGGTATTGTCACAGATTTTCTACTTCAGAGCTGCCCTTGAGCTTAACTTACTTGAGTTCGTTTATAAAAGAGCATTAGAGAGTAAGCCATGCAACATGAGGCATCTTCATGGAAATTGGGAAGGCAGATTCGGAAGGGAAGTGGGCATTGTAACATTCTTGCCCTTCATGAACAAACTAGAGGCCCAGTGCACGAAAATTGTGCACAGGTACAGTCCCTAGTGGCTGCCAGCTGCTGGCTGGGGCCTCCCTTCCCACAGTTGGCCAGCCGACCCCGCCTCCTGGTCAACTCCCAAGTCAAACTCCCGGTTGAGGGGACAATTTTCATATTAGGCTTTTGTGATATAGGATATTCAAGTTCAATATTAGAATAGTTTGCTTGGTCTCCTGCTTATCCAGTCATGGTCAATTAAGTAATGTTGAATAGTACCCGCATCTTCATCAAAACACCGACGCAAAAACTCTTACACTAAACCAATAATGTCAGAGGAAGAATGCTCAGACATGTCACTGTGATGTTAACAAAGGAAACCCATTGCAAGAAAACAGTCTTTACTGTAACTCAGCTGCACAGAGGAAAATATATCTTTGTTTGCGACTATGCTCATGCGTGCAGGCAGTCACCCAAGGGTGTAGAGATCACAGCAGACCTCCTCATGCCTGGCAAGACATCAGTGATAAAGCATTTGTTAGCCTTGACCTTGGAGCTACGGAATTTGATTTGAAAGCTATGCATGCCTTGTAGTAAGGGATTTTGTCTTTAAGATAATTTTAACCTTGGAATCTTTATCCATTGCTCCTGTGCAAGGGACAATGGCTTCAAGTCTTAGGTAACATAAAAGGGCAGGTGTTCCCACTTCCCCGTTAATGACTTTCTAAGTGTGGATGAGGATGGTCCTTATCGGTCATTACTAAATCTACTTCACAGAAATTAAGAATTAAATTACAGCTTCAAGGCTCATTAGGTCTTGTTAAATTTGTTGAATGGCCCACGTGTGGCTGTCTTGTCCTCCATGGGGCATCTGTAAAACAGGTGTTTCAGTTCATTGGATTTTTTTTTTTTTTTTTGCATTCTCTTCTGCCCAAAGAATATTATACAATTGTGTTTGGAATTCCAGGTTGGGTTATTATATTGGAGGATCAGAATTCAAATAGTCATACTTGACTCTGAAGTTTATCATAGAGTTGGAAAAATATGGAAATGGTCTCATGGGAGCCTTAGGAAGGAGTATTGAATATGAAATTCAAGGGCAGAGTAAGGACTATATTCCAAACTTAATGTCTTCTCACTTGTCTTAACATTCTTATTTTTAACTGAATTTATTGGAGTGAAATTGGTTAATAAAAAAATGATACAGGTTTCAGGTGTACAATTCTATAACGTATCATCTGTATATTGTGTGTTCATCACCATTTATGCAATCTCTCCCCACTCTTATCCCACCTCCCCCCTCTGGTAATTACCACTCTGTTGTCTCTGAGTTTTTTTCTCGGATGCCAAATAATTCCACATACAAGTGCAAATGGAAAGATCTTTTATGTGTTTTATCCATGCTCATGGGGATGTGTCTTCTAAGGCACTCATTCCTCTTTGTTTGAATGCAAGGGATCTCAGACCAGATAAAAACCCCTGCTCTTGTAACCGTCCTCTTTTCGCAGCTGTCTGTATGCTGTCTCTTTGGCACAAGGAAAATGCCCCAATGTCACCTTCAATTTTATGGTCTTTGAAAACTTAAGCCAAATCAAACTGTAAATTTTGGGGTACAAAAAAAAAGGATTAGATTTAGGAGCAGATCAAATAACTGTCTGGGCTATAAAACAAATGTTTGTATTTGTAAATCAACCGTTCGAATATGATTAGAGAGTCACAGAGACTTTGGAAGATCAATTAACCTCCCTGATCCATTATCTCATGATAGGATGAGATGCTGTGGTTGGTGCTAAATTTGCATTGGAATTTCAGAAGCAGGATGAACTCTCACACTGCATGTCTTAGGAAAGTGTCCTGAGGCAATGTCACAGAGAAGAAATTGAGGGTGGATTTCAGCTACTTTAATCAGCTCCAGCTTTCTCTCCATGGACCTTACTATAGTTAAGAATTACGTCATTATTAATATTACATAAAAGGAATTCCAAACCACTGAAATTTCAAATACAATTATGGTTAAAACATATAAAAACAGTAATAAGTAGACTCCTTTACACTTAAGAGGCAAAGAGATAACTTTAAAAATTAGTGTTTAAGCATTTGAAAGTATTGCCTAATTGTCAATTAGTGCAGCCACTGTAGAAAACACTATAAAGACTTCTCAAATAATTAAAAATAGAACTGCCATACAATCTAGTATTTCCACTTCTGGAGGTATGTTTGAAGAAAACAGAAACACTCATTTGAAAAGACATATGCACCCATACACTCACTGGAGCACCACTAGTAATAGGCAAGATATGGAAGCAACCTGGATGTCCATCCCTAGAAGAATGGAAAAGAAGAGGTGGCCTATCTATAAAGACCAATACTGGATGATTTCACTTATATGCTAGAATCTAAAGAAAACCAAAATAAGTGGATAAGCGAACAATAGCCAGAAACAGACCCCTAAATGTAGAGAACCATCTTGTCAAAGGGGAAAAGGTCGGGGTATGGGAATTAAAAAAAAAAAAAAAAGTAGTCTGGTACTGGTACAAAAGCAGACAGAAAGTACCGCCTAAAATGCTTCCAAGTTTTAAGATACTCTAAACATTCCAGGAAATGGTTTTAAGATTATTTGCTAATATTTATTCTCAGATCAAAAGCGAACTTTCTAATGGCAATAGATCATAGCATGCTTTTTCATATGACAAAAGAAGTTCTCATTTCAAGCTTTTATTAAAAAGCACTGATTCAGAGGAGTCCCTACTTTTCCAAAGACCAACACATTTTAAAGTGCCAGGCTGGATATTTCTCTAATTCAATGGACTCATTTTCTATGTAGGATTGTTCCCTCTATTACTGTTTTTTACTAAGGCAGCAAAAGGTTTCAAAATAGAAGCCTTATAAAACTTACAATAAAATATTGCTTTAAGAGGCAATAATTTTGCTGATGAAACATTTTTTTCTTTGAGGTTTGTTGAAATTCAAAACCCATAATCAAGTGGGATTATAATACCTGATAACCAGGTTTTAAAAAAATGATTTAAATTCAGCTCACAAGTCTTTCTAAAAAATTAGAAAGGATATATCATTTATAAATATCATTGTATGTTATTCTATACATACTGATACATTTTTATTTCTAAATTTTTTACAGCTTTCCTTTCTCCCAGTATTTCCTGCATCTCTACATAAACATATCAAAAATAATCTGAGAAAGTTAAGCTTATAACAATAAATTACACTAGCAAGCAACTCAGTCATTTAATATATAAATGTTTTCACCATAATTTTTTACAATATTTTTCAGGTAAACTTGAAACGCACAATAAATGGCATTTGTATAGGTTTTAATTTTACTTTCATTTCTTTCATGTTTTGTTTTAGTTTGTTCTTGATTATTTTATATCGGCGTTAAAGATCTTTCTACTGGTTTGTGATGTTTTGGTTAAGAATTTCAAACTATGCTCCAGATTTTTTTTTTTTTCAAATTAGTTACACCGCAACCTTTATCCCTGGGAAGTGTCCTGTGAAACCCATTCCAAAGTGAATGGAGCCCAGTGGGAACTGTCACTTAGGTTCAGGGATGGCACCTGATGGCATCAACGTTCTAAGGTTGCCTGGAAGTGGTTCCAAGGTATTGATCTGAAATAGATATTCCCTTGTACTTAGATTCTAACCATCTCAGGGAATACTTCCTCAAATTCCAGTCAAGGAAATAGCAGTCCCTGAGTAATTTTTTCTCAACATTCTGAGAAAAAATGAGATGTCTTACATGAACTATGATTTGCCCCAATAAAGAAAAATATCTTGTTATCAATAATATGGGCAAATTAACTCTCAAGGGTTTTCACTGACTGAGATGGGTGTGTGGGAATGTAATTGGACCAACTCTCCGCTATCAAACATGCAAAAACTACCAAAGCAAAATCTCAGAATACTCTTTAGCAGTAATTTGGTTTTTGTTATTGCCGAAATATGGCACTGAACAGATTTGGAATGATGGCTGATGGATGTTTTTTACGCCATTTTAAATATTAGTATCATCGCAGAGTCCAGTCCATTAAGAGAAAATTTAGAAACTGCCTCCCTCTCCCTCCCTTTCCCTAGTCAGTGTGCGCTCTTTGTTCAGTTACGCTGCCACGCTGCCCCTCCGCTGCTGTTTCCTCTTCTGTGTGGGTGCTGTGTGCAGCTGGCCAATAGAACCTGTTAACACATTGAATTTCCTAGCAGTGATTCAGTAGCTGTCACAGTAATCAGCATGGGAACACCTAACTGCTATAGATGGCTTCCTATCGACTGCTATAAAAACACACAAATAAAGTGTGAACTCTAAAAATCTATTTACCGCGGTAGATGTGAGCCTTAAATACAGTTTGCTGATGTCCAGCTGGCTTCGCTGGAGCAACTTCTTCCTCTCAAGGACATCTGTTACACAGCAGGCGTGTAAGAAAGCCTGCAAGTGCAAGGAACCTGGGAAACACCTACCCTTAAGCCCCTCAGAGAGAGCCAAGTGACTCATGACCTCACTCAGAGGTGGAATCTAATGAACAAAATAACCTGCTAAACAGAAGAGATCCAGGGACATGGAAACATGGACTAGACTGTAGAATCTCAGAGAGAAGGGGGTGGGGGTGGGAAGAGATCAACCAAAGAACTTCTATGCATGTATACATCACCCATGGACACAGACAGTGTGGAGTCAAGCAGTAGAAGGGCTGAGACTTTAAGGCTGTGGCTCGGACATTTGGTTGAGAGCAACACACTTGGGGCATCGTTCTACTGAGGGGCTGTATGTCATCACAGTGTCCGTCCTCTCTCGCTTAGAAGAGTGAATACTGCGGATATCATTCACAAATCTCCTAGAGACTGTCTTTGGAGACAGAGTGCTGGTGTGCCCAGGGGAGCAGCACTGGCTCTCACCTTTGCTAGCTCTCTCTCTCTCTCTCTCTCTCGGTTGAGCGAGTAACGTCGACCAGGGAACACTGGCACTTTGGAGATCACCTTAACTCCTCCAGGCCATCAGGGGATCCAAAGGTGTCACTTTAAACTATAAAGTCATTGTAGCATTTTTACTTCCATCCATGCCACCATTCATCAGCATATGGCATCTTTCCCATCGCTTACATCTCCTGTAACCATTTGGTTAAACACTCCTTTCTTTGGGGCCCCTTTCACTTGTAACAAATTCAGTCATTACTTAAGTCAGTCTTCGTTCTGGCTTCATGAAACAGACCTCGCCTCTCTGATTTCACCACCTCTTACAGAACAGGGACCGGGGGAGAAAGAACAGCTCTGAGGGTCTGAGCTACGTGGATGGATTCAGCTACAGGAATCCCTTTGTGGGTTCACTGCACTGTGGCATCTGCCCCAACGCTGACCCCTGGTGCTCCCTAGGTGAATTCATGCTACAGCATGAAACGACACAGCCGTGGGGAAGGCCGGGCTAGTACATGACCGCACACTCGGCGGGGGTGGGAGGGAGGAAGAGTGTACTATGCATCCTTTAGAGAAAGAATGATAGTGTATAAGTATCTACACTGATAAAAGGGAAATATGCTAATTGACTGTACCTTCACTACACCCATCAGCCAATCAGAAGAGTATGCAAATTAACGCAACAAAGATGGCCGTTAAATTTGCATACTGCGCGCGGGGCGGGGCAGGACAGCCCGAGCCGCCGCCCGCCCCGCTGCCATCTGGGCCTGCCATCTGCCACCCAGGGAGCGGGCCTAAGCCAGCAGGTGGTTATCTCCCGAGGAGTCCCAGACTGTGAGAGGGCACAGGTCGGGCTGAGGGACCCCCTGCCCCCGCCAGTGCACAAATTTTTGTGTGCTGGGCCTCTAGTATCCTAATAAATATACTAATTCTAATACCACATAGTATATCATGAAGTCTAATACTGATAGCATATTTAGAAGTAAGAGTACAGTATGGCTAATATGATTTTATATTCATGAAGCATCAGGTGCTACGTAGAGGGCTTCCTACAGGGAATCATGATAACATATTCAACAGTGATTTTTCACAGTAGCTGATATGATACCCTCTTTTTAGAAGGGAAAACTGAAGTTGAAACAGAAAAATAAGAAGCATTTATTTTATCATCTCCTGCATAGGTTCAGTTTATATGTAAGTTTTTTAAATCACGATAAGGAATCAGGGAAGTCATTTTTTTCAGGGTGTAATTTACTGGGGATTAGATTGAAAGCACTGAAATGCCATGGAAATCAAACGGATTAGGAAATACACATGTGCTTGTATTTGTGCCCGAGTTCACACTAATAAGTTCAACAGGAAAGCAAAGGGCCCATTCCAATTATGAGTTCCTTTAAAAGATACGTTTGGTAAAGAAAAAAAGATGGTCACTGTGCTTTTCTTTATGTCAAATGTCTTCTGATGTAAGACACAAAGGAAACAGTTTCTAAAGAAAACTTTAAAAAGTCGCTAAAGAAAAACTTTTCTAGGCTTCCAATAAAAAAAAAGAAAAAGAGAGATAAAATGAAACTATAAAATATATGAATGTTATCGCTTTCCTAATAAGGCAAACACTTCATCTTTTAAAATCTCCTGGTGGAGAGAGGCGCATAACAGTCCCCTTAAGGACCATCAGGGAGTCTCACTGTAAGTGAATAAAAGGCTGCACTTAAGGCATTGTGAGTGCCTATATTTATAACTAATTTTTTTCCTCTTCAAAGACAACGCAAATGGGTAAAGTAATGAAATCCCCCGCCTCCGTGGTCCCGGCCTCCCTCCACAGGAACCCGGGACCGCCTGAGCATCTTCCAGGTTAAATGCTCGTTTCCAATGAGAGATGCCAGCTCGCACCCCAAAAACCTCCTTTCCAAACCACCGATATGCCCACGTTTCAGATCCCTACAAGCTCAGTTAACAAGCAGGAGAAATCACAGACATGCCCCTGTGTGTGTGCTGATATTATGATGGATCTCCTTGGCTGGCGACATTTCCCAAAAGGCTCTCCTGGTCTCCCTCCATCCTCCACCTTCTCCTCACCCCCCTCCTCGTGCTGCACTCTGGCCTCTGGGCCTGCAAGCACGGAAGCCATTGGAAACATGGGGAAGGTGATGCAGTTGGTCACCTGAACTTGCTCAAAAGACTTTTCTTAAACACCTTTTAAAATCATACTGAAAACAGGATGAGAATTGAAGGACCAGTGTAGGCGGGTAGCTATTGGATTGACTATTTGTAAATGTATAGGGACCTTCGGATGAGCAGTGGGTGGCTATCCTGCTTCAAACACATAGGTGAAAAGGTTAAAAAAATGTTTATCCTTATGATGTAAGATGCTACCTTCTTTAAAAAAAGATTTAAGGCGATTTCCCTTCCATCTATATAACATCTGAGATTCACTTCAAAAATGAGAAAGTAAAAGTTGCCAGGTGACCTCCCCGTGACACCGAACTGAAACAACATGTAATAGACTAGTTTTTCCTCTTGTGAAACCCTGTTACTATCCTGTAATATAAGATTGGGGGGAGTTAAAAGTCCCACATTAATGGGAAGGCTTTTCATCCATAGAAAAAAATTTTCGCCCAGCCGGTGTGGCTAAGTAGTTAAGTGTTGACCTCTGAATCAGGAGGTCACAGTTCGATTCCCGGTCAGGGTACATGCCAGGGTTGTGGGCTCAATCCCACAACCATGGGGCATGCAGGAGGCAGCCAATCCATGATTCTCTCATCATTGATGTTTCTATCTCTCCCTCTCCCTTCCTTTCTGAAATCAATGAAAATATATTTTTAAGAAGAAGATATTTTTCCTCCAGGTGATTCCATAAAATCTGTAAGGAGGCCCTGTCTGCCTTCTTCTCCAGATGACATGCATTTGGAGGGCCTGTGGCATTAAACCGTGAAGACAAAGAGACAGTGTGGGGCTGAGCCAAGTCTCCGGGTTCCCCCTCTGCTCACCTGCTACTTCATTCAACCCGTCCTTGTTCTTTCCCATCGGAGCAGTCACCACACATCTTTCTGAACCCACCAATGACTTACTGTAACCTTTCTGAGCCAGCACGATGGGCTGCTGCACTTTCCTCCTGGGACGTGGAAGGGGGAGTGAGAGCTGCCTCCACCCCACAGCCCGGGCCAGGGGAGCCCTGTCAGCCCAGCCCGACTCTAGTCCTGCGCACACTGCCTGGACTTCATCCCAAGCGTCTCCATTCTGTCCCCACAGGCGGGGGACCCGTAGCCACCTGCTTACACCGTCAACTAGGAACTCACATCTTATTTTCAGTAACGTGGAAAGAGAGGTCTTTTTAAACGATTTAAAAACTTTTGATCAACCAGTGACCAAATCTGTCTACACAAGCAATTTCTCGTGGTAGATGATAGAAGGTGCTCAAAACGTTGAGGACGTGGTTTACAATGTACTTCCGACCCTGTTAGGGCACTTGAGGTGTATGTTCAGAGCTTCAGCGAGGGAGATAAATGTTTAGCAGGGAATCGAGCTAATTTCCCTCGCCTTTCGTGGTCGAGAGAGTGGGCATTTTGCTCGGCTGATTAGGTTTTATGCACTCTGACGCTCAAGTTGAAAATATAAATGTTCAATAATAAAGGAATGATAACAGTCATGTTCCATTTTCCTTTTCTATCTTATTAGCTCCAGGTAGGTCGTTTCGCTGTGTCTATAAATCATTTATCTTCGGCAGCCACTCGGTTCTCTAGTTACTCTTTGGCTCCCAAGCAGTTTTATTTTGCTAAGAGCCATTCCCGGATGTCTCTGGAGTGATGACAGGGGTGAGGGAGAATTCAGACCAGCTCCAGGGGACATTTGCCTGTGTGACTCAGGAATAATACCCCTGTGGCATCCAGACTGTTCCCCAGTCCAGTGCTAAGTTACGGTCGTCCCGGATCCATGGAACCAGCACGGCCTGCTCCGTCTTTTCGGAGGGGGTTTGCTTTCAGTGATAGAATCTGAGCATTCGTGATGATTCCAAGCTTCTCAGTCAGAAACAAAAACAACAACACAACCATTTCCCCCGTAATTAAAAAGTAATAATAACCAAGACACATTTTCCGAGAGGAGCCCAGAAGGAAAGTCCGGGTGCTAAACAGAATTCCCCAAGTGCAGCCCAATGAGCTTCCAGGGTCTAATTGATTTTCTAAAGGGTTTCAGTCAGAAAGGTTATGAAAGAAAATGGATTATGATGAATAGACGTTGGGCAAGCCGTTGGAAGCGTCTGGGCCTTAATGCATCTTTGGAATCTTTGGTTTCCTAAGGTTTCGTGCTAGTGTTGCCATAACTTCCATGTCCCTACAAAGGTTTCAGGAGGTCACCCCTTTCAGAATCCAGCATGTGGGGGACGCCTGGGTCAGCTAAACCCTGACTTCTCCCCAACACATGCTTATTGCCGTTTGCTACATGGCAAAAGACAAGCCGCCCCAGGAACACCAACAGGGTCCTTGATTCTGAAAGCCAGTGGCCTCGTGTACGTTTTTGGGCAGCCACACTCCTGGTTGGCATTGCAGTTACATCGGAAGGGCCCGGAGTGCCACAGCTACACTTCCTTGTTCCTCTGGAGTCTCCCTGGGAGTCAATCATGTACTTCCCTGTCTCTGCTTGGGATCCCTATGGACACAGTGCTTCTCTATGTGACTCTACCACCAAGACTCTGGGCTGCCGCTCCTGCTGCTGGTGGAGGACATTGTGCAGGTGGATGTCCTGGAGCAGTGGGTCTCACACCTGCTGCAGGTGGGCGTCGCCCAGAGCTTTTAGAGCTCCAGATGCTCAAGACACATCCTGGACGCATCAAGTCCTATGGACTTGGGAGCCCGTCATTGATAGTTGCTAAACTTCTCGGGATTCCAGTGTGAAGCCAGTGTTGTTGAAAATCTCTGTTCTTAGCATGTATTGTGACTGGTGAAAAGATAACCTGTATACACACACACACACACGTATGTATGTACATATACACACATACATGTATGTATATGTATGTATGTATATGTGTGTGTGTTCACAGTGTATTATTTATTAATTATTGCATTATCTTCCATATAAACTACTGTAAACTTACTTTTGCTCTACCCTGTTTGTGTGTGTGTCAGTGTGTGTGTATTTATATATTATACATGCATATGTTTGTGTGTGTTTTTGGCAAATAAAATAGAGAATTTAGACATTTTCAATTGTCAGTTATAAATGTACCTATCACAGAGAAGCAAATAACATTTTTTTTTGCTGCCAGTAGTCAATATATTAAGTGTATATACTTGCCAGGGCTAATGTGGAGCATTTCCGTTGCCCCGATGGGGTCCAGTACCCAGATACTTTGGGGTCACCTTCATTTAAAGATTGCAACAGAGTATTACCCCCGACTTTCACATAAATCAATTCTCGAATACTTTCTGTTGTGACCTGACCCTGGGGAGTTGATTTCGATAAAAATAGATGCGAACCAATGGATTTGCTTGCTGCCATTTAAAAAGACTCATATCAGCAACCACAAAGGCAGTATCATCAGATCATGGGAATGAATCAATTATTTCAGCCGCTGCGATGCAGATTGGAGTCTGAGCCACGCTAATGGCCCCGTGCCCTCTCCAGAGCTAATTCGGGTTTTGTCCTCTGAAGTTATTTCTTTGGGCCGCACCGGGAGGACTTGCTTACTCATCAGTTATTAAGCCGAAGGCGTGGGACGCCTGTGCTGTGTGCTGGGCTTTTATATGTGATGTTTGCATTTGAAATCATTGACATGAAACACTGAGAATTCAGCAGAGGAGCCTGTAGCTACTTCCATGAAGCGTATTCCTGCCAGTGCTAAGAGCCAGGGCTTCAGAATGAGGAAGGCACGGACCTGGCGCGGTGAGAACTGGAAGTGAAGTGCTCCCCCCTCTGGAAAAACCCGGGCACTAGTGACGTCACGGTGTGTTTCACATTCTCTACCGATGAGGTAACTTTGCGCCTGAACTACATCCATGCAGGTGATGAAGCCGCTAAAGGAAGCTGCTTATTGCATAGCATATGATTAAAATAGAAGGAATTTCAAAACATCATATTTTCAGGGTGTGAACAGGCAAGAAGCTTGTTGGCTACAATTCCCCCTCTCCCCCAAAAAAGACAGTGTACTCTGGAGGAATGGCTCCGACATGATCGAATCAGAAACAGCCTGGGTTTTCCTTCTACCTGAACAAGAAAGCACTTAATGAAGTCACTGCACCTGCTCAGCCTACATTTGTACAAAAAGCAGGAGCCATGCTCATAATGACTGAAGCTCTCTGAAGTGTCCACGTGCGTGATACCGGCAGAGAGTTTCAATACGAGGGTCTACAGAGCTGATGCGGGGCTAGAAGGGTTTATTAAATTAAATTGTAATTTTAATTGTGATGTATAATTTACCCTTACTTTGGATGCCTTAAATTATATATATATATATATACACACACACACATCTATATCTATGTCTATGTCAATATCTATATATTTAGCAATCATTTAAAAATATGCATGGTGGTAAAATTTGAGGGAGGAGCATGTCCTGAAGTGCTGCCCGCAGGAGGAAAGTCTGAAACCGAACCTTAGGCAATTCGCTCTGCATCACATGGCCAGTACTTGGCGGCCCAGAGAGGGACAGGATCGGACCTCACCCATGAAAATTGTGAGGCAAGGGCCGAAAATGACATGAGCCACATGGTAGCAGTGCTGGAATCTCAGTCATTTTCTGTGTGTGTGTGTGTGTGTGTTTTCTTTTTTGTCTGAATAAACTTGTTAATCCTCACTGGAGGATATTTTTTCCATTGATTTCTAGATATAGTGGAAGCGAGGAGGGAGGGAGGGATGGGGGCGGGGGGGAGAGAGAGAGAGAGAGGCTGAATAAACTTGTTAATCCTCACTGGAGGATATTTTTTCCATTGATTTCTAGATAGAGTGGAAGCGAGGAGGGAGGGAGGGATGGGGGCGGGGGGGAGAGAGAGAGAGAGAGGTGAGAGAGACACATCAATTGGTTGCCTCCAACATGCGACCCTTCAGTGCTGGGCTGGCGCTCTGAGCAGTGAGCCACACTGGCCAAGGTTGAATAAGCTCCCTTTGATGGTCCATTTTCTCAAGTGAGTGAAGATTCTAGGGCATCTCCTGACCCTCCGGGCAGCATCCCCTCTTGCAGTCCATTAGGATCCTGAATCCTTTACTACCACAAGCTCCAGCATCCCCCTGGCTCATGAGAGCTGCATGGACATTTCTGTGTTAACACCCACCCCCACCCGTTTGTCTTTTGCCTTCATCGTATGCCAGGTTCATACATGAGACAATGAGATCCTGGGGGCTGGGAGAATTTATCTTTTTATCAGAAGTCCTTAGCATAGTTCTAAATACACAGCACAGTAAAAAAATAAATAAAAGTTCATTGAGTGAATGAAAATTGGGCAGAGTATTATTTTTAATCACCAGCATCATAAACTTTTAAATAGACTTCTTTATATTTTAAAAAAGTTATTTTCAGAACTATCAAATAAACACTAGAAAATGCACCCAGCTACAGGATCCCAATATCTGTAATTTTCTATGAATATCCAATTCACAGACAATAGACATAACTTTTTCATAAGCCCCGGATTATCTTTCTTTTCCTCCTGAAACAACTCAAACATTATCAACACAGTCGTGCCAGTTTCTGTGTAGCAACCCTTTAAATCTAGATGGCTATACGGACCAGGAAATGAAGTACACAAATGCATAATTTCCTTTAATTTCTGTATGTATTGCTATTTTATCTAAAAACATCTTTCTCAAGAAAATGCATAATTTCCTTTAATTTCTGTATGTATTGCTATTTTATCTAATGTATTCAGCCATTAGTCCTGGCGCGGTGAGAACTGGAAGTGAAGTGCTCCCTCACCGCCTCAACCATGTATTCAGCACCCAGTTTGGTACTTGGGGTTGAGGGGTGGGCACTAAAGAAGAGAATGCAGTTCAGCTCTCTCCTTTCTGAAGCGCGCAGCTGCGTAAGGCACACAGGATGCAAATCGTCAACAGTCAGACACAACCTGGTAAGTGTAGAGTAGATCTGGGTACGTTATATCATGCAGACAGAAATGCTGGAGTCACTGTGAAATGTCTCTTTTTTTTTTTTTTTTGGAACTGGAAAATAACTGTGAATTAGGCTAATCTCATGAAAGCTAGGTCCCTGCTCGTTGGTGCCTTCCCTTTGAAATGTCTTTCCTTTAAAGGCCGCGTGAAATAAAGACCCACCAGGACTATGCAGATAAGCTCTGAACAGCAAAGGATGATCTGAAGAAGGAAATGGGTCACAGGGACTTTGCTAAGCCAGTGCTCTCCACCCGATGTTAGCAAATATTGAGACTTCATCTGACACGGCAGGGATCTAAACACAATTATAACCCCACTCCCTGTCCTTAGAGAGTGAGAGCGCCTCCAGGAAGCTCCCCTGTGGCCCCGAGACAGTAGTGTGTTCACTTGCGCTTGGCTGGCAGGGCTGTGGTCTTTGTTGGGTAAATAACTGTGGCATCTAAATAAGGTCCTTTTTCCAAAACAACTGATGGGGGTTTAGGGAGAAAACACAATGAGGCTGGCACTTGAATGTGAATCTGCTTCTATTTCCCCATAGACAGCCCTGCATCTCTGTCTAGGATGGGGCACAGGGCGAACTGGGAGAATGCTGGTCCCCCCTCCCTCCGCTACCACCCAGAAACAACCTTGCTATTGAGGTGGGCGTCCCTAAGGAAGTCATTCCAGAGCCCTTGTTTCCTCACCTGCAGAGGGAAGTCAGTCCTGGGACACTCTCTGCCTCACCTTAGAGAGAGAAGCTTTTAGTCCTTTGCTTCTACCTTTATTTCCTTTGCCCCGCCCACTAGGACAGCAGAGAAATTTGTATTGGCCGCCCAGGGCAGTTCTCAACCTCCCTCCTCCATCCCCTTCATCCCACATAAAGATCTGGGGTGAACATCAGGGCGGTAACTTCCTGAACTATGAACCGCTGTTCTCATCGTCCCATGTTCTCCCTCCCTGCCATTATATCATCAGGTGCATTTACTGCTTCAGGAAACTGAGGAAATGGATTTCAGGTTCAAAAACGTGGGTATGTGATTTCCCAACGTTTCAGGCCAGGAGGTACCAGGACATACATGTGAGGTGTTGCTGTAATAGATAGATGCCTTCTGCCCTGGAGGTGGCGAGGAGATGGGGAGAGAAGAGCCAGGGGTTAGGCCCTGGTCTCTATCTGCTAACCTGAGCACCTGCTCCCCCAGGTGAACTGGGAAAGGGGGAGGGCCTCCCCCGAGAGCTGAAGAAACGATTGTGTGGTTGTCTGCCAGTGGTCGGCAAACTCTTTAGTCAACAGAGCCAAATATCAACAGGACAACGACTGAAATTTCTTTTGAGAGCCAAATTCTTTAAACTTAAACTATAGAGGTAGGTACATTGTTATTAACTTAATTAGGTACTCCTAAGGCTTAGGAAGAGCCACACTCAAGGGGCCAAAGAGCTGCGTGTGGCTCGCCAGCCGCAGTTTGCCGACCACGGGTAAGCGATGGGCTTGAGAAGTCTCCCTGAACCCAGGCGTGGACGTGGCACCGGGAGCTGGGCCTCGCAGGCGTGGCTGCCTGGACCCAGAGGTCACAGTCATCACTAACCTCTGGTCTGCGTCTTCCCCGCCTTCCAGGGGCAGCTCAAAGCCGCTGCCTTTCACAGCGGGGACCAGCCCGCCGGCCTGGACGGCCAGGGCTGCTCTGTGAACACTCACAGCGCTTTATCGCATGGTGCCTTCCACCCTGGCTGCCTTTGCTCAGTGCATTGAAAGTCACCTGCGGGCTGAATCGGATGTATTTATTCATTTATTCATTTATTTTATTTTATTTTTTGCATCTTCGATGCCTAACATGGTGCAGACACGCAATGAGTACTCCCTAAATATTTGCTGAAACAGGGATCGGATGCATCTGTCATGTTTAACCACAAATTAGAAAGTAGCCATGATGGGAAATATGCAAACGAGGCCAAGTGACTGAAGCCAGGGAGTGGGAACGGCCTGTTTTGAGGGTGATCATGTTAAAATCCAGCCAAGGAAGGAGAGATCAGTCGTGTCCGAACCCCGGGGACCTGTGAATATAACCGCGACAGGAGTCGCCTGCCTTCCTCTCCTACTTAAAAAACACCCCCGAGAATCAATGTTATTAGTCTCAGTAAAATCTCACCCTGACAGCACCTCCCTGCTGTCCAGGAGAGAATGCTAACGGCCTGGCTGTGCTACTTGGGTGACCGGGAATGTCGATATCAATTAGTTCTGCCTTTCCTGCTTGCCAGCTTCTATCTGCAGCCAATTCATAACTTTGTGTCTCAAACTTGTGCCCGAATAGATCGTTTTCCCGGCACATCCTCAGCTACCCCTTCCCGGGCCCCCACATCTCCTTGATCTCCGGACGGACGGCCTTGGAGAATGCCCTGTCCCTCTCACACAAATGTCTTCCCAAGAAAACTAAGTCAGAGTCTCTCTCTCTCTCTCTCTCTCTCTCTCTCTCTCTCTCTCTCATAAAAAGAAGTCTTATTGCCATCAGATGAAGTAAATAAGCAATAAAGCAGGAATCTCACTGCCAGGCATGGCTTTTCCATCCTGCCTGGTGGACGTTTCCATAGGTTGGCTAGTTCCCTGGAGAAATGACTGAGTAAAACATTTATCTCCTGCAGAAGTCATGGTTAAAGATAAAGCCATGACATCCCTTTGCAGATGGGAGGGAAAGACTCCACACACCATTGTAGGAAAATGTCTAAAGCAGTGGTTCTCAACCTTCTGGCCCTCTAACCCTTTTCAGTCCAACCTCAAGACTGACTTGACAGACCAGGCGCTAGGAGCAGGTCCCATGTCGAGCAATAAGAACATTAAAAAGTTTAACATTCAATCCCGTCAATTAATTTGGACCAGACTGTTTGAATTCCAAAAATAACATTGGACCGCAAATGGTTAAATACAGTTCCTCATGTGGTGATCCAACCATAAAATTATTTTCGTGGCTACTTCATAACTGTAATGTTGCTACTGTTATGAATCATAATGTAAATATCTGATATGCAGGTTGGTCTTAGGCGAATCCTGTGAAAGGGTCATTCGACCGCCAAGAGGGTCGTGACCCACAGGTTGAGAACCGCTGGTAAAGGTTTTACCCATTGCTGATACTTTACCTGGGAAAGATCGCATCCGAGGAAGTAAATAGGGGAATTATTATTATTAGTAGTAGTAGTAGTAGTACAGCTTTTTAAAATCACCTATCAATAATGTGTAAGTATAATTCCTGGAAATATTCTTCTTTCTTATCAAAAAGCAAAACAAAATACTGTAATCCCCAAATTAATGAGACCAGAGTCAGAGGAAGATTCATTGAGACAAGTGGTCTCCTAATTGTGCGTCTTCAGTTCAGGAGCCAGACTTGATGTACCCATTACAGACCATGCAAAGCAGTTGCAAAATCGTCCCCCAGGCCTTTCTGAGGCAGAAGGGAGCGAGGTCTGAGAAATCGCAGGTTACTTTATGGGCTTGTGCACAGCTTAATTGACTCGCAGAAATGTATGGGAAGGATTTAATGAGTACAAACGAGCCACAGCCTGCAAGACTAATCAGTCAAAAGGAACACAAGGAATAAAAAAGGTAAAGCACGAGAAGTGCTGAGGCAAAATGCAGAGGAATTTAAGTCTCACTCGCTCTCATTATGCCACAGACATTTCTCTTCCCTGTGATTCCATTTTAGTCAAAGTTTTAGTTACTTCTCGGCAAATGCGAAGCCATGAAAAGGCCCCTCTTTAGAGAAAAAGGAGCTCACCAGAGCAGAGGAATGAAGAAAACTCCATCTTCCTTTTTTTTTTTTAGCCTGAGTGTCTGATAGTATTGAACATCTGATGCACAGAGCATCAAGGAGCCTGTCCTTCCTTTAAATTAAACGCAGTGCAAAGCACAATTTCACAGTTTTTAATATCTAGTGTTTCCCTCTTTGTTCTGTGTCTCCTCCTCCTCTGACCATTTGCCCAGTTTATCCCAATGTTTTTCCTATCTTTATCACTAGTAGAAAAGGAGAATTTCAATACATCTGATCCAAAAAAAAAGGCTCCAGTGTGGTTTTGGATTGGATTGGACATGTTACCGTAGAGTATGAGTCTTAGTGAGCAGTAATAGATCCACAGTCAGCAGGGTATCTTAAAGGTTGGACACAGGCTTCGTGGGCAGACTGCCTTGTGTTAAAAACCCAGACCCGAGCCCTGGCTGCCGTTCTCAGTGGTTGGAGCTTAGCTCAGAGACTAGCACTTGAAATGGTAGATTTTCAATAAATGTTAGTTACTACTGTATTCCATCGACTAGAGGAATGAATTCCCAATGAACAGGAGTTAATGGCAGGATTCAGACAACTAGACACAAAAAAAGAATCTGTGACAACCTCTGGAGGAAGTGAATTAGAAAAGAAATTAATATGAATCCAAATTTTATTTTCTCCCTTCTGCCCTCCCCCAACATCCGAGTCTCCAAATAGTAGACACGAGTCAGCACCCTTGGGTCAGGGGATGATTTGATTGATGAGGTGTGCAGGAAACAGGTAAGACTGGAGTGCTCTCTGACTCAGTATCCTCCGGACAAGTGGAAATTCACCCTGGGAATCTAGGGAACTTGCTAAAAATCAGGAAATCTCATTTGAGAGAATTTTGCATGAGTCACAAGCTCAGACCATGAGTGAAAGGGAAACCGAATCCCGGAACTTTGGTGATTAAAGGCTTGAACCAAACGTAAGTACCTAAAAGCAGGTCCCAGCAGTGAATTCGCAGCGAACAGATGTAAAGCTACTTAATTTCACTTTTCATTTGGAAAGGACAGGAGTTGATTTTACCCTGGCGTAGAGAGATGATGGGAGAGTAAACATGTCTGCCGTAGGTCGCATGAGTTTCATCTGTCCCAGTGAAAGCCAGCATTGATATTCACCCGACACCACTATCCTTTGAGCCGGGAGTCACGTGACTGTGACTTGTGTTTCAAATATATTAGTCACAAATCGTTCCGTGAGGCTTTTAAAAAGAAATAGCCAGCATCCCTTGTCAGATGGAAATAAATCTATTTCTGAAGCGTTTATTTGCTTTTTTAAGGGATGGGTTTTCTGCCATTTCCTCATTGGAAAAAAAAGAAAATTAAGTGAGTTGAGATTCCATTTTTGGTGATTCTGATGTCACAGAAAGCATTTATTGTACCTGATTCACGGAATATGAGGATAAACATGTGTCATCAGAGACGCTGAAAAGTATCTGCAAAGTTTAAAAACAGTCTTGAGGAATTCAGTGGGCGGATGGACCTCGTTTCTAAAGTAAATCTCTATAGTCTCAGGTTGTTGTTGTTTCTAAATTTGTGGAGTCAAGACATTTGACACTGACTGCCTCTTCCCTCACCCCCCGCCCCCCGTTTGCTCATCATATGGGAGGGGCCTTCACCGCATTATTGTCTGTATCCATTGGCACTGCGTACATATGTTCTGTGGTTAATCTCTTCCCCCCACCCCTCCCCACTTCCCTCTGAGATCCTCAGACTGTCCCACGCTTCCATGTCTCTGGATCTGTTTTCTTGGGCAGTTTATTTTGTTCATTAGATTCCACATATGAGGAGGATCATGTGGTACTTGTCTTTCTCTGACTGACTGACTTCGCTCAGCGTAATCCTCTCCAGTCCCTGCATGTCTCAGAGGGTGAGCCCGAGTGCCCATCGGTAGATGAGTGGATTAAAAAAGCTGTGAGACGATTACACGATGGGATACTAGGCGGCTGTCATTGCAGTTTTCTCACCCAGCCTGCGTGTACGAGGACCCAGTTCTTACCTAGATTCCTTCTTACTCCTCCTTTCAATATTGTCTGAGGTCCAGCTAGACCTGAACCAATCAGCTTCAGAGCAGTTCACCAGCCTCCTGGACACACCCCTCTCAGTCCGCGCCTCCAGGGTGTCTCCTGCAAAGTCCCTGCCTATCTGACCACTTTTGCTAATCCCAGGCCAACTTGAGGCCTTAATATGCTCTTAACCATTGCAGGTTTATGCCTAGGGCACTCTGTCCCCAAATGCAATTCTCATATCCGAAGGCTTTTGTGATTCTTTCCCATGCCTAGTCTTTCCTCACTGTTGTTTTTATTAGGTTACATTGCTTTATTTATTTTGTTTTCCTCTATACCTTTGCTTTTCACCGGAGACAGATGTCTGACTATATTTGGAACATGTTTATGATGAACCAATTCAAAAATATGTTTTCGATGCATCTTTCTCCAGAATTAATTTGTGTAAATCACTCTCCCCAAACCATTTCACTTCCCCTTGCTCTCGAGTCCTTTTTTAAAATGTAGTGGGATCTAAATATAAGTTTAAATTATTTTTTTAAAAACATAACCAGTGGATTCTGCTTTTAATGCTGGTGGGTGAGGTTCTTTTTCCTGACCTTGCCAGAGAGGACACCTTAAAAATCAAGAAGAAAAAAAGGATCTTTGTAAAGGTGCTCAGAGAGCTGACATGAGAACGAAGAGTAAATGGATCGGATTCCAGCAGAGGCAGGGCCATCGGGAGTGCGTCCAGCCTTGGGGAGCTTCTTCCCTGTAAGGCATTTGCTGACTCTGGGAAGATCATTTAAAGAAAGAAAGACTAAGCAGAGATTTGGCAGCCGAGCGTGCCGGGGAGCCCAGATGCTGGAAGTCAGGACCCACAAGGTGAGGTCCTGTTGGAACCCTTGTAGTTTGGGTTGAGACCTGGGAAAGAGGCACTCTCAGGAAACAAGCAAACCGCAGTGGCTCATCCTTTGCATGAGCTGCGTCTCCGCTCCAGAGCTGAATTCCTGAAGTTCTGTTCAGGTGATCCAGGTTGCCTTTGTCCCCGAGTACCTGGCAGGAACAACCAGAAGTCCTCTGAACTTTAGTGCTACAAACAATCTTGGAAATGCAGTGTGAAGATGCAATGAAAGATAACTAAAAAAAACGAATAAATAAAATAAAAACCACGCCCCCAAAAGCATTTGCACCAGGAACTAGAAGAAACAGCAGACCACACCAGTAAACCATCAGGGACTCCAGACATGGACACAGTTACCTGTTTACCGTATTCGAGGAGGTAAAGGAGAATTCTGTTGATTCCAGGAGAGAATTACAACATCATAGAGTAAAAGGAGACTCTAGAACTTGTAAAAACAAACAAAAGCCCAACAGAATTACTAGTTAGTCACAGATAAACCACAGCCAGAAAGAGAACTGAAAGAAGATATCCAAGAAATGAAGATAATCTTCGATCATCTCATTGCCTCCTCGACCCTTGACCCTCTTTCTTCCTTGTTGTAAGGACCCTTGTTATGGTGCTTTAAGGGCTCACTGGGAGAACCCAGGACAACCTCCCCATCTCCAGATCCTGAATTGAATCACACCTGCAAACAGCTCTCGCCACACAAGGTAACAGGTGCACAGGTTCAGGTAGGGTAAGGTGCGCACTGGCCCTGGGACGAGAAACACTTACCCTGTTTGAGGAGAAGAAGGGAGGCCACGGTGTCTGGAATGTAATGAGAATAAAACAGAGAAGTAGGAGAGGTGGTGGGAGAGTTAGTAGGGTCCAGATCATAAAAGAAACCAACTAATTATTGATAGGATTTACGAAATTTATCCTAATTATAATTAAAAGTCATGAGAGGTGACTTTTTAAGCAGGATGAGTGAGGTGATCTAATTTATTCCTTTAAGAAAAGATCACGCTTGGTGCCACCTAGAGGAGTGAGGGTGAAAGCAGGGAGTCTGAAGAAATTTGGTGTAACACCCAGAGGATAGGTTGACAAAGACTGTGGGATGACGGTGGTAAGGAGAGACCGAAGACATCATAGAGATGAGAAAACTTGATGCATAAGAAGTGGCCCTGGAGGATGACTCCATAGTTTGGGGCAGGAATTACTGAGTGTGTGGGGGTGCCATTCGTTGTGATGGGGAAGACCGGGAGAGAGGAGACTTTGAGTGGGAGAGGAAGACCAAGTTCTCTTTGGAATAGTTGCCTTTGAAATAACCCATTAAATATCCAACACCCATTGTAAGCACCAAGAAGACTCAAGAGAAGATACTGTACTCGTCATCACTTATTACAAATTGTCTGAGAATTGTGTGACGATTCACATAAAACCATTTTGTAACTCAAGAAAAAATAACTTAGAGACATGTTCCTAGTTAAATGTTTATAATGCTATCCGTAACAGGTTCACAAGGTCAATTTTTCCTACTGAATCTTGTTCCCTCACTAGCAAATAAGAAACTACAAGGAGAAAAAAAAATGTAGGCCAAACAGGCTCTGTATTATTTAACACCGCACTCAGTCCCTTACAACCTTTAAATTATTAACGTTACCATCAAAGTCAATATCCAGAGACTACATTCTGCTTGCAACCTCATTTCATTATTCAGCTCAACTCTAAAGAAGTGCTTCCAGCACAGAGTGCATAACCCCTCCCTGAGCTTCCTCCCAGCCCTGGTCCTGCCTTCCCACCACCTCCAGGCCTTTTCAGAGGGAAGTGTTTGAAGGGCGCCAGAGGGCATCTGTCTGGCCCCTGGAAAATGGCCTTTGGGAGCCTGCCTGTTCTTTCCCAAGGCTTCCAGGCACAGGATTCTCTCTCTCCCTGGAAACTCCTGAGAGGATAAAGATATGACCTGCTCTGTGGAAACAATTTCTGCAAAAACATTTTGGAGGACATCCCTTTCTATTATAAAAGTAGTAGGAAAAAAGCCAGCAAAAGTGATAACTTATGATTTTTTTAAAAGATGACTTAGAAGCGATTCATAGAGTCAGATTCGATCATTTTGCAAGTTCCTATATTCAGTAATGTTCAGTACGTAAGTGCTTGCTTTGACTGGACTGTGAGTAATTGCTACACCAATGCTTTCTCATTGGAATCACAAGTTAATGTAGTTACCAGCTCAGCAGACACTGCATCTGATCCTGACTGTGCTTCCTATCAGCTGTATAATCTCGGCTAGATTTTCAATCCTTTGAGCTTCCAGTTTCTATGTATGTATATTTATTATCACATTAATCACAAGTTCATCAGCACCAAGTGCTTACATAATTGAGTAGGAGTAAAGAACTTACAACAGGACGGCACATAGTATGGCCCATGCCAGCTAAGCCCCTGTTAGCCATTATTAATTCTCATTTACTCTTTAGTTTGCATCCCACTCAAGGAGACAATAGTCATTATATCATTACATGGTCCACACAGGTCCTTCAGCCTTCAAAACCAAGACGTCCTCATTAGAGGCAGAAAATACTGCCCTGTAATGCTCTTCTATTTAGTGATAGCAATGCAGTTATTCAGAACACTGTGGAGAGGGTAGGAAACCATCTTCGTTTTCCTTTGGAAATGTAAGAACTGCCCTTGTTGCTGCCTGTTGGCCTGTTACACGTGTTTCAGTGATAATACTGTGAGGAGATGACGCAGGTGTCCGGGGTGTGGCTTCTCGGCTTCCTGCAGGAAAGAATTCAAACGTGAGCCACCAGAGTTTAAAGTAACAGTGAGTCTATGCCCGGCCGGCATGGCTCAGAGGATGAGCATCGCCCTGTGAACCAGGAGGTCAGGGTTTTTGATTCCCGGGGAGGGCACATGACTGGGTTGCAGGCTTGACCCCCAGTGGGGAGCATGCAGGAGGCAGCTGATCAATGATCCTCTCTCATCATTAATGTTTCTCTCTCTTTCTCTTTCTCTCTATCTCTCTCTCTCTCTCTTTTTCCCCCTTCCTCTCCGAAATCAATACAAATATATATATATTTAATTTTTTATTTCAAGGAAAACGAGTTTAAATATAATAACACCTGCAATAAACATTAATATCATAAATTACAAACATATTTTTAAAAATAAAGTGAAAGTGAGTTTATTAGTGAAGGAGTGCGACAGGGAATGGGCTGCTCCACAGGCAGAGCAGCCCCTCCCTAGTAGGATTTACTCCTTTTATTGAGGTTGATTTTATCCGGGGCATCAGTGAGGGGGAGCGTAGTCAGGACACTTCAGGGAAAGGGGTAGAGACTTCCCCCAAGAGCAGTGTCCTTATATGGGCGTTCTGTTTCTGATTTTGGCGGGGAGGGGTGTGTCACTTAGCAAGCTCATGTATTACAATGAGCTTGTAAGGAGGCAAGCGGTTACCATAAGGTAAAGTCTACGTGTTGGATCAAGATGGTCTCTGCAGGTTCTAAGCCATAAATCCACGGGGGCTTGGTCTTACTATCTTCTTAATAGTCCCTCGGTCATTTCTCCCATTTTACAAATAAATAAACTGAAGATAAATGTGTGCCCCAAGTTCCATTCGTGGCAGAAATGACTCCTAATTCCACGTCTAAGTATGGCAATAATGATGGCAACATGCAAAGGAAAAGAGAATGACATTATATATTGCTGTGTTCAGGTTTCTAGATTTGCATAAAACCAGTTTCTCATTTGGTTTGCAAATACACCTGGAAATTATTCTCCGCACGATGGTTATTTTTTGACCTCACTCATTAAAGTGAATATTTGAACTGAACGTAAGCTAGAACACAATGTATTTCAGGACACATGACCCTGGACCGAAGGATGAGTGACCTTAAGATCTATGAGAATTTGATGGTTAATTTGTTAAACATTAAAAGGCCTCAGTTTCCTTATTTTGAAAGCAGGGTGCCAGACATGATTTTTTTATGATTTAAAAAAAAATAAAAGTTGAACTTTTTTAAAAAGGTCACAGAATAGATAATTTATACAGGGCCACTTAACCTTTAAGGGTCAGGAGACTTCTCTGAGTCCATTAAGATGTTGAACTCTTGATGTTAATCTCCTCACATAATATCCCCTGAAACTAGGGATGCATTATTAACTTGTTTTTATTCCAATTTTCTTAAAAGAAAACTGAAGTTCAAAGAAGTCAACGAAATGTCCAAGGCACAGAGCTAATAAGAGTGGAGCTGGGTTTCAGGACCAAGTCGTTGCTAGGTCAGAATCCACGTTTCCCCCACTACAGACACTCATGATGTCCTTCTGCAGCTCGTTACAAAAGCATGAAGGTCAAGTGAGTTTGCATTAATCCTATTGACAAAACACAGGTGCCCTTTTCAGAGGAAGAACCCCAAACAAGAACCTTATTATTGTTTCGTCAATATACACATTGTTAAATGCTGGGCTCTCTCTTATTATGCTGCCCGTTCATAGTATTTTCATTTGAAGTGTTACCATCCGGGTCGTTTCCTCAGCAATTACTCGAGGTAACCCTACTGGATGATGGTTTATGTGGCATCTCTGAGGAATACTCACAAAAATGTTGGCTGCCTCGTCTGGATGACAGTACTGAGTGGGCCACCAAATGGACTCAAAGATAACAGACTTAAACTCAGCCCCTCACTGGGACACATCAGTGATGGATCCTTTGTGGATCTGCCCTCTTTGCTGAGAGCTCAATCCTGTCCCCTCAGGGACCTGGCTCTGTGATTGAAATGACTCCTTGGGTGTTCTAGTTTACAGAGTGGCATCCTCTTCATACATGAGATTTTTGTATCTTCAATAATGATGACTATTCTTTTTACCTGAAAAATGTACTTGCCGCCCACACAGAGGCAAAGGAAATATGGAATGCCTTGGGAATTGGTGTGTGGTTTTTTTGTTGTTTTTTTTTAAATATATTTTATTGATTTTTTTACAGAGAGGAAGGGAGAGGTATAGAGAGTTAGAAACATCGATGAGAGAGAAACATCGACCAGCTGCCTCCTGCACACCTCCTACTGGGATGTGCCAGCAACCCAGGTACATGCCCTTGACCGGAATCGAACCTGGGACCTTTCAGTCCGCAGGCCGACGCTCTATCCACTGAGCCAAACCGGTTAGGGCTGGTGTGTGTTTTTTAAATCTATAAGTTGGAACAAGAAGTTCCTGTTAACTACAGAATTAACTACATTTGACTTAATTGTCATTAATAAGAAATTAGTCTTAAGGAAGTATAACAGCTGTCAAACTTACCACACCCTAGACTTATTTTAAAAAAGGTTGTTAGTTGCAACATCTTGGACTTGTGTCTGTACCTAATATCACCTATCAAAATCAGACCAGACCAGCGGTGTTGCTCAGTGGTTGAGCATCAACCTATGAACCAGGAGGTCACGGGATTCGATTCCCAGTCAGCCTAGGTTGCGGGCTTGATCCTCAGTAGGGAGTGTGCAGGAGGCAGCTGAGTAATGATTCTCTCTCATCATTGATGTTTCTATATCTCTCTCTCCCTTCTTCCTTAAAATCAGAAAAAAATGTATTTTTAAAATAATTTAACTGAAACCAAGTTCAGGCTACAGCCTTAATTTTTTTAAAAAATAACATAAATGATTATTAAATAATAACATAACGGATAAAATGGAGGTACATTAAAAGGGCAGAACATCTGCCTGGGGTATTATAGGAAGCTTTCTTATAAAAGGTAGCATTTGATCTGAAATTTGATGGTTAAAAGGAGTTTGCATGGTAAACAAGCAGAAGCAGATTCCCTCTCTTCTTTTTATCACTTCCATGCGACATAGTGCATGGCTAAATATTCAGAGTTCTCTTTTCATGTTATATGCAAATCATCGCTGCTATAGGGATTATAACTAATTTCGTTAGATTCTTTTTTTTTTCATTTCTAATACTTTTTCATATGCCTGAAACACTTTGTCAGGGCTTCAGAAATCCCAAATCTATTCTGTTTTTATGGGTTGGTGCATCGAACAGCTGGCTAATATCATTCATTACACTCGGAGAAGTGACATAGTTTCTGTGTTCTGAGAATATACTTATATTATTAAAATCTGTGATAACTTTCTTCTTTCAACCTAATGTACTCTGCTTTCTACCCTTTTGATTCTGAACATGCACATAAAGAACATATTTGTACAATCAAAAGGACTCAAACTTCCAAGAGCCTATGCTTCGAATATCACCACCTCCTATCATTTTGGCTTGATCTTAAGAGTTGTATACATGTATCTAATTCCAAATATCAATGCTCATAGGGGGTGATACTGGGATTTTCCATTCTCCTCCCTCTATCCGCACCATATTTCGGGCAAACAGCCTGGGGTTCACATTCAGCAAGTGGGCTCTAGGTCACCCCTAAATCCAAGATAAACCCCAGAACAGTGCTTCTCATTTACCTTCCATTACGAATTATTACTCTATAGCCCTGGCCGGTGTGGCTTAGTTGGTTGGGTGTCATCCCACACACATTAAGTTGCTGGTTTGATTCCAGGTCAAGAGACATGCCCAGCTGGCAGCTCCATCCCTGGGTGGGGGCATGCAGGGGGCACTGATCTGCTTCCCTCTTGCGGACCACTCCCTGGTTTTGTATACCCTGCAGAAAATGGTCCCAAGGGATGGGGAGGAAGCTTGACGTGAATGAGGGCCCCACAAGCCAAGTCATGTAGCGGGCACTGTTTCTAACAGAGCTGTCATCTGGCGTGCGGTCCTAGGGTCTCCCTGTAACCACAATGATCCTCATTGAGTTGGCTGCTCTCCCTCTGACAGAGATGATGTTCAGTCAGTTCAAATTCATCCTCTAATCAGACTGACCTTGGAGGCCGGTGTTGGAGGAGTCTGTGGGAAACATTCATATTTTAGAGAAATCGATATGCGGGGGTCCTGGTCTGGCTCTCGTGTCTGCTAAGTGCAGCGTGGCCGTTTGCAGGGATGTTTTACGATCACAGTAGGAGGACCATTTCATTAAGCTGTATTTGCATTAATTTAGCAGTTAATGGCCCCTCAGATCGAGAGAGCTGGATGAGCTGAGACCTCCGAGGTCTTTCCCCCTCCTGCAGCAATGGCATCTCCATTTCCCCGCTATGAAAATTCACTCCAGGAAAACATGTTCTCATTAAAGTGAACATATCATCCCATTGGCTTCCACGTTGGAATGCAGAGGCCTATGAAAATAATCAGTTTGGAAGGACTCCCACAGTTCCTGTTACCCCTAAACATTGCTGAATGCAGTACAGTGCTCTTCTCTTCAGTGCTCAACCTCAGGCCAAAAGGAGGAGGGATTTCCTACCACGGCTGCCTCAGTCATACTAGTGACAAATGTCCTTATATGGCTCAAGTTCAAGATGCGGCCAGGAAATGGACATGCATTTTCATTCTGACCAACTCACTGGCAAAACCAGAAGAAAAAAAAGTTTTTTTAAACTTAAGGTACTGTTTAAAGAATATATATATGGTGCCTGAAACCAAGGTACATGCCCTTGACCAGAATCGAACCTGGGACCCTTCAGTCCGCAGGCCAATGCTCTTTCCACTGAGCCAAACCAGTTAGGGCCCAGGTACTGTTTAAATAGGGGTCACTTTTGCCATATTTGAGTGGCATGGAGCACGACCACCTCTTGCTAACTGAGGACAGTGCAATCGATTGCATTTAATCCATTTCCAAAGCAGTGTTGTCCATCAAGCCCTCACCAGTGTTTCTCGGTGGTTAGAGCTTTGGCCCATGG
Organism: Myotis davidii; assembly: GCF_000327345.1. Lineage (NCBI taxonomy): Eukaryota > Metazoa > Chordata > Mammalia > Chiroptera > Vespertilionidae > Myotis > Myotis davidii. The sequence continues at coordinate 3,675,566 of NW_006290034.1, forward strand.
ACTAAAATATCGCAGGTTCAATTCCCGATTAAGGTACGTACCTGGGTTGCAGGTTTGATCCTGGCCTGGTCAGGGCACGTGTGTGGGAGGCAACCAATCACTGTGTCTCATATCAATGGAAAAAAAAATATCCTCAGGTGAGATTAACAAAAGAAAGACAAAAGTAATGTTGTATATGGAAGTCTAGTTCTTATCCTCACATTTAGATTTGTTAATATTTTTATTACAACTTCTATGACTCGGCCTCACTCTCTCCTAATTGTTTGAATCACTGCAGCTGCAAGTCCTGTGAATGGCTTGGTTATAAAGGACTTGACAAGCAGCCCCTTCAGGGTGACTGCAGGATGGAGTCATAATAAATTCCAATGATGTTCTGTCTTAATTACACAAATTAATAGATCTGTACACATTCAATTATCCACTACATTGATATTCCCATAACTTTTAAACAGTTCTGCTTGATTACAAACATAGATCCACTAATGGGGCAGAACCAACAAGTTTTCACTGTGCGTGAGGATGAAACCCCCCATGGAGAGACGTGATTTTTCATAGTTTTCCACGGATTAAATCGTGTAGTTAGACAGAACTATATTGATAGAGATTTAAAAGCTGAGGTCCCTTCTCCACCAGCAGTCTGGCAATGGGGCTAAGGATAAAATAGCAACCAGATATAAAACATAAAATACACTTTATTTGCTTTTTCTTAGAGAATGGACTATCTTTATGTGTAATAAAGCCTAGATTTAAGGAGTATATTGAACAAAATAGCTTTTCCCTAAAAATGTCAACTTTGCAATGTTTTCAAACACTTTCATGTTGAGTCCCTTTCTTATTGATATAAATTCATCCCAGGAAGGAATTCCCTTCAAAACAACTCCAGAAATGTGTATCGAGTTTCAGATCTCCCTCTTTGGAGACGTGCTCAAAGGTAAATTTTGATCTCACTAAGTAATTTCTACAAAATTAGTTGAATGGATCCCTCTCCTTTTCAAACCATTTGTCACTGCCCCCCCTTTTGTATCCATCATATTCATCAGCACCATCCACATTTCCTTGTAAATACTTTACAGATATTTCAGCCTTGTTGTCTCCCTCATCTTTACTAAACATTTCTACTTCAAATTTTAAAAATATATTTTTATAGGTGATGGTTTGCAATAGCCTCCTATAACTAGTGGCCCCTTCCCTACAATATTTCTTTCAAATTTCCCAGCTACACTGAAGGATATTTGATGACTCAGGTTTGTGTTCTCTGTACCCCTCCTCCATCTCTCTCCTTCTCCCTCCTTCCCTGTCCCGCCTCTCTCGCCTCTCTCTTCCCCTCCTCTTCGCCCTCTCTCCTCCAAACATTAAACCACTGAACACCTGCACATATACATTTATTATTTGCCACTCTGTTGTAAGCAAAAGCCTCCTGCTCCCATTTATTTATTCTTATAGTTTGTTTGATTGAGTGCTGCTCCTATAGACATTTAGATGCTTCTCCAAAAATTTTTTACAAATTTGCATGACCACCAAAAATTATATGACAATGTCTAGTTCCCCACAGATTTGCCAATAGAAAGTGTTGCCATCATTTTAAATGTGCATCAATTTTTATTATTAGGCTGCTGTCTATGTCTTCTTAAACATCTTTAGATTTTTCCCTTATGAAGTAGTTGTGTTTTTATTTGGCACAAACTTCTGTGGTATATTTTCATTGTGAATTGTGGCTTGTGGGATTAAAAGTGGATCTGTCTCTTCTTATGGTAAGGGGCAAGATAGGTGTGGTAGGCAAGACTCTTCAATGGTTGCCAAGATGCCCACCCCTGCTGTGAGGGGTCCCAGTCATACCTTTTTCTTGAGTGTGGGAAGGATCTTTGAATATTATGGGATAGCGCTCACAAGATTAAGTTATGTTTTTTGGCAGAAGGGATTTTGCACATGTAGTTACGGTTCCTAATGAGTTGAATCTGAGTTATCAGACGGGGGGCTCCCCAAATGGACTTGACTTAGTCAGGCACGCAGACAGGAAATAGAAATAGGTGCTCCAGCAATTAGGAAGTATGAGACCCCACCTTGTCTTGGCTTCTTGGGCTCCCTTGAGATTCCATATGGATTTCAGGATGAATTTTTCTATTTCTGCAAAAAGCATCATTGTGGTTTCTGCTAGGTATTGCATTGAATCTGTAGATAATTTTGAGGGGTATCATCATATTAAAAATATTAAGTCTTTTAATCCATGAGCTTGGGCTATTTTTCCATTGTTTACATCTTCTGTAATTTCTTTCAGCAATGTGTTGTAGCTATCAGTGTAAGTCGTTTTGCCATCTTGGTTAAGCTAATTCTTAAGTATTTTATTTTGGGGGATGCTATTGCAAATAAAATACTTTATTTCCTTTTAGGTTGTCCATTGTTAACAGGTAGAAATCCAGCTGGTTTCGTGTGATGATTATGTATCCTGCAACTTGCTTAATTTGTGTATCAGTTCTAACAGTTTCTTGTGGTGTCTCCGGGGTTTTCTACATGTAAGACCCTGTTCTATGCGAAGGGATACTTTTCCTTCTTTATTTTTATTTGAATCCCTTTGTTTTTCTTGACTGGGGCTTCCAATACTATATTAAGTAGAGGAGGCAGGTCAATATCCTTGTCTTGTTTCTGGTCTTAGAGAGGGGCGGGGTGGGGGG
>NW_006290034.1:3678361-3683758 GCF_000327345.1 Myotis davidii
CACAGCCTTTCACTAACTATTGAGTATGATGTTACCTGGGGGCTTTTCATATGTGGCATATGTTTATTATATTAACTTGCCACCTACTTTGGTGGTACTTTGTATGCAGCACTAGAAACACAATGCTAAAGAAACCTCCATTCCTATAAAGTAAAACATAATTCGAGCTGGACTACATGTCTGCTGGTCTCTTCTTTAGAAGAAGATCCAAGGATGCATTCAGACAGGGGTGGTGATGTCCCAAGATACTGCATAAAGGGCAGTAACTGCTTTTATGTGTAAACGTCAACTTCACCTGTGCACCCATAGAACATTCAGACACAGCCCCAGTATCGTGTCTCCTAAGTAGGATGACACTTAGATGAAGCGTCTTAGCATCCTGTGCATGTATTGCTATCATCCTGTGCATTCCACTCAGCACCTCTGCCTACCTAGAAGGTAGGAGAGGTAGGGGCTCTCACTGTTAGAACACTGTGTGGACAGGGCTAGGTTTGGCCTTCCACACAGTTATTTTCAATGTGCTGTTGCCTGTTCTCTCTCTGAAGGAGTTCAGTTTAAGGGTAGCCAGAGCAACAGCATGATATGTCCATACACACATACACTTCGCCACGAATACATCCATCTCACTGTGAAACTATAAAAATGCATCACCAATGCACAGCCATATCTAAGAAAGGAGTTTATGCTTCCTCATTCTCTCACTCTATCTCTGTCTCCTTTACGTCTCCTTCTTAGGCATTCATCAAAAGGTTTATGTCATATTATTGGTCTGTTGCAGATCCTCTCTCTAACAAGATCTAATGCAGATTCAAGATGTATTTCTTCTTGTCACTAATAAATATAATATGTTCTTTAGAAAGGACAGCATTTGTCTGTCCCTCTACAGCATGTGCAGTAGAGGGAAAATGCTGAGAAGATTTCAGGGGAAAATATGTAACTATCATTTAAGGTTCATCAACTAAATCCTGGGCTTGCTTTCTTGCCTCCTTTGTCACGGCAGCCTTTTAAAATTGATAGCCTCTAATGTGTCTGAAGCCACAGCCTGTCGTCTCTAACCCTATCACCCATAAGAACGAGGACGCTGGAGCCAGACTCCTCAAGTCCTGGGTGCATGACGTATGTGTTCTGTGACTTTGGATGGGTTTCTTAACCTGGCTGCCCTTCTTAGTCACAGGAGTTTCAGACTGAGTCTGCAGCCTCTGCTCTGGAGGATCCAGATCAAGCCATGGAGCCTGGCTAAGTTTGGGGAGTTTTCCAAGGACTTGCAGTCTGAAAGGCCTATCGTTGTAAGACGTCGTTAACACAGAAAGCACCTCTTACCGAACGCCACAGTGTGTTTGACATAGAAATGAACATTTTAAGACCGTGCTCTGCTGCTTTGATTTGTATAGAAATTAAAAAATAATGTGGCCGGCGACATTCTCTGTCTTTTGTGTCATTCAACATGGAAGTTGCACGTTAACGGCCACAGCGTCTTTTCTGGTTGTTATCACTGGTTTCTGCCAGTGCTGCCATCCCAGCATTCCGAATCCGCTCATTTAAGGCAAGAAGCACGATGCTGCCGCCTCCGAAAGGCTAATGAAATATTTATGGGAGACCCAGCCAGCCATTTAAACAATCTGCATGCTGCTCTAATGGGTTTAAAGCACGTGTGTATTTTCAGTGGAATTCCATATTACTCCAGTTTGTGGTGACTAAGCAGTAATTACTACAGAATTAACAAATAAGACTAAAAAGAATATATCTGCTTGGAAAAAAGTGATTGATTCCAGGGTATGACTCCAGAACTGTGTGGGGAGAATTAAATCAGAATCTTCCCATATATTTCCAGGGGGACTCCATTCCATAACTGTTCAGTCATCATTATATTTCAAAAATAAATATTTAAAAATTCTAAAGCACAGTCCATCAATATATATATATAGTCAGTTATTTTAATAACCTTTAAAATTATCTATGTCTTTTTTCTTTTAATTCCCATTAAAGTTTTCTTTCTCCTTTTAAGCTCTTTTTCTCCTGGCTGTGTTCATGTTTTACTGTTTTTTCTGTTTGTTTGCCTCAGTTCCTATTTTCAATGGTCAGTACCTCTCAAGCATTAGCCATCTCTGCATTCTTTTCACCTCTGGGCAGAAATGAGCATTCCCTTCTTTGTTCCCTGGTGTAGTGCGTATATTTTTATGATAAGCTCTGCAATAATTTATTCTTTTTTCTTTTTTTTTTAAACAGCATTTTCTTTTTTTATATTTTATTGATTTTTTACAGAGAGGAAGGGAGAGAGACAGAGAGTTAGAAACATCGATGCGAGAGAAACATCGATCAGCTGCCCCCTGCACATCTCCCACTGGCACATGCAACCCAGGCACATGCCCTTGACCGGAATTGAACCTGGGACCCTTCAGTCCGCAGGCCAACGCTCCATCCACTGAGCCAAACCGGTTTCGGCTATTCTTTTTTCTTTATTAAAAATTTATTTTTATTAATTTCAGAGAGGAAGGGAGAGGGATAGAGAGAGAGAGAAACATCAATGATGAGAGAGAATCATTGGTCAGCTGCCTCCTGCACACCCCACACTGGAGGTGGAGCCCACAATCCAGGCATGTGTCCTGACCAGGAATCAAACCTTGACCTCCTGGTTCATAGGTCGACGCTCAACCACTGAGCCACACCAGCCGGGCTCTTCTTATTTCTTTACGTGTCTGTCACCTCCTCCTATTCTGTGGGCACCTCAGAGTCAGAGTCTGGGTTTTACCTCAAATCCCCAAGGTCAAACACAGTGTCAGCTAAGCGGACAGTGACTGAATGATGGATATGTAGATGAGGGAATAATAAAATCAAAGTGCCTTGGGAATCAGAGACTGTTTTTCTCAATGCGGAAGAAGTGGTATCATCAGAGATGTCTGAGAACCCAGGCAACGTAAATAAAAGAACGTCAGTGACTGGGAATAAAGGGCAGGAGACGGCCAGCGCCTGGAGGGCCCGGGTCTGGTTCTAGCTGTTCATACACTTTGTAAACCTGAGACAGAATAGTAGCCGTGAGCTAGAGTGGGCAGCACAGTTTGGCAGGGATGATTTAATACTTACCTCTCATTCACTGGGAATAAGAAATCTCTATTAGGAATTAAGGGGAGAATCATCATACAAAAGATTAAGAATCATTGTGCTGTGTTTTTAAAGGAACCATAAGTTAAAATACAAATAACATCTGCAGGAGACCAATGTAAAAACACACTGTGCGTGACTCATTGTCTGGCTGCTGCTTCAGAGAGCGGAGGATCTTTACACCCCATCGGGGAGGGATTGGCATGTGCTCCCAGGGGCCAATCTGGTGTCCTCAGTCCTGGGAGACCTGCGGGCACACACGGTAGGAGGGCATGGAGAGCAGTTTCTCCCAAATACTTCCTAGGACAGCCGTGGTTCCGAGGCTCGGGCCATGGTTTGTGTTTCTTTGAATACCTGGCTAAGTTGAGAAATAAGGGCTGCTTTCCTCCCTTCCTTCATCAGTGTGATAAGAAAATATTTGCCCCTGACCTGGCTATATGTAGCCAACGATGTTTTTTAGTTTCGTTACTTTTAATTTGATCGTTGTCTTTCCCTTGGTGATTCTTACATATCACTTGAAAGATTGAAGGACTTCATTTTATATCTCTTAGAGGTGGATCAAGCCAAACAAAAATGTATACTGTTTGTGTGTTTTATGGTGGGTTTTTGTTTGTTTGTTTGTTTGTTTTAACTTGGAAGCACATCTGAAATTAAAATTGAGCCAGGCCAGTGTGGCTCAGCGGTTGAGTGCCGACCTATATACCAGGAGGTCACTGTTTGATTCCTGGTCAGGGCACATACCTGGATTGTGCGCTTGATCCCCAGTGTGGGGTGTGCAGGAGGCATCTGATCAATGATTCTCTCTCATCATTGATGTTTCTATCTCCCCCTTCCTCTCTGAAATCAATAAAAAAATTAAATTAAATTAAAATTGATTTGAAAAGAGGAAGAACATCTCCAAGGGAGCTCTTTGTTTTTGTTGTGCAAAGGGAGGCTGAAATTCTGGTGTTTCTGTTTTTAAACATCACACACACACACACACAATTGGTGGGATTTACAATTTCACCCTCTTCCGGAGAATAAATCAGTGTTCTAGTATTAGGAGTGAAAAGCACATTAAACACCTAAAAAACAAACACACAAAATAAAACCAAGATGTAAATTAAATACATAATTCCGGGCTCAATCATCCCCAATAATATCAGCCTCGGTCTACCCTATTGGGTGCTGCTTGATTGTGGAGCATTCTCAGGACAGGACGAAGGGTCACGTGAATAAATGATTTAATATGGGCTCCAGTGCCAATCCTCCAAATTATTTCCATAGGCAAGTGCACCGAACAGGGGGTCTGTTTGGTACCAAGCCCGACGAGACAGCGGCTCAGGTAAATCTATTTTAAGGGCATTTCTGGCCCACAGATTGTGTGTTACGTTGAAGTGACTATGCATTTTTTAATTAAAAATAATCTCCAAATCTTTATGCTCTCCCCAGGGGGCTGTAAAGGCAGGGTTTGTAATCACCGGGCTAGACAGTTTGCCATATGGTTTCACAGGGTGTAATGGCTTTGTAAGGAACAGTTGTAAGTTTGAGTAGATGTGCACCGAATATGCTGAAAGGGCATTATGCGCCTTTTCAGGTTGGAAAAAAAGGAAAAAATGTCAATTCAACATTTTTACATATCTGTATCTGAGTTTTTTTTGTAATCCCTGCTCCTCATTAATGGAATGCCCCGGGGGGCACTTAAGTGCAGCTGAGCATTTGTTGAAAATACTTTATGACTCTATTTTCTTCCCAGAAATAAAGAGTCTCCATCCATTTCCATCCTTACACGTTACAAACTGCCACTGCGCTCCGCTGGGAGGCAGGCAGCCGAGGCAGAGCCCGCCTGGCCGGGAAGGTGGTCACGGCCCCGCCGGCCGCCCCCTCGGAGACACGGAGCTGAGGCCTCATCCTCTGGCCTCCGGTGCTGCCCACGGCCAGTTAATGGCCACGTCCCGTCTTTCGCAGAGAAAACGGGCAACCTCAGGGCCTCGACCTTCATTTTCTAAACAGGGATACACACGCCCGGAAGCTGCCTTGTTGATTTCCACGGGCTGGGGACTCTTCAGCATCCAAACGACGATTTCAGATCTCACGTTAGGGTATTTTGAAATTATGAAACATAACCCAGTCTCTCTTCATTCGATTTTCCAGTGCTGTGCAGGGAATAGAATTGGTATATTGGTGCTTTGACAAGAGATAACTTTTCCATTAAGGTTAAATTTTTTTTAATTAAAAAAATTTATTTATTTCAAAGTGGAAGGGAGAGGGAGAGAGAGATAGAAACATCAATGATGAGAGAGAATCATTGATTGGCTA
>NW_006290034.1:3683804-3684563 GCF_000327345.1 Myotis davidii
TGCGACCTCATTTCATTATCTTCCCTCCGGGTATGCAGAGAATTCCCCGCCCAGAAAAAGCCGTCACTGGGGGCTGGAGCCATCCAGGCTCAGCCACCTGGTGTGCAGATGATCAAATAAATCCATAATCCCTCACCACTCTGGCCTCGTGCCTTCCTCTTTCAGCAACCTAACAATGCCCTGAATTGGACCGTGACCCCCAGGTTCATTGGTTGATGCTCAACCACTGAGCCACACCAGCCAGGCCTTAGTTAAATTTTCATCATCTACAAAAAAATGCCTTTCAAGAACCCATCACTTCCGCAACATGGACTTTGTCGGGAGGAGGCGTGGCAGCCCCATTGGTTAGAGACCAGTCTGTGCTTCATACACCATGCTCCCTCAGAAGCCTGAGAAGCACATAGAATGGTCCAAGGCACATAAAAACATGCCAAGTTGGGTAACTGCATCCTACTCCCAGCAAGCCAGTATCCTCACTTAAATTTTACCTGAGCAGGCTGTATTATCCATGATAAAAGTAACTCGTGCAGAAAACCCCAATGTCCATCAACTGATAAACAAATAAACCAAATGGAGCAGAGGCAGATGATGGGGCTTTCTTCAGCCCTAAAAAGGGATGAATACTAACACGTGCTACACGTGGATGACTTTGGAGACATCGCGCTAAGTGGAAGAAGCCAGAAACGAAAGGCCTCACAGTGTAGGGTTCTATTTAAGGCAAATATCCCAAATAGGCAAATCTGTAGAGGCAGAAAGTAG
>NW_006290034.1:3684679-3685236 GCF_000327345.1 Myotis davidii
TGGGTGTGAGTGTTGAAGATGGTCTGGAACTGGATAGCGGTGATGGGTTCACAACATTGGGCATAATAAATGGCACTACACTGGACCTTTTCAAATGGGCGAAACAGTCCACTACATGTTCTGTGTATTTTACCACAATAGCAAGGTTTTCATATGTGTGTGTGTGTGTGTGTTTTAAAGTAACTGGGCAGCCAGGTAGCGATTTCCAGGAATCACAGCTCATCGTAAAATTCGCTCTCAAGGTGAGAGGCCGAGTGGCACGCTAGAGCCAGAAATGAAGCGCAGGGAGGGGAAGAGACTGCGCCAGCACACCGAGGCGCCCTTCCAGGGTGAGCTAATTCCTACCGTAAATATTTCACGCTGGGCCAGGCTTTTCCAGCACATGAGCTCCTGCCTGGAAACGATGAGGAGTTTTTGAAAGCTGCGTGCATATTTTCAAACCCCTGACAGAAAACTGTGTTGATGGTACTTGAACAGACCGAACAGTGAACAGTTCCAAAACTGCCTCATTCAGGGTAGGTGGATAAAATGCCAACATCCACCAGCTCATTCAGTCA
>NW_006290034.1:3685298-3694252 GCF_000327345.1 Myotis davidii
GGAATCACTTACATTTATTAAAAACATTTGCTCCCTAACCAGTTTTCTCGGTGGTTAGAGCATTGGCCCGAGGATTGAAGGGTCCTGGGATCAATTCCGGTCAAGGGCACATACCTTGGTTGCAGATTAGATCCCCAGTATGAGGTGTGCAAGAGGCAGCCGATCCATGATTCTCTTTCATTGTTGATGTTTCTATCTTTCTCTCTCTACCTTCCTCTCTGAAATTAATAAAAGTATATTTAAAATGGAGAAAGAAACATTTCTGTGGTTTTTATAGTGTTTAATGAGCGCACAGGGTCTTTATGGCACTGGCCTCAAACTCGGCCTAGAGCTCGGGCCCCACAGCTACCCCAAAGCTCGGCATGAAGGGGCAACATGAGAGATGGTCTTGAAAGGAACCTGCCTCCCCACCCCCCTGCTCCCCAGGACACGAATGCCATGTCTCAGAAAACCTGACATTGAATTCATTCCAGATCAGCTGTCTGTCTGCTCTTCTTCATGTTCGCACCTCCTCGATCACCTTATTATCGTCCACGTTCTCCAGCCCCCGGGGAGCCAGTCCAGAGTGAGGTTTGAGCTCTGTTCTGAAGTGCGACAAAGTGGGAAGAGAACTGGTTCTGGAAATCAAAAGCCCTACTGTTCCTCTTGATTTCACCACCGTCTACCCTGCTTCTGATACCTTGGGGATCTCTGACTTCTCCCAGACTCTTTCTTCACTGATGAAATGACATCATTACACCTGCGCTCAGTTCCTTCTGTGAGAGTCAGATGAGATCATGGTGTGAAAACGCTTGGTGGGATGTCCAAAGGTAAATTGCTTTTTTTGGTGGAAAGGGTAATGTAATAACCACCGAGTCTCAGTACGCTTATAAGTCAAAAATCTATGAAAGCCTTTTATATACTTTTTTAACTCATTTTAGGGAGAGGGAGAGAGAGAGAGACATCAATGATGAGAGAGAATCATTGATCGGCTGCCTCCTGCCCGCCCCCTACTGGGGATTGAGCCCACAACCCAGGCATGTGCCCTGACCAGGAATTGAACTGTGACCTCCTGGTTTATAAGTTGATGCTCAACTACGGAGTTACACTGACCAGGCGTAAAAATAATGTATTTTGACTTCCTTGATCTCATAATCAGTCTAAGAAAGTTGTGAACCAAAAGGATAGTCACAAGAGACACAGCAACCAGGGTTTGGTGCCAGCATGGGGAGGACCAGACCTGACCCCAGATGGGCGGGCTGGTGGGGGCAGAATGCCCCAGGAATGCTGGGCAGCAGGCCTGGCTGGCATTTTTCAAATACAGAGAAATTCCATTTTGTCGTTCTGTTAACGGGTTCTGAGTCTCTGACATTTCAGCAATGTACCTATTTAATTATCTCAAGGATAAATTCAGTGATCTGAGTAGGTTAGCCACTCTTATGCTGTTTAGTATAGATTATGCTGAGTAAGTATAATGTGCCCCAAAATTTTCCTTCTGTGGCCATTGTTCAAATTAGTTATTTTATTTCTATCTGTACATAAAATAAATACAAATGTCAGATACTGCATTAACAGTAAAAAAATATTTTAAAAAAGAGAATTCGGAATTTAGTTTTCCTTGATAACTTGCCAGATTTCTCAGTGAGTTTCATTGCTTCAAAGAGTTGTATGTCACCAACACATACATGTGCAAAAACATGAGAAAACTGAAAACAGTTCCGACTGGGCCAGACCCAGATTTATCTAGCAATCACATGAAACAGTCCTCTAAGAACTGCAAAGAAGAACAATTAGAAAAAAAGCTCTGACTTTCAAAAAATGTTTCTCTCGTTCTTAACGATTAATAGTGGCTTCGCTGTTCTTTCATTAGAAAGGGAAGGCATGATGCCTATGAAATAGATTTAGGGAAGGAACCTGAGAGAACTGTACCGCAGTTCCACACGGGAGAATCGGAGCCTCCATTCCAGATTCACTTTCGGAAAAGGAAGGCCGAACATCCTTTCAAGTTCAGCTCCCTGAGGTCCTCCAAGAGAGAACACGGTATTGGAAGCAGCAGGTCACGCAGAGCAGACGACTTAACTGCTAATTACCACTCGATGATGTACTGAGAACTACATGCTAATTAGTTCTCTGTGGGCCGACATGCCCTTTCTTCTATGTCATTTTCAATGGCCATATTAATATGAAGACTAAGGTAGCATGTTTGTCACATGAATTAATAATCGATGAAAATTGCATGTCAAAAATTATATTAGGCCCCGTTTAAAAGCAGAGATGATTAAAGTACAAAAAATTGCTTACCTGGGGGAAAAACTAACAAGACATTCACATACATGCCAGTGTGGATATTTTAGGTTGTTTTTTCTTAATCTTTATTGTTGAAAGTATTACACATGTCCCCCTTTTCTTCCATTGACCCCTTCTACCTCATCTCCACCCCTAGCCCAGGTCTTCACCGCCCTATTGTCTGTGTCCATGGGTTATGCATATATGCATGCAAGTTCTTTAGTTGATCCCTTCATTCCTACCCATCCTCCCCTGCCTTCCCTTTGAGATTCCACAGTCTGTTCTATGCTTCTGTGTCTCTGGATCTATTTTATTCATCAGTTTGTTCATTAGATTCCATTGTGGATATTTTAAAATATATATATGTTTTTATTGATTTCAGAGAGGAAGGGAAAGGAAGAGAGCAATAGAAACATCAATGATGAGATGAGAGTGAATCATGCATTGGCTGCCTCCTGCACGCCCCCTGCTGGGGATTGAGCCTACAACTTGGCCATGTGCCCTTGACTGGGACCCTTCAATCTGCAGGCCGAGGCTTTATCCACTGAGCCAAACCAGCTAGGGCAGCATTGTGGATATTTTGAAAAATATGAAAACATTACCATAAGCAATAAGACAAAACTAAAAAAAGTGGGAAAGGAATTCAAAATCTAAAGGATTCCTTCTTGGACACCCTTCATTTCAACAGGGTTAGGCATACCTCTAGTCACAGAGCATTTTGTCAATGAGACCCAGTCCACCTTGGTGAGGGATTTCATAAAATCCCTTCCAGGGGATTCTGTACATCCCGCCTTTAGGAGCCCCTCAGGGTGGGGACCGCAATGAGGATGGTTGGAAGAACATGGGTTCCCAGGGGCCAGCTGCGCCCACAGGTAGGTTGTGTTTGGGGGTTGGCCACAGGTGGAGTAGTTTCGCCACGTATTCCCTCCAGAAAGCTCAGGAGTTTGCACTGTGGTCATGTCTCCCTGGCTGGCTGGCATCCTTCCTCACTGCCTCCTCTGCGCTCTTCCCAGGGCAGAGGTCCACTTGTTTAAGAATCTCTCCACCGCAAATGAAAACTATCAAATGGGCTTTAAAACCTCTGCGGTCGATCCCTTTGTGAAAGCCCCACTGTCTGTCGGTCTTTAGATGTGATTCATCTGCTTATTTATTTATTGCTTTCATGCATTATTCTATCCGGTCTCCAACGTTTAAAAAAATACCTAAATATTTTACAATCATTAAAGCTGTCTGGAGAGCTTTAAAAAAAAAATAAAAAATAAAAAACTGTTGCAAAAGAGTTCCCAGCAAAAGGCTCCCTCTTGGTGATGTCAGATTGAAATGTGACCGAATAGGAAAATTATAATGTTTCACTGGCAAAATAATTCACCTCTTGAGTGAGCATGAGCTGCACATGCCCTTTGTTAATCAGGAGGAAATCTGCAGATGGAGTCAGAAATGGGAGCGCGCGCCCCACAATGCGTGTCACACAAGGGAGCGTCCTGGCTCTGCTTGGCGTTGACACGCTGCTGTCTTTTAATAGCAAGTTTCATTTAGGAAGGTCAGAGGGAGGTCCCTCCACTGAGTGCACATTGCGTCTGAGCCAGTGGAATTGGTACATACGCAAAATCAACACGAATCTTCAGCGGTGATATTTCTGAAGAGTCAAGGTGCACAGAGACAGAAGGACTGTGGAGGAGGAGAGAGCAGGGTTTGGGGGCTTCCACTGCCAGTTGATTGTCTTTGATCTTGCGTAAGTTTCTCAGCTTCTGTCCTTAAGCTTCCACATCTGTAAAATAAATACATGAGCACTTGCCACGGAGCGGTCTCGTGAGAATTCCATGGGAAAACGTAAGTAGACCCTCTAGCATATTGCCTGGCCTATCGAAGACAACAAATGTGAGAGAGTGATTATGATGGAAGCCACTTTCCATCGGTGATGCCTGATACTTAACTCCGAGTTAGGCTTGGCCTAAGGGGGACCAACGCCAGTACTGAAAAGTCAGGAATAAGTAGCACAATCGTGCAAAGCCAGTGCCATGAAAAGAATCAGAGGTCCTGGCCACTAGCCATGAGCGCCCAGCGATGTTTACTACAACGAATGAGGCCCAAGAAATCTTAGTTTAGCCCTGATGTGTGGTTGACTAGCCCAGTTTCTTTACACCTTTGGGCGTTCGTTCCCGGCAAGAGAGGAAATAGAGAGTAGCAAAATGGATAGGCATAGATACTTTCAGGGCCAGACTCTATGAATTCTAATCCTGGTTTTAATGTCAATAGTTATGCAACTTGCCCGGCTGGGGTGGCTCAGTGGTTGAGCGTCCAACTATGCACCAAGAGTTCACTGGTTCGATTCCAGGTTAGGGCACGTGCCTGGGTTGAGGGTCGATCCCCAGCAGGGGGTGTGCAAGAGGCGGCCGATCAATGGTGAAGTGTCCCCCTCATCCATGTTTCTATCTCTCTCTCCCTTCCTTTCTCTCTAAAATCAGTATATTAGTTATGCAACTTGATGCAAATTGCTTGCTCTCTCTCTGACTCAGTTTCCTCATCGGTGGAATGATAAAAAGTAGGCCTTTTGAGGGTATTTAATGAGTCAAGGATAGTAAATATTCAGAATAGCTTCTGGTGTGAAGGCAGACGTTCATTTATTATCGATGCAATAACGGTCAGCGGTAGATGTGAAAGTCTCCTGAAGTTCTGAGGTTCTACAATCACATGATCTTGACGGTATCCTGGCTTTTATCCACTGACATGAATTTTCCAGAATCTGACCATGTGTGTCATTTCATTTCCTCTCTCCATCACGCTCTGTCTAAGCCTGAGGATAGTATTGAAGACAACCTGTCCCCCATTCCTATGATATGATGCATATATTATAGACCTAAACATGTATATTTTGTGTCTGAAAATTGCCACGACTTAGGCACACATGGTCTATGGTTTAGGGCAGGGGTGAGGAACCTTTTCTCTGCCAAGGGCCAGTTGATACTTATATCATCATTCTCAGGCCATAACAATTATCAACTTAAAAATTAGCCTGTATTTGGTTAAACATTTAATTAACTTACCCCTAAAGCCTTGGCAGGGCCGGACCATGTGATTTCATAGGCCTTAATGCAGTATGGTCCATGGGCTCGGGGCGATACCCACCCCTGGTTTAGGGCATCAGTTCTACCAAAATAGAAGAATGCAAAACTTCATTCTTCTCTCTGTGGCATCAAAGTAATGAGCATGGGACCAAGGGAAGGTGTGCCAGAGAAGTTTAAAGAAATGTGATTGTCCCCTAATGTAGCTAAATGCCCCTTACATTTGTTATAAACCCACACATCTTCACCTTTCCCTGAGGTTTTATTACCTTGATTGATTTTTCTTCATAATCCTAGCAACCTCGTTCACCCTAGAATTGGAGGTGCTTGCACTGGGGGAATAGATGGCATCGCAAAGAAATCTGGGGACAAGTATGAACAGGAGACAAAGATGAGATATTTGGGAGAAGTTGCTGGTAACAGGTACCAGCCACGATGACTCACGATGACTACGGTGTAATCAATATGTTAAGCTTCCAGGGAGAACCAAACGGTGCAGTGTTCTCTTCCTTGGCATTGAGTAGTCATTGGCATCAGGTTCTCAGTCGGTGTTGCACCCCTCCCCACTCCATCCATTCTGATTCGATGTCATCTTATTTCCTTGCAATTTGTCCTCCGTGGTGGCCCATTTCTCATCCTTCACCCAAACAGGTTGTGACATATGCCAGGTTACATCACTCATCATGCGCAGAACACAGGTCTCAACCCACGCCTCTATGAAACCTTCATTAACTAGTTCACAAAAAGGAAGGGACGGAAGTAGTGGATTCACTGTTTGAATCACAGCCCACAGCCATGTGTACACATGACTCTCATGACGGGTCCTGGATGTCTCGTACAGCGGCCCTGCACAGAGGAATTGGAACATTGCACGAACACCTTCCGACTCTCCGATGGAAGTCTCCTTTCTGGACCCCGCTCATCTTAGCCAACTAGTTCTTCTGTTTGTTTTACCACCTCTTCCTCTGACTGGCTTTTAGGCTTTGCATTCTCTTATGGATGGCCTGGTTTTTTTCGTATTGCAGGACCTGCCAGGCCTTCCCATTAATGCCACCGGCAGGGATGCCTAAAATATTCCTGATTGATTGAAGCCTGGTTTGCAAGCCCCTTACTTTGCAAATTAAAAACAAACACAGCTGAACTCGCTCTGTTTAATCGAACCCAGCCCAGAGAATGGAGCTGCAGACAGAGAGGGGCCCTCCGGAACTCAGCTGGGGTAATTATAAGAATATACATCCTGGCACCCGAGTCTCTGCTGTGAATGGTAATTTTCAACACCACGTTTTCAATGCTAAGATGCTAGGTTTTCAGAGGAGGTTTCTTCTGTGTTTGGGGCAGGGCAGGGGGCATTGAGAGGGAGTGGATGGGGAATAAGTGAAATGGGGAATGGTTACATGGAAAGGCAGGACACAACAAATTCGGTCTTCATTTCTCAGGCAAGATTTTTTCCATCCTAAATACTATTCCACTTCAAGGGCAAAAGCGGCAGGTTATTTTCTAACATGTATTTCCTGGTATTTTGTTTGTTTGTTTAAAATATTTTTACAGAATTTTAGAGAGAGAGGAAGAGAGAGGAATAGAGAGGTAGAAACATCAATGAGAAACAGTATTGATCGGCTGCCTCCTGCACGGCCCCTACTGGGGATCCAGCCTACAACCCCAGGCATGTTCCCTGACCAGGAATTGAACCGGGACTTGCTTATTTTGTTTTTAAGAATCATTCCAAGAGCTGTTCTTCCTTGCATTTGGCAGCTATATGTTGACAGCCTCTCCTATAAGCAAGTGCCAACCCCTATAGGAATAGCAAACCATATATGTGTTCATGGGTGGGTGGCACAGAGGGGGTGGGGTTAACCTCATGACGGGGGTGGCATCTCCTAGGAGAAGGTGCTTTTAAGCTGGGCATTGAAGGTGGGCAGTGTGATCGCCAGGTGAAGAGCATTCCACGGGAACAACATGCACAGAAACGTGGGTACAAGAGGCGTGAATATGCGGGGCTTATTCCAGGAGCTTTAATCAAAAAATAACAATGATTTAGACCCAGGACCTTCCAGTTTCGGTCCCCACCGACTTACATCACTAAGTGTAAGCAGGTCACCTAGACCTGAAAATGGGAGGGTCCCGGTGTAGAGTGTTGCTGCTGTGCGGTGCTGCCTGTATGAGGTGAGGAGCAGTCCCTTCTCTCCTTGTTTCCTTCCCTCCATCTGCCACCTGGGTGGGTTGGGAGACGGGTGCACCACCAGGATGGGCCACCTGGAGGGCTGCTGAAGCAATGAGTGGGAAGTGACCTGGGCCTTCTCTCAGTCCTGGCTTCCCCCTCTTTGTAGTTATTTCAATCCAAAGAAAAACAAACATCTCAGGTGTGTGTCACTTTTACATTAGCCAAACCTAATGTGTTTTTAAATATATTTTTATTGATTTTGGAGAAGAAGGGAGATGGAGAGAGAGAAAGATAGAAACATCAATGATGAGAGAGACTCACTCAGCAGCCGCCTCCTGGCCATCCCAGGAGCCCACAACCTGGCAATGTGCCCTGACCAGGAATCTAACTGTGGCCTCCTGGTTCATAGGTCGACCCTCAACCACTGAGCCACGCCGGTTGGGCAGCCAAACCTAATCTTAATGGCCACATCTTCTTAAGAATTTCCACCAGTTTAGGGAGATCGTACCAGTAGATACAAATGCCCGGTCTCACCTCATTTCCAGGGCATCTCTGAAAATTGTATCTGAAAATCACGTCCTGTTGAGCTCTAATCATTTTAACTATGCTTTCTGTTAAATGACTATTTTTTAAAGCACCTCCCTGCCCATTTTCTGGCAAGCTGAATTATCAGCTCTATTTTGGAGTGCATTTTAGGGGAGAGGGGATCATGGAAAAGCCTTTGTGTTTAATGACACAAAGAAATAATCACTTTTTAAAGGTTGCAGGATTTTAAATCACAACAGCAGTGCCACTTCCAGCAGGGAGGGAGCCTCGGAGGGCTTGGGATTTGGGTTCTAATTTGCAAACAGGGCTTGTGTTTGCATTAGGATTTGACTTCCACTTCCCTCTATGGATTTCCGTGAAGCTTTTGTTAATCACTCATCCGAAGAAAGAGTGGCCTGAGCCCCTGTGGGATGGAACAATAGATCTATTTTTATTTCATCAACTCTAACAAATGAGAACTCTGTGCCTCTGGCTGCTACACCTGAGCTCTCTATCTCTTCGGTGCCAACCGCTTTTTAAGAATCCAAGTCATTTTTAGGAGTCTGTGATTCGATTCTTAGAATTCACTTAGAGCCATCATATCACAACAATGTCCATGTTGAAATTCATTTTTAAATCAAATTTCATATTCATATATGTATATATATATGGTATAGATATAGTATATATTTTATATTTATATATGTGTGTATAGACATGAAATAATTTAACATTCAAAGAATTCTAGGCAAGCAAACTTCTTTATAATAAAATTACATTAATACTCTAAGGTAGCACAGCCACAATAATACAGATTTTTATACAACAGCTACTTCAAATGTGAGGCCATAGGCAATTGTTGTCTAAGTGCCTCCCACCCCAGTTTCTGGGAGGCGGGAGGTTATCTTCTGGGTGTGGAGAGAGGCTGGAGGTGGAGGGAG